>NC_133324.1:898211115-898548304 GCF_042186555.1 Aquarana catesbeiana | reverse complement strand
CTTCCTAATGCCGCATAGTTTATCTCAGTGGGAGTAATTGTGCCCCGTAATTTGTGTCACTGAGAGGAATTGTGCCCCATCATTGGTGTCATTGGGCCCAATTATTGGTGTCATTGGGAGAAATTGTGACCCATCATTGGTGTCATTGGGAGAAATTGTTCTCCATCATTAGTGTCAGTAGGTGGAATTGTACCCCGTCGTCGGAGTCACTGAGGAGGAATTGTTCCCCATCATTGGTGTCACCCATTATTGCTGTCATTTTAAGAAATAGTACCCCATTGTTGGTGTCATTGGGAGGAATTGTGCCCTATCATTGGTGTCATTGGGGCCCCATTATTGGTGTCGTTGGGAGAAATTGTGACCTATCATTGGTGTCATTGGGGGAGAATAGTGTACCATCTTTGGTGTAAGTGAGAGGAATTGTGTCCCTTTATTGGTGTGAGTGGAGGGAAATTATATCCCATTGTTGGTATCAAAGGATGAAGCAGTGCCCCATGGGCCGCATAAAAGCAAGAAAAGGGCCGCATCTGGCCCCCGGGCTGCAGTTTGGAGACTGCAATGAACTTGTCTAAGATCCTTGCAACATATAGCATGATATGACACATGTAAAGAGTCTGAAAGGCTGCACACCCAAATAACAAAATGTTGTAGAAAAAGAAGAATTTTCCCCAGTGGGGTTTTTTAGCAGCAATTGTGAGTCAGTAAATTTGTAAAAGTATAATAATTTTATTATCAAAAAAAGCAAATAGACAATATAAACACTTGAGTTAAAACATGAGCTCTGGGTATATACAATGCGAGACTAGTACATTAGAAAAGGGAAAAAATCACAATATTGGCAATACCATAAAGGTTGAAAAAAGGGTAAGATTATCTAATCCTGCAACCTACAATCATTGAATTGTGGTTGTGCTGTCCGATGTTTGGAACAAAGCCCCAATGCATTTCGACCTATATATTTATGGTCTTCCTCAGGGGGTTCATATGTTTCTATAATTACATCAAAAGACAGTTTTCAATCATATGAAATATATGACTCACAATTACTGCTAAAAACCCCACGGGGAAAATTCTTCTTTTTCTACAACAGATCCTTGCAACATATATACTTGTTCAGGAAAGGATTTTTGCCTCGATAGATGGGGCGTTTCAAACTTCCAAATAAAATATGACTACATATATACATCAAGGATAATTTGCTGTAGCAAGGGACTTTCAATTTATGATGTGGCACCATAAAACAAACCAAATTCTAAATGTTACAAAGTTTATTGTACAAATCTAAAAGCATTACAAAACGTCATGCCAAACAGCAATGGGTTCATATAAAGGCATCCCGTTTGTAGATTCTCCAATCTACTTCTTCCGTTTCAATATGTGTCGAGAAGTCATCCCACCCAACATGTCTGTGAAGGTTCTCGTATATCCAGGTCAGGACAGCCAACCCCCTTAAGTTAAATTTACACAACACAAGAAATGTACAGACAGGGTCAATTTTTTTACTAACAAGACCCATACAATTTACTGACAGAGATACATTTTTTACTAACACTTCAAAAATGAGCCAAAATTACAGTTTCCATTGTAAATATCAATATGTAAGCTACAAATGTAGTGCAATTAGAAATGCGTTTAAGGTAAAATTATTTCTCCTTTTACACAAATGTCAGGTTAATATAACCCAGCACAGAGTTTTCCCTTACATGAGAGTCTGCGGGATTCCTCCGTACAGTGCAAGGGAGAACTCTGCAGACCCTGATGTAAAGGGGAATGCTGCAGACTTTGGTGTAAAGGGGAACTTTACACCAGAGTCTAGATCATAATATAAGGTGGTCTTTGGTCACCAGGGCCCCCCTTACATCCGAAGCCGGCCCACTGTATTTTTTTTCGGGCGGCCGCTGTCTGTAACGGACATTTACGGACAGTTTGTCAATCGCCCAAAATTTACAAACTGCCTGTAAATTCACAGACGGTTGGCAACCCTGATCCATGTCATGGTATATCTAGTAGTAGTTAATCACATTCAGCTGGACTTGTTTTGCAATGTTGAAGACAAGACATTTCTTCAGTTCCAATAAGTGTCAGGAAGATAACCCAACATTAATATCAACACCTTAATCCTCAGAAACATTAATCCAGTCACATGGATCGGGTAGATGTGGATTGTCCAAGAACAGAATGGGGGGTGTGAAAATTGTGTAACCACCCTGTTCTAGTTACATAGTTCCACTATTGAAATCATGATGTATGCATTGTTGTTAATCATTTGCAATACATGTCTAAAGGTATGAATTGTTAAATCTATAGTAAAAACAGAAACATAAAATACAATGGGTCCTCCTGCAGGTTTAAGTCATAATGTACTTTTATGCACCGCCAACTAGCACATCATGACAGACTTACCTGTACATGGAGCCCTCCAGCGCAGTGCTGCCACTTTCACTCTGTCTTCCTTTTGGGTTCATGAGCTCCAGCTGTATGAATGGCCAGGGCCACGATGATGTCACTCCTGCCCATTCAAGTGGGATCCTTCAGCTTTGGCACAGAGCTCTGAAGGTCCGGCACAGTATGCCACCCCTTCAGAGTGCATGCGCCGGTGACATCACTGGCTGCATGTTGTGTATCTCCTAAACAGTGCAAGTTTAGGAGATACTCACTGTATCTACAGGTAAGCCTTATTATAGGCTTACTCATAGCTACAAGTTCAAAAGTGGAGTTTAATTCCACTTTAAATTGTTGGAGTAGAGATGGAAGACAGATTTTCGAAGTCCTCCATGCCTGTTCAGAGGTGATTGCTCCAGTTTGACGTAGATAGCCTTTTGCAAACCAGTTATCCTCTCTCCGTCCAACTGTGCACCTCACTGTCCTCAAAAGAATGTTCCCTTTCCTGAAGGTATCTATCTCCTTTCAAGTTGTGCTTTGAAGGATGGCATTTTTAGGACAGATAGGCTGGCCACCAAGTTTTCAAATGACAGGTGTCTTACATCTACAGGTTGCTCGACACCTTCCATTGCCTGCATGTCATGGTCTGGAGTGAGGCTCAGAGGCCAGTGGCTATAGCAGCAGAGCAGATATTCACACAGGTCACCCTGGCTGATGACACAGGTTCACCTGAGGTGCAGGGTCTAAGCACTAACCGGTATTCACCAGAGCTCCTGATGGTGGAGATGGGCTTTGCTACATGTTAGTACCAGGTTGCGGTCCTCAGGATAGCCCCACCAGAAGGTAAGCAAGCCAGGGTCCAGTAGCAGATGTAGCAGTTAGGGATCAAGCAGAAGCGAAGTCGAGAAACAAGCCAAAAGTCGGTAACAAATAGTTGAAGGTTGGGATTCAGCAGAAGCGTAGTCGAGGAACAAGCCAAATGACGATAATGAATGGTAGTGAAGATACGGTCAGCAGCAGGACAGACAGGAGCAAGATATTGGCTAGTGAAGGCACAATATTCTGGCGACCAGGAAGTGCAGTGACATTGTTTAAATCAGGAAGTTCATGGAAGGAGCAAAGAGTTCAAGGTTCAAGGCAAACAAGATTTAAGACAAGATCATTCAAGGAATTGTCTAAGAAACCATCCAGCATTCCAGGTGGCTCAGCAAGCAGAGTCACCGCCAGACACAGCAGAGGTCCCAGGTTCAAGCCCAGATCCTAACAGTCCTCCCAGGATGTCCCCTGGACATCTTAGGGTCAGGTTTCTGAGGAAACCTCTGGTGGAAATCCCTTGTTAATCTAGGGGCATGAACATTCTCTTCAGGCTCCCAAGAATATTCTTCTGGCCCATATCCTTCCCATTGAACCAGATATTGCAATTTGTTCCTAGAGATCCTTGAGTCAAGAATTTTTCCCACCACAAATTCTTCTTCACCCTGTACCTCAACAGGTGGAGGAAGAGGATGAATTCTTCCAGAAAAAGGATTTTCATGAAACGGTTTGAGTAGCGATATATGAAAAACAGGGTGAATCTTCACATTGTCAGGAAGTTTTAGGCAAAAAGTGACTGGGTTGATTTGAGCAGAAATCTCAAAAGGTCCCACAAACTTTTGACCCAACTTAGCACATGGAACCTGAATCTTCACATTTTTGGTAGATATCCAAACTTTGTCACCTATTTGAAAGGTATGAATAGCACTATGATGTCTATCAGCTGCCTTCTTGTAATATTACTGCACCTCCTTCAATGTATCTGTCAATTTCTCCTGGATCTCCTGTAATGAAGTTAGTCTGTTGGTAACAGCAGGAATTGGAGTTGAGATAGGGAGATCAGGAATAAAAACTGGATGATACCCGGTGTTTAATAAAAATGGGCTTTGGGAAGTGGAGCTATGTTTAGAGTTATTATAAGCAAACTCTGCCATAGGAAGGTAGTCCACCCAGTCATCCTAAAGATAGCTCACAAAACATCTAAGGTATTGCTCTAGAGTTTGATTGGTCCTCTCGGTCTGACCATTAGACTGCGTATGAAAAGCCGAGGACAGATTAATTGTTACACTCAAAGTTGAGCAAAAACTTCTCCAAAATTTTGAGGTAAACTGTACTCCTCTGTCAGATACCACATCATCAGGAATTCCATGAAGTTTAAAAACTTCTCGAACCATTACCTCAGCAGTATGTTCAGAGGAGGGTACCCCTTAAACTGGAATAAAATTAGCCATCTTAGTGAGACGGTCAACGACTACAAGGATGGTGGTCATCCCTTTTGAAAGAGGAAGGTCGACCACAAAGTCCATAGAAATTGACCCCCATGGTCTTGATGGAACTGGCAGTGGTAGAAGTAACTCCAGAGGAGAAGATCGGGGTGTCTTATTGCGAGCACAGGTTAGACACGAAGCCAGATAACTCTTTACATCTTTCTTGTACCCAGGCCACCAAAAGGAAAGTGATAAAAGTTCTTCTGTCTTAGAAACCCCAAAATGACCAGCAAGTTTAGAGTCGTGAACCAACCTAAGGGCTTCTACCCCAACTGATTCAGGTACATAGAAGCAATGCGCTTCAGTCCAAAAAACGTTGTTGAACTTGAGATTAATGACCTTAGGAGGATTATTAAGAAGTGGGTCATTCTCATACCCCTCCTTGAGAGGATTAAGAAATGTCTTCGAACTCATGGCCCCTAGAAAGTTCTTTTGAGGCAGGATCATACATTCAGAGTTGCTTTCCACGATAGGGCATCAGCCTTACCATACCTTGACCCAGGGCGGTACAAGATAACAAAATTGAACCTGGAGAAGAATAGGGTCCAACGTGCTTGTCTAGATGATAACCTTTTAGCAGAACAAATAAATTCAAAATTTCTATGATCGGTGAGAACGGTTACAGGGTGCTTAGCCCCTTCCAGCAGATGCCTTCACTCAGAAAATGCTTCCTTAATTGCCAGCAGCTCCTTGTTTCCAATGTCATAATTCTTCTCGGCTGAAGACATCAGTCGAGAGAAATAAGCACAAGAATGAAGCTGCATTTTTTTCTCCAATTCGATGAGAAAGGATAGCTCCTACAGCAGATATAGAAGCATCAACTTCTACGATGAAAGGTAGTTCTGGATCTGGATGTACCAGTATTGGTGCAGAAGTGAAGAGAGTTCACTACCCCTTTTGTGGTTACCTGTGCCTCAGGTGACCACAAAAGGGGCATCCCTTTCTTTGTCAGCTGTGTAATTGGAGCAACTACATTGGAGAAATTCCTTATAAATCTTCTGAAAAAGTTGGCAAACAAATCGCTGTATCTCCTTAACATTCCTAGGGACAGGCCAATCCACCACTGCTATGATCTTATCAGGATCCATGCTTACCCCTTCATAAGAAATTATGTATCCCAAGAACTGGATCTGAGTTTGTTCAAACTTGCATTTCTCTAGTTTGATGTAAAGTTGATTCCGCCTTAATCTCTCGAAAACAATACAGACATGCTTGTGTTCTTCCAAATTGTCAGAGAAAATGAGAATGTCATCCAAATATGCTATTACAAACTGATCCAGCAAATCTTGAAAAGCATCATTAATGAAATGTTGAAAAGTTGCAAAGTCCAAAGGGCATGACCAAAGACTCAATATGTCTATATCTGGTTCTGAAAGCAGTTTTCCATATGAATTCGGACAAGATTGGATGCCCCCCGTAAATCTAATTTGGTAAAGAGCTTGGCGGTGTGGAGTCTCTCAAGCATTTCTGGAATCAGTGGGAGTGGATAGCGATTCCTAATTGTGATCCTGTTTAAATCTCTGTAGTCAATACATGGATGCAGGGTGGAGTCATTTTTCACCACGAAGAATAGGGCTGCCCCAGCAGGAGAGGTTGAGTGTCTGATAAAACCCTTCTCTAGATTCTCATTAATCCACTCCCTGAGCACCCTCAGTTCAGGTTCTGATAAAGAATAAAAGGCGACCAAATGGTATTTCTGCCCCTGGAAGCAATTCAATGGGACAATCATAAGAGCGATGAGGAAGCAGCTGATCTGCGTTCTTTTTATCCCTAATGTCCCGAAACTCAAGATATTGTGGAGGTAGCTTGTCGTATGACTGGGTAGTTGCCAAAACTGCTTGTAAATCTTGGGTTGGTGGAGGGCTTATTTGATGAGATTCTTTGCAATGTTTTTTTGCAATAGTCAGATGTAAAGTGTAAAGAACATGTCTCCCAGTTGATGGAGGGATTATGGATAGAGAACCAAGGAATGCCCAGGATGATAGGGAACTTGGGTGATGTGATCAGCTGAAAGTCTCCTGATGGTCAGTCTCAATTAGGATTTTAAGCGGGATGGTCTCGTGGGTAACAGGTCCTGAAGACAAAGGTGAGCCATCCACAGTTTCCATATCAATAGGAGCGAGTTTATTTCTTATTTGAATGTTATTTTTTTGGGCAAATTCAATGTCCATGACGTTTTCCCCGACCCCTGAATCCAGCATAGCAGAGCAAGGTATTTCATCGCTTTCAATGATAAGCCTTATAGGGATGACAAAATGAGTTGATAAAGAATTAACCTTATTTGCTTCCTGAATCAAAGGAGAGACAGACTGATAAGTTGAGTTTATTTGTTCAGATACTGTAACATCCGAGGCCGCAATTGTTCTTTTTAAATCTATTGGGACAATTAACGGCGTAATGTCCAGAGTCTCCACAGTAAAGACATAAGTTCTCTGAACGTTGACTTTCTTTCTCCTTAGCAGTAATAGATCTTTTAATAGCATTCACCTTCATAGGTTCAGGAGTGTCAGAATCTGGAAGAACTCTTGGACCCTTAGGATACTGAGTAGTAGAAAAACACATGCCACCATTATTGCCTAGGATTCTCAGTCTCTCCTTTCTCCTTTCAGTAACTCTCTGATCAATTTGGAAACATAATTTATTAAAAGCTTCGAGGTCGTCAGGACTTTCTACTCTGGCAAGCTCATCTTTTACTTGTTCCGAGAGTCCTTGACGGAACTGACTCTTTTGCGCTGCTGGATTCCAATTGGTATCTGAGATCCAATGTCGGAATTCAGTTGTGTACTCTGCAACAGAGCGTCTACCCAGGGCCGGGAGCGGCTTTGTCCCCGCATGTAGATCGTAGCACTACACCCGCCCCCCTGCCTGCACAGTGCACTGTACTATTCCTGTCCTTCAGTACAGAACAGAAGAGTGGAGCAGGTGCGGCACGTGAGGTTGGGAAGGCATCAGCTATTAGGGGTTTCCTGATTCAGTCTACATGTATACAACTTTCCCTCTCCTGGACAGCGGCTTCTCTCCTCCCTCTCCACTCATTTCTATCACCCCTGTGTTATCTCTCACTGTCCCAATGTCTGTGAAAGATCACCACCTCCGCCCCCCCTAGCCTCCTGTTATCGCTCCCTGCTCTAGGCGATCTCAGAGCCTATTCCTCCTCTGTATAGTGACCCCCCTCCCCTCCTGTGCCCTTCTCTCGGACCCCCTCATATCACTGTTAATTGTTGTGTAGACACCTGTAATTTCAGATTCTATTTTTAGTAAGGGCCCATTCACAAGAGGTGCAAACATGCATCTCCCATGCAGGGCTGTCGTTTATCAGCACATACCCCCTCCTCTGACAGGGAGAGTCACTGATCGGCTCTCCCTGTCAGCGTGAACCGAGGAAAGACGTTCACCGGCACTTCCTGGTTCATGCGATGATCAGCGGTGATTGGTCACCGCTGATCACGTGGTGATTGGAGTTGTGGTTTGTCTGTTATCCTGATCACGTCATATGACGTCCGATCAGGATAACACAACCGCTTTTGCCGCCATCATTTTGCTATACAGCAGGCGGCAAGTGGTTAACCACCACTGGGGTTTTTTGGGTTCTTTTGCTAAATAAAGTAAATACTACCAAAAATTGTGAAAATAAAATGCGTTTTTTCTTCGATCCCGTTATAAAATTTTGCAAATAAATAATCTTTCTTCATAAATTTAGGCCAAACTGCATCCTGATACATTTCTTTAGTGAAAGTAACCCAAATCAGTGTACAGTAATACCTCGGTTTGCGAGTAATGCGGTATAGGAGCATTTTGAAAGACAAGCAACTTTTTTTTAAAGATTTGACTTGATATGCGAGCGCTGACTATATATACGAGCAGTACAATCCATGTAGTAAAGCCGCTGGTGTATGCAGTACTGCATGTGGCCAGAGGTCCGGGGGCGCTGGTGGCTCCCAGCGCTTCGTGGAGATGCTTGGAGACACTCGGAGACACTCCCAGCTGGGTGGGGCGGGCGTAAAGTGCGTCAGAGCACCCGGAAGTGTCAACAGTTTCTGAGCGCTGGGTGGGGCGGGCGTAAAGTGCGTCAGAGCACCCGGAAGTGTCAACAGTTTCTGAGTGTCTCCGAGTGTCTCAGAGCGTCTCAGAGTTCTCCACGAAGCGCTGGGAGCCACCAGCGCACCCGCACCTCTGGCCACATACAGTACTGCATACACCAGCACCCCCGCACCTCTGGCTACATACAGTACTGCATACACCAGCAGTGGTTGTGGAACGAATCATCTGAGTTTCCATTATTTCTTATTGGGAAACTCGCTTTGATATACGTGTGCTTTGGACCACAGGCATGCTTCTGGAACGAATTATGCTCATAATCCAAGGTAGTACTGTATACTGTTTAGTCTTTAGGAAAGTTGGTGGTTAAAGGGAAGAATGTCCCTTACATTGGTGGTCAATGGGAGGAATGTCCCTTGCATTGATGGTCATTGGGAGGATTGGTTCTTACATGGGTGGTCAACAGGAAAAATGTCCCCTACATTAATGTTCAGTGGGAAGAATGTTTCTTACATTGGTGGTAAATGGGAAGAATGTCCATTACCCAGATGGTGAGAGTGAAAAATGTCCCTTACCATGATGGTCAATGGGACGATTGATTCTTACATCAGTGCTCAGTGGGAAGAAGATCCCTTGCATCAATGGTCAGTGGGACAAATTTCCTTCACATTGTTGGTCAGGGGAAGAATGTCTCTTATGCAGCATCAACCCCGGACCAGTCTGTCTGGTTTGTGTAAATTTGCCTTAATCCTACTAGCAACCGGTGCTACACTTGCATTGATGGTAAGTGGGAAAAATGTTTCCTATATTGGTGGTCAAAAAGTCCCTTACATTGGTAGTCAGTGGAAAGAATCCCCCCCTGCATTGGTGGTCAGTGGGAAGAATATGTATTTCCATTGGTGGTCAGTGGGAAGAATGTTTATTACCATTGGTGGGTAGTGGAAATAATGCTCTGTTGGTGTCAGTGGTTACATATCTGAGAGGGAAAAACTGTTTATTGCTTAAGGATCCCCCAGAAACCTCTGAGGGAAAACATAGGAATAATATCCCATGGAACCCTGGTTGAGAATGAATGCTGTAGATTGTAGGGCTACTTCTATAAATAAAAGTACTCTGACCCTTTAAGATTCAGTATTTGTGTCTGATAAACACATGTCAGCTGCTTTACTTGGCAGCTCCTGATATATATTTCCACTGTGGTGCTGGAGGAATTGGCAGTAGTATATTGTTAAAGAAACCTTCAGACTCTCAGCGGTTATTGTAGCTCCTCCCCCTAAGTTTTGCTGCTGGATTTACCTAGATGTGTTCAAATGTAGTCAGACAAAGCAAACATAGAAGAAAATTAAACAGTAAGGCCTCATACACATGATACGAAAATCGGAAGGGAAAGTTCGTAAGACGAGCTGTCTACGGATTTTCAGATCGTTAGTACGGTGCTTTCGACAGCCAATTTGACATTGTTGTCAAACAAAAGCTGGATGTGCAGGCTATAAAATTTTTGTCGGATGTGAACCCCACGTCTGATTTTCGTATGGTCCAGTGGTGGAATTACCAGGGTCGCAACAGTCGCACTTGCAATTGGGTCCTGTAGTTCTCTGCCACTTCAGGGGGGCCCGCCGACCACCCGTTCGTCAGTGTGAGGGGCTCGCCCGTGTGAGGGGCCCACCCGCCGCGTGAGGGGTCCTCCTGACTGTCCAGTGTGAGTGTGTGTCCATTAGTCAAGTGTCGGTGGTTCGTTCCATGCCACGGGGAGGGGGGCTTTCGCCCGCTGAGGGGAGAGAGAGAAGGCAGAGGCAGCGCAGCGCTGAGAGACTGTGTGTGTGGACCGCCTATCCAGAGACAGAGAGAATGTAGGGAGGCGGGGCAGACACTGAAAAATAAAGTCAGCAGACCTGCTGACACCAATTGGGTGAAGGCGGAGGAGGAGCTCTCCCCTCTGCAACTGCATGGAGTACCTGCTGTCCCGTCTACAGTCTACCCATGAGGCAAGGCATTCCTAGAGGAGGCACGGTGAAGGATTTCTGAGGGGGAATTGATTGATTGGCGGTAAGTCAAGTGACATTCTGCACTACAATTGATCCCAACAACTTCCACCACCTTTGCCTCTTACTGAACCCATCACCCCACGACCACCGCAGAGCTCACCCCTATCTATCCCACCATCACCACTACAACAGAGGTGATGATGGGGGGGAATAGGGATGAGATCAGTGGTGGGGATGTGGGATCAGTAAGAGGTAGAGGTGGTGGTGGGAGAGGATGGCACCACCACTGCCACTGCTGCCACACCCCCCCGAGTACCACCGCCACCACCCCCCTCCAGTACCACTTCCACCACTCCCCCTCCAGTACAACCGTCACCACCCCCCCTCTAGTGCCACCGCCCCCCCTCCAGTACCACCACTGCCACCACCCCCCCTTCAGTACAACCGCTACCACCACCCGCTCCAGTACAACCGCCGCCACCCCCCCCTCTGATTTCTTGCAGCGGGGCCCTGAAGTTTCTAGTTATGCCTCTGGGATGGTTAGTACAGAAATCGTCAAACAAAAGTTGAAAGTACAAACACGCATGCTTGGAATCAAGGAACGACTGGGAAGAGTTGGGTCTTGTAAACTACCGTTCGTAATCTAGAATTAACATTCGTGACACGGCAATTGATGAAATGTCCAAATGCAGCGCACATTCTCAATAATAATCTTTAATGGGATAATAATGAAGCTGCTTTGCTGGTGATACTCATGTAGTTATGCCAAACGTATTTTAAAAGGCATTTGTTTTGTACGATCTGAAAATCGCAAATCAACGCTCACCAAACTTCTACTAACACGAAATTAGCAGAAGGGGCCCAAAGGGTGGCGATTGAGAAATGAACTTCTTCTTTATACTCTTGTAGTACATCACTACGTTCGTGTTTGTCAAACGACAATTTGTGGATAGTTAGCATGCTAGACAAAATCCTGCACACGCCCTTTTGACAAAAATCAGACGCTCGGTCGTACAACAATCAAAGTGTGTGTACGAGGCCTTAGCATGGTGGATGTGTACAGCTGCCTTTTACAATGGTTTCCCAAGCATGGGCCAACAAGATCAGACTGACACTTCTTCACACCTGTTGCAGCTCAATCTAGAACAGATTAGATATTCTACCCTGATAGACAACTCTAAAGGGGCCCATTTTGCGTTTTAATGTGTTGCAATGCACTAAGACCCCTTTCACACTGCCAGCGTTTTTCAGGCGCTGCAGCTCTAAAAATAGCGCCTGTATAGCACCTGAAAAAAGTGGCTCCATTCACTCCAGTGTGAAAGCCCAAGGGCTTTCACACTGGAGCGGTGCTCTGGCAGGGCGTCACAAAAAGTCCTGCCAGCAGCTTCTTTGGAGCGGTGAAGGAGCAGTGAACTCACTGCTCCTCCACTGCTGCTCTCCATTGAAATCAATGTGGCAGCGCTGCGATACCGCCGGCAAAATGCTGCTCCGGCGGCGTTTTGTGGGCAGATTTAACCCCTTTTCGGCTGCTAGAGGGGGGTTAAAACTGCCCTGCTAGCGGCCGAATAGTGCTGCTAAAATGACGGTAAAGCGGCTCTAAAAACCCCATGCGGCTCGGTGTGAAAGCCCTGTAAATGAATAAAAATCATACCTGTTCCTATGCACAGTAGCTTAGCAGTTAGCACTTCTGCCTTGCAGCGCCGGGGTCCTTAGTTCGCTTCCTGGTCAGAATACTATCTGCTAGAGTTTGCTTAATGTATCTGTGATTGCTTGGGACATCCTGGTAGGTTAATTGGCTTCTGTGTAAGTTGACCCTAGTATGTGAGGTAGGGACCCTAGATTGTAAGCTCCTTGGGTCAGGGATTGATGTGTATGTACATTGTTGGTGCTATATAAATACAGCCTGTAATCTCAATGCTGCTGTGCAGTGCGTTTTGAAAAATATGACGTTTTAGTTTTTTTTAGCATTTAAAACTGGCTATACACCATTAGATTTTTGGACAACTATTTGTACGAACAGTCATAAGATGATTCTTTGCACATTTAATGACAGGACAAATGTCATTCTAAAGTACTTTAAAATTATGTTTGCTTTTAGAATTTGATTTTGGAAAGAATGTAATTCCCTGAACAAAAACCACATGCTGAAATTCATTCATGCGAGAGAAACTTTCCACTCTTCTCCTTCAAATTTTCCTGTCACTGTGGTCAAAAACGAACATCGATTTGACCCGACTAACAATTGGAGAATCTAACAAACATTTTAAAACAAAAAAAATTTTGAACAAAATTCTACTAGTGTATATCCAGCTATAGTGTGTTGGGAGGTCCATAGAAGTCATAGGTCATGCATCAATACGCATGTAACGTGCATTTTGATGTGTTGGCAACTGGTGTTAACTATGCTTGGTCCATAGCTGCTGACTTTATCCACTCCATATCCTAAAATCAAAAGCACATTGTAAATGCACATCAATGCATGTTAGTAAGGCATGTAAACGCACAAAGGGTGACTCAGGTTAGCACATAGCAACACACTTGTCTAACACTACGAAAAAAAATGCACCTCTGCGCACACCATAGCTTTTAAATGGGCCCTGAAAGATCTGAGTAGCCTAAGTAGTACCAACTCTCCATATTGTCCGAGGGAACAACAGAATCTATAGAGCTGCAGTGGTCATAAAATGATCACATGTTCCATTATGGCTATTTGATATCTGAACAGATATCCCTCATATTAGAAAGTTGGAGAAGAGCCATCCAAGGGCCATTTATCAGTAGAGAAACTTCTTTGCCAATAACCTGCCCATGCAAGGGTACCTTTATAGTTAAACCAAGGAACAGCGGGGCAGAGGTGCCATCAGAAATGGGTGACCTGTACCAGCTAGCTGCAGAGTAACTACAAATTGCAGTCTGTTGGACTTTGGCTAGAAGAGAACACCAGGACTTGTAGCTCCTCTGCAGCTGGAAAGCCATAGATTGAACAGTCTGTAGGAGAAGAGAGCTGGGAGTTTCTGGAGTAACAGTTGGGTATGGGTGCCATCAGGAATAGGTGACCTATATCATCTAGCTGCAGCGCAACTACAAATTCCAGTCTACCCTGTTGGATTTTGGCTGCAAAGGAACGCCGAGACTTGTAACTCCTTGATAGCTGGAAAGCCAGAGATTGCCCAGTCTGTAGGAGAAGAGAGCTGGGAGTTTCTGGAGTAACAGCTGGGTATATGTGCCACCTGGAATGGGTGACCTTTCCATATAGTTGCAAGAGAACTTCAAATTCCAGTCTACCTGGTTAGATTTTGGCTGAAAAAGAACGCAGAGACTTGTAGCTCCTTGGCAGCTGGCAAGCCATCGATTGAACAGTCTGTAGGAGAAGAGAGCTGGGAGTTTCTGGAGTAACAGCTGAGTATATGTGTCACCTGGAAAGGGTGACCTGTACCACCTAGTTGCAAATAAACTACAAATTCCAGTCTACCCTGTTGGATTTTGGCTGGAAGAGAATTCCAGGACTTGTAGCTCCTTGGCAGCTGGAAAGCCGTAGATTGCCAAGTCTGTAGAAGGAGAGCTAGGAGTTTCTGGAGTAACAGCTGGGTAAATATGCCCTCAGTAATAGATGGCCTATATCATTTAGTTGGTGGAGGAACTACAAATTGCAGTCTACCCTGTAGGATTTTGGCTGGAAAACAACGCCGAGACTTGTAGCTTCTTGATAGCTGGAAAGCCAGAGATTGCCCAGTCTGTAGGAGAAGAGAGCTGGGAATTTCTGGAGTAACAGCTGGGTATATGTGCCACCTGGAATGGGTGACCTTACCATATAGTTGCAAGAAAACTTCAAATTCCAGTCTACCCTGTTAGATTTTGGCTGAAAAAGAACGCAGAGACTTGTAGCTCCTTGGCAGCTGGCAAGCCATCGATTGAACAGTCTGTAGGAGAAGAGAGCTGGGAGTTTCTAGAGTAACAGCTGAGTATATGTGTCACCTGGAAAGGGTGACCTGTACCACCTAGTTGCAAGTAAACTACAAATTCCAGTCTACCCTGTTGGATTTTGGCTGGAAGAGAACTCCAGGACTTGTAGCTCCTTGCCAGCTGGAAAACCGTAGATTGCCAAGTCTGTAGAAGGAGAGCTAGGAGTTTCTGGAGTAACAGCTGGGTAAATATGCCCTCAGTAATAGATGGCCTATATCATTTAGTTGGTGGAGGAACTACAAATTGCAGTCTACCCTGTAGGATTTTGGCTGGAAAAGAACGCTGAGACTTGTAGCTTCTTGGCAGCTGGAAAGCCGTAGATTGCCCAGTCTGTAGGAGAAGAGAGCTGGGAGTTTCTGGAGTACACAGAAAGATGTAAACAGAACCATCTGGAGACTCGAGGAGCGGCTAGGAACGCAGGCCAGACTTTGTTGGCAGATGTTGTTAATGTAGTGAAACACCTGCTCAACCCGCAGCTGATTCTCAGCACATTCATCATACTGGCCCTTTGTTTTTCTTGCAGGGCACAGACATGAGGGTCACCCACAGCGACTCCATTATTTCCCAGAAATCCCTCTAGTCAGCGACAAACAATTAAAACAAAATTCACCACAGGTTGTTTTCTGAGATACAAATGAAACATGAACTCAATTTCAAAGGAAAAGCAGGATATTATAAAATGATAGGCAGTGGAAATTGCTAAATATTACTAAGTAACAATTGTACTGTCTCTGCTCCCAACTTAAAACAGCCTATAGGCATATCCAGCACCAAAAACATTGAAACGAAAGGGTCTGTTTATAAAAAAATGACTCAGCATTCACACAGCCATTGCGAATAACCCCCATAATGTGTCCGATATGTTGTTTTCTATAATCGTCAGCTCCATCTAGTGGTCATAATGTAGTATTTTTCTGAAATACCTCACTCAGAAAAATACTGCATTATGTCCACTAGATGGAGTTGATTACCAAAGGAAATAAACATATTAGACACATTACGGGTATTAATTATGAATGGTGAGACATTTACACATCAACTTTTTTATAAGTAGATTCCTTTGTGCCTGTCCTTGCCCACTTCACTTCAGTAGGTAGACTGGCAGCACAGTTCAGTTCAAAACAGGGTGTGCTCCTAAGTCCCTGTTCACACCTGTGCGATTTGTTGCGGTTCAGTCGTCAATCTTTAATGAATGAAAAGTTGATACTCATTTTTTTTTTAATAGGGCTGTTTACACCTGTGGCACACTGCCGTGCGATGGGAAAAATAGTACAGGTGTGTTTTTTTGTATATCAATGTGCATTTTTGGCTCTATAGACTTCAATGGCTGCACATGAAAAATGCACATAACATGAATTTTAATGCATTTTAGCAAGTGACTGCAAGCTCCAGCCCCCTAGCATCCTCTAGTCTATTTCACTATTTACTGCATGAACGAAAACAAAACAAAGAATTAATGAAAATGCAATAAAATCAAAAACACACTAAACATTGAAGGAAAATGCAGGTGCAAAAGTGTAAGCAGGGCTTTTATGTATATGGGCCGCCTGTTATATAGATTTCAATGTTAGTGCACTTAAAATGCATGTATAGTGTACCTAAGCAGCACTGCACAGATGTGACCAGCACTTTTGGCCTGATAGACTTTAATGGGAGTGCAATAAAAATGATCACACCCCCCAGATACCCCCACCCTGATCACACCCCCCCAGATACCCCCCACCCTGATCACACCCCTAGATACCCCCCCCATCACTCCCCCAGATACCCCCACCCTAATCACATGCCCAGATACCCCCTCCCATGCTGATCACACCCCCCCCCGATACCCCCACCCTGATTACACCTCCACTCTGATCACACGCCCAGATACCCCCACCCTGATCAAACCCCCAGATACCCCCACCCTGATCACATGCCCAGATACCCCCTCCCACTCTGATCACACCCCCGGATACCCCCCACATTGATCACACACACACACCCCCAGATACCCCCACCCCTATCACACCCCCAGATACCCCCCACCCCGATCACACCCCCAGATACCCCCCTTCCACTCTGATCACACGCCCCGATACCCCCACCCTGATCACATGCCCAGATACCCCCTCCCACTCTGATCACACCCCCCAGATACCCCCCTCATTGATCACACCCCCAGATACCCCCCCACATTGATCAAACACACCCCCCCAGATAGCCCCACCCCGATCACACCCCCAGATACCCCCACCCCGATCACACCCCCAGATACCCCCCTTCCACCCTGATCACACCCACAGATACCCCCCTTCCACTCTGATCACACCCCCAGATACCCCCACTCTGATCCTACCCCCAGATACCCCCCACTCTGACCACACACACCCCCAGATACCCCCACCCTGATCACACCCCCAGATACCCCCCACTCTAATCACACCCCCAGATACCCCCACTCTGATCACACCCACAGATACCCCCCACCCTGATCACACACCCCCAGATACCCCCCACTCTGATCACACCCCCAGATACCCCCACCCTGATCACACCCACAGATAACCCCACCCTGATCACACCCCCCCAGATACCCCCACTCTGATCACACCCCCAGATACCCGCCACTCTTATCACACCCCCCAGATACCCCCCCCACCCTGATCACACCCCCCAGATACCCCCCCACCCTGATCACACCCCCCATATACCCCCCAACCTGATGACACCCCCTAGATACCGCACACTCTGATCACACCCCCCAGATACCCCACCCCAATCACACATACCAGATACCCCCCACTCTGATCACACACCACAGCCTTGCTTTACATCACAGCACCCCCCTTTATATTTCAGTATCCCTTTACTGCTCTATGGACACATATGGGCTAGAAAACGAACTGTGTCCACTTTGTGTGCAGCTACAACACCAACTGTCTACGTCTGGAGCTGCTTAGATGCCCTATTCACATGTAAGCTAGAGATCAGCTGTGATGCCGGCCACTGATGTGTATATGGTACAGATCTGGCTGTGGCTGTGTGCACACGAGGTCCTCACAAGGTCCTCAGTAACACAGGACTTTTTCTGGCAGTTTCCCGCATGTGTAGGAGCCGCAAGTCAAAACCCAACGACCTGTTCAAACCAGAATGCAATGAAAAATGTCATCGCGTTTTGGAATGTGCCACTTTGCATTTTTTCATGCATTCAGATGCATTCTTTTTTTTCGCTTATTATTTATAATTTTTTCCAAAGACCTGTAATCATGAGCGCTGAGTTTACATACATTTATGTGCATTGCATAAAAAACGCATACTGACGCATTCCTGGTGTAAAGACTGACCACACCGACCATACACAGCCAATTATAATCTGAACAACCACCAAATCTATCAGTCTCACCTACCCTCCAGACTCTAGATTTCCCCCAGTATTGGTGGTAGATTCCCTGTCTGTTTTGTTTTTTGTATGTGCAGAGGGAAGTGTCTGGAATGGGATGGAAGTTGTAGGATGAGTCACAGGAAAACAGAATGAGGCAGACTCTCCTGTCCGGGGACACCTACTTGTGTCGGGCTCCAGAGAGGGGACACGGCAGGGGACAGATCCAGATATCGGGCACGCTACGGGATCCCAGGGGAGGAGCCGAATGCAGAGAGGTGGCTCCTTGCCAATAGTGTTGCATGTGGCCTCCTGTCTGATGGTGCTTTGTTAGGGGCATGTCTGTACAGAGGCCGGTGTGTACACAGGACAGACATGTCTGAGGGGAGGGCTCCTCACCACACACATCAGACGTCTGAGCTACACACCAGCCGTGTGCTATATTGCAGAAAGCGGTGCGGCATCAGAGCGGCCTCCGGCCCAGCCCGCCCCTGCTGTGCCCCTCTAAATGTTGCGCCCAAGGCGACCGCAACTGCCCCCGCTACGCCACTGCTACTAGATACAGTATGCAATGACCTGGATATACGAGAACCTTCACAGACATACTGTATAGGGCTGGGGTGTTTTCCTAACACATACTAGAACTTAAAAAGTGGTTGGAGAAAATATGGAACGTCTTCAACATTATAGAAAAAGTCCAGTTAAATGTGAATAACTACTACTAAATGTACCACAACCTGAATATATGAGAACCTTGGCAGGCACATAGGGTGGGATGTCTTCATGACTTATATTGGAACAGAAGCAATAGCTTAGTGAAGCTACAAAATACCTTCAACATTACGGAACAAGTCCAGTTGAATGTGATTAATTAATACTAAATATGCCATGACCTGGATATATGAGAACCTTCAGAGACATATAGTATGGGGTGTCTTCCTGGCACATATTGGAACTGAAGAAGTGGTCTGGAGAATCTACAACGTGTTTTCCAAAACCATGGAATATGGAGATTTTATTGTCCAAAATCATGAAGGGAGTTTTGAAAGTTGGGGAGTCATCCTGTGAATTGGAGAAGCTACGAAACATCTTCAACATTATAGAACAGAAGAAAGTCTGGCTGTCCGCACTTCCATAAAATCACCTTTATTGATGCAGAAACTTCACAACAACAATCCACAATGTACAAAGGATAAAGCATACAGCTAACGCGTGTCACATCATTCTTGGCTTTTAATCAGAGGTATGATTAAGTGCCAAGAATGGCATTAAACGCATTAGTTGTATGCTATACCCCTCATTTGTACATTGTGTATTGTCGTTGTGAATTTTCTGCATCAATAAAAGTGATTTTATGGAAGTGCGGCCATCCAGACTTTCTTTGCATCAGGATTCCTGTGGCATACAGGGCCAGCACCCATCAGTGTGCAGTGGCAGTGGAAACAGTGGAGACTCACCTGGAGCGGTGTTTCACTTTCAACATTATAGAACAAGTCAAGTTGAATGTGTTTAACTACCTCTAAATGTAGCATGACCTGAATATATGAGAACCTTCACAGAAACATAGGGTGGAGTGTTTTTCTGACACATAATGGAACCGAAAAAGTGGTTTATAGAAGATTCAAAAGGTCTTCAACATTACAGAAGTTCAGCTGAATGTGACTAACTACTACTAAATGTACCACAACCTGAATATATGAGAACCTTGGCAGGCACATAGGGTGGGGGTTTCTTCCTGGCTTACACTATATTGTGAAAAGTATTGGGACGCCTGCCTTTACACGTACAGGAACTTTAATGGCATCCCAGTCTGTATGGTTCAATATTGAGCTGACCCTTTGCAGCTATAACAGCTTCCACTCTTCTGGGAAGGCTGTCCACAAGATTTAGGAGTGTATCTATGGGAAAGTTTGACCATTCTTCCGGAAGTGCATTTGTGAGGTCAGGCATTGATTTTGAATGAGAAGGCCTGGCTCGCAGTCTCCACTCTAATTCATCCCAATGGTGTTCCATCAGTTTGAGATCAGGTCAAGTTCCTCCACCCCAAACTCGCTCATCCATGTCTTTATGGACCTTGCTTTGTGCACTGGTGCGCAGTCATGTTGGAACAGGAAGGGGCCATCCCCAAACTGTTCCCACAAAGTTGGGAGCATGAAATTGTCCAAAATGTCTCGTTATGCTGAAGCCTTAAGAGTTCTCTTCACTGGAACTAAGAGGCCAAGCCCAAGCCCTGAAAAACAACCGCACAGAAATCCCCGCTCCATCAAATGATTTGGAGGAGTGGCCCAATACTTTTAGCAAAATAGTGTGGTCATTCTGAGCCCAAGGCCTTTCCCACTGATCCTGGGGCCCTTTATTATGGGTCCGCAGCAGGACCCTTTCACATGTTCTGCAGCATGCCCTCTTCCTGCCATCTTGGGTAGGGTTGCCGCTTTTTTTTCAAGCTCAACCTGAACACTTTAGAAGTGCACAGCAATTTTTTTTGTAGTAGTATACACTATGCATGTATTTTGTGAATAAACAACATTTCTAACATATGGATTTAATCACAGAGTTACCCCTTTAACTCTGAACTAACAGAGTTCCCCCTTTACATCTGAACTTGTAGAGTTCCCTTACACTGTAAGGGGGGACTCTGATGTAAGGGAGAACTCTGGTGTAAAGGGTAACTCTGATCTAAGGAGGTCTTTGGTCCCTACTTACATCATAGTTCCCAGCATTAATCTGGGGTCTTACAGCCCCCCTTACATCAGAGACTGCAGAATCTCACCGTAAGGGGGAGCTCTGTGGACTTTAATTTAAAGGGGAACTCTTATATAAGGGGTGCTCTGGGAACCCTGATTTTAGGGGGGGGCGGGCGCTTAGTGGCGTGTGGCTGGGCCCGTGGGTGCACACAGGAGGAGAGGGGTGGGAGGAGGAGGAGCAGATCCAGCTCTCTCTCTCTCCTCTCCCACCCATGCAAGGGGGAAGGGGGGTGGGCAGTCAGTGCTGGGTCTGGGTAGTGTTAGAGGGAGTGTAATAGACACTCTCTGCTTACAACTGCAGCCAGCCTCCCTGCCATGGAACCAAAATCCAGGCTCCTGGTCCCTCCCCCCCACAGTGGTGGAAAGCCAAAGCCCGGTTGCAAGTGCAACCTTTGTGACCCTGGTTGTTCCACCACTGGCGTGGGGTGTCTTCCTGACACATATCAGAACTGAAGAAGTGGTTTGGAGACTCTATGACACGTCTTTCAAAACCATGAAATATGAATATGTTATTGTCAAAGAAGATGATGGGAGATGTGAAAGTTGTGGAGCCACCCTGTGGCCTGGAGAAGCTACAAAATGTCTTCAACATAACAGAACAAGTCCAGTTAAATGTGACTAACTACTACTAAATATGCCATGGCCTGGACATAGGAACCTTGGCAGACATTCTTTACAGGCGTAGTTTGCATTCACCTTACATATACACTAACACTGCAGCACACAGTTCCTGGCCGCTGAATGTAAATAGTTACTTTTTAATGAAAAGGCTGCAGGCAGACACTCCATTTGTAGCGGAGCGATGGCGACTAAACGCACATAAAAAGTAGCTGTGCTGCGGGTTAGGAAAACCTTGAGACGCGACCATTATTTCTTCTTCCCTATACAAATAATGCAGGGGAAAATGACATGATAATGGCTCCACCTACTGTTACATTGTCTTTGTGAAATTGATTTCCTTCGCGGGTAGAGGATGTAAATAAATAGCTTTTATGTGCTAGAAAGAGCGGACCAGCAGAGTGAGAAAGACAGTCATTTGTAATTTGTGTTTGTGCTGATGTAACTCATCTGGAAATGACAGAGAGAGGGAGGAGAAGAGAGTCACCGAGCGGGCAAGAGAGGAGAGACGGAGACAGCCGCAGAGAGCGAGAGAGCAAAGAGACCGTATGAAGAGGAAGACTAAGATCACACATCAATAAAAGTGCACCTGTCACCTGTGACACCAAACCACATCCTGATTCTCCAAAAATAACACATCCCCTACTTAATAAACCCTGACATTTATTTCTGATTTTTGATTAAATCATGTTTCTTACCCAGTTCGGCTCAAAAGCAATTTTATTTATTTTTCCCATACATATAAAAATTACTTAAACCCCCAGAACATGATATATTTTCTGAAAGCAGAGGCCCCGTAGAATAAAAAAGTGATAGTTGCAAATTTGTATGTTATCCCTTTCATGACTTATGCCGCGTACACACGAGCGGACTTTACGGCATACTTTGCCCGGCGGACTTTTCGATGTACTTTACGACGGACTTTCTGAATGAACGGACTTGCCTACACACAATCAACCAAAGTCTGTCGAATTCGTACGTGATGACGTACGACCGGACTAAAACAAGGAAGTTCATAGCCAGTAGCCAATAGCTGCCCTAGTGTGGCTTTTTGTCCGTCGAACTAGCATACAGTCAAGCGGACTTTTCGAACGGACTCGAGTTCGACGGATTGATTTAAAACATGTTTCAAATCTAAGTCCGTCCAACTTTTGAGAAAACAAAGTCCGCTGGAGCCCACACACGATCGAATTGTCCGACGAAATCCCATCCGCCGGGAAAAGTCTGCCATAAAGTCCGCTCGTGTGTACGCGGCATAATCCTATTTTTGAAATTTGGTGTTTACAAGATAAGATCCGTATTTTTTGCTAGAAAATTACTTAGAGCCCCCAAACATCATATATATATGTTTTTTAGCAGAGAATCTAGAGAATAAAATGGCGATTGTTGCAATAATTTATATCACACGGTATTTGTGCAGCGGTGTTTTAGACGCAACTTTTTGGGAAAAGGGACACTTTCATGAATTTTAAAAAAACCAAACAGTAAAGTTACCCCAATTTTTTTGTATAATGTGAAAGATGATGTTACGCTGAGTAAATAGATACCAAACATGTCACGCTTTATAATTGCACGCACTCGTTGAATGGCGACAAACTACGGTACCTAAAAATCTCCATAGGTGACGCTTTAAATTTTTTTTACGGTTACCAGGTTAGAGTTACAGAGGAGGTCTAGTGCTAGAATTATTGCTCTCGCTCTGACGATCACGGCGATACCTCACATGTGTGATTTGGACACCGTTTACATATGCGGGCGCGACTTCCGTATGCATTTTCTTTGCTGCGCGAGCTCGCGGGGACGGGAGCGTAATTTTTTTTTCTTATTTATTTAATTTATTTTTATATTAATAAACTGTGTTTTAAAAAAAAAAAATTTTTTGATCACTTTTATTGCTGTCACAAGGAATGTAAACATCTCTTGTGATAGTAATAGATGGTGACAGGTACTCTTTATGGAGGAATCGGGGGTGTAAAAGACCATTGATCCCTCCTTTGCACTTCAAAGTATTCAGGTCGCCGTTTTCGACGATTCTGAATACTGTATATTTTTTCAAATTAACCTGCCATTGGCAGCCGAGTAAACGGGAAGTGACGTCGCTTCCGTGTTTACTATTAGGAGGCTGGAACAAAGCCGCTCACGGCTTCGTTCCAGTCTGTCCCCAGCAGCCAGAGGCGGCCGATTGGTCATCGGGTCTCCCGATGGAACGGGAGGCCTGGTAAGAGCGGCGGGAGGCGGTGGAAGGGGGGGACGTCCCCTCCCACTCCTCCGGTATAACAGCCGAGCGGCTTTTAGCCACATCGGTTGTTATACCCAGAAAGCCGATCGCCGGCTCTAAAAAACAGTACCGGGATGATGCCTGCAGCTGTGGGCATCATCCCGGTATAACCCCCGGAAGCCTAGTACGCACATCTGCGTACGCTCGGCAGGAAGGGGTTAAACGATATTTGCGTAACTGCTTATTAATCACAAATTTTCAGGAAAAAATATAATAAAATTAATTTTAGTGCAAAAACACACAATATAAAACCCATTTTTGGTAAAAATATAAGAGGTAAGGTTGCATTGAGTAAATAGATACAAAACATTCCATGTCTTATGTAGCACCCTGATGTTTAGGCAGGGTTGCTAGTAAATTTACCTGCCAGGTACAGTTGCCTTGGCCAATTGATAGGAGATCAATTGATTCCACCCTAATTCTGGAATTGCTGCACTTCTCTCTTCTGTCACTAGATGGCCGGGTATCTGGTGACATTAGATAAGACAAGGGCATTGCAAGGACAGATTAGGAATAGATGGGGTGTCTCAGCCAATGGGCAGGGATCTTCTTGGGTCCCTTGGCTTGCTGGGAGGGCCTATTTATTTGGGTGAGGTCAGATGATCGGGGTTCTGTGCCACCTGGACGGCCGTCTGGGTGGACGTGTGTTGTACTGCCCAGGGCTGCTAGGCCAGAGCCTGAGGCCTATTCCGGGGACATCTGGCTGCTAGGCTGTCTGAGGGCCTATCCTGAAGCAATAGGGTTGGGACTGCGGCTTGCAGTCCAACCAGAAGTGACGGTTCTGCCGGCCGGAGAACCTGTCGTGGTCGCAGGTAGAGGGGAAGCTGTCGCCACTAAGGGACCACCCACCTTGTTACCAGGGACCACTGTGAGTAGCTGAAGCAAGTACCAAAGCAGTATTTTCACCAACCGGGGACAGTGAAGAATTGGGAAACTTCAGCCGGTGTCAAGCAAGGGACCCAGCCAGCGGAGGGGACGCTTGCAGAGTAGTCTTGTGTGCAAAGCCAGGGACCGAGCAGGCCAGTGGGGTGACGCTTGAGGAGTATCTGTGAGCACCAAGCTAGGGACCCAGCAAGGACACGGGGGTGACGTTTGAGGAAGATACTCAGTGAGAAGATTGGATAAGCTCAGGAGATCCAGTGTTAGTGGATCAGCGGGTCTAAGTGATAGACTGGGAGCTCAGTTGAGTGAAGATCTAAAAAAGGAGATTGTGGAGGAAATGAAAGAGTTCATTACAACCTTTGTTGCCATATCATCCCTTTAATCCAGGACACATATGAATTCCACAGGTTCTGAGGCTGATTTAATGCAGAAAAGGCACCAAGTGAGTTTAATTACCACCTTAATCAGCCATAGAACCTGTGTAATTTAATGTGTGTCCTGGATTAAAGGGATGATGTGGCAATCCTACAACGAACATCAGTGTGAACAATAATTCTAGCCAACTCTAAATCAGGGATCTCAAACTGGCGGCCCCCCAGTTGTTGCGAAACTACAAGTCCAATGAGGCATTGCAAGGTTACAAGCATGACTCTAAATGTTCACTCTTTGGATGTACGTCCAAAGAGTTGCGGCCATGTACTCTGCTCTATGCACACTACAAATCCCATAGTCCACAGTTAGGGTTGACACCTGGATTCACCCGGACAGCCCGGGTTTTGAAACATGTGTCCGTGTCTCTGCCCTCTGAAATGCCGGTGGCTCACTGTACCTCCACGGCTGTGTCCTGAGTTCGGGTCCGCTTACTCTGCTATAATATCTGCTCCTGCTGCTTCCCTATCTACCCCCTGCACTGTCAGTTTCTACGGCACGCCTCCGTCAGCTCAGTGTGCTGCAGAGCTGGCTGCAGACGGGACACAGAGGTGGAGCCTCCATGTTATCGGGTGCTCTCCTCTGGCTGGCTGCAGAAGGGACACGGGTAGGGTTGAAGGTGGGGCCTCCCCATTCCCTGCTGCTCTGTTGAAAATTATGCAGAGATCGCACTGGGAGTCTAGCTTGTAAAGTAAGTTTTTGCCAAAGTTTTCTCACCCCCCCCATACACCATACATACAGCTCACCACTCCCCCCCCCCGATACACTATCTATATATACAGTTCTGCCGCCCCCCCCCATATACCATCCATCCATATAGTTCTCTCTCTTCTCATGTACCATCCATACACACAGTTCTCAACCCCACTATATACCATCCATATACACAGTTCTCACCCCCCCTCCATATACCATCCATATACACAGTTCTCCACCCCCCTATATACCATCCATATACACAGTTCTCCACCCCCCCTATATACCATCCATATACACAGTTCTCCACCCCCCCTATATACCATCCATATACACAGTTCTCCACCCCCCTATATACCATCCATATACACTGTTCTGCACCACCCCTATATACATCTATATACACAGTTCTCCCCCCCCCCCATATACCATCCATATACACAGTTCTCCCCCCCCCCCATATACCATCCATATACACAGTTCTCCACCCCCCTATATACTGTATCATCCATATCCAGTTACCAACCGGCCCATAGCCAAATGACGGCTGCAGGGCGGTTGGATGACTCTGGGAGCACGTACTATGACGTGATCCCAGAAAACCGCTCCCGCGCGCCCCCTGGGGACCCGGCGCATCACGGATCACGGTGATCACGGATCACGGTAAACGGCCGCTAATCGCGGCCGTTTACCATGTGATCGCTCTGTCAAATGACGGAGCGATCACATGTAAACAAACCGGCGTCATGTTCCTCCCTCCCCTCTCTGTACCGATCAGTGCACAGGGGGAGGGATGGCAGCAGCGCTGTGGGCTGGATGTGTAGTGCCCACAGCGATGCTCAGTGACATGTGCAGTCACAGCCATGGATCCATCCATCCATGCTCCATCCATGCTCAGCCATCCCTCCATGCTCAGCATTACCCTGCACTACTCTGCAATTCCCTGTGCAATACTCTGCAATACCCTGCAAAACCTCGCAATAATCTGCAATACCCCGCAAAACTCTGCAATACCCTGCAAAACCTAGCAATAATCTGCAATACCCCGCAAAACTCTGCAATACCCCGCAAAACCTCGCAATAATCTGCAATACCCCGCAAAACTCTGCAATACCCCGCAAAACCTCGCAATAATCTGCAATACCCCGCCATACTCTGCAAAACTCTGCAATACTCTGCAATACTCGGCCACACTCGGCCATACTCGGCCATACCCAGCCATACCCAGCCATGCTCAGCCATACTCTGCCATGCTCAGCCATGCTCAGACATACTCGACTGTACTCTGCCTCTGTATGTGGCCAGGCTGTGGAAGTCTCACATATGTGGTATCGCCGTACTCAGGAGGAGTAGGAGAATCTATTTTGGGGTGTCATTTTTGGTATGTACATGCTATGTGTTAGAAATATTGTCTAAATGGACAGCTTTGTGTTAAAAAAAAAAAAGTGTTTTAACCACTTCCCGCCCGCCGGCCGTCATACAACGTCCTTGACTTTGTGCGGGGATATCTAAATGATGGGTGCAGCTACAGGCATCATTCAGATATCAGCTTTTTCAGCCGGCGATTCCCTACACCATGAGAATGATCATAGCGGCTGTTCCACTGCTTGATCGTTCTTACGGGAGGCAAGAGGGGACGTCCCCCCCTCCTGCCGCCCTCAGGTGCTTCTACCGACTCACCGCTACGATCGAAGCCAGGATTGTTTTTTTGGGGGGTTTTTTATTTCAGGCTTCCCAGCCTAGAGGTGAGATGTGGGGTCTTATTGACCCCATATCTCACTGTAAAGAGGACCTGTCATGCCACATTCCTATTACAAGGATGTTTACATTCCTTGTAATAGGAATAAAAGTGATCAAAAAATTTATTTTTTGGACAAAAGCGTCAAACTAATATAAATAAAAATGAACAATAAAAAATGTAAAAAAAAATTTTTACCCCCCGTGTCCCCGTGTGCTCGCATGCAGAAGCGAACGCATACGTAAGTCCCGCCCACATATGAAAATGGTGTTCAAACCACACATGTGAGGTATCGCTGCGATCGGTAGAGCGAGAGAAATAATTTTGGCCCTAGACCTCCTCTGTAACTCAAAACATGTAACCAGTAAAAAATTTTAAAGCATCGCCTATGGGGATTTTTAAGTAGCGAAGTTTGGCGCCATTCCACGAGCGTGTGCAATTTTGAAGGGTGACATGTTAGGTATCTATTTACTCGGCATAACTTCATCTTTCACATTATGCAAAAACATTGGGCCAACTTTACTGTTTTGTTTTTTTTTTTAAGCACAAAACTGTTTTTTTTTCTAAAAAAAAGCGTTAGAAAAATTGCTGCGCAAATACCGTGCGAGATAAAACGACCGCCATTGTATTCTCTAGGGTCTTTGTTAAAAAAACATATATAATGTTTTGGGGTTCTATGTAATTTTCTAGCAAATAAATGATGATTTTTACATGTAGGAGAGAAATGTCAGAATTGGCCTGGGCGCTCCAGAACGCCTGAAGGTGCTCCGTTCATGTTGGGCCTCTGTATGTTGCCACGCTGTGTAAAAGTCTCACACATGTGGTATCGCCATACTCGGGAGTAATAGAATGTGTTTTGGGGTGTAATTTGTGATATGCATATGCTGTTTGTGAGAAATAACCTGCTAATATGACAATTTTGTGAGAGAAAAAAAAAAAGAAAAAAAAAATCTTGATTTTGCAAAGAATTGTGGGAAAAAATGACAACTTCAAAAAACTCATCGTGCATCTTTCTAAATACCTTGGAATGTCTTCTTTCCAAAAAGGGGTCATTTGGGGGGTATTTGTACTTTTCTGGCATGTTAGGGTCTCAAGAATTTAGATAGGCTGTCAGTACTTCAGGTGAGATCAATTTTCAGATATTGGCACCATAGCTTTTGGACTCTATAACTTTCACAAAGACCAAATAATATACACCGAGTTGGATTATTTTTACCAAAGATATGTAGCGGTATAAATTTTGGCCAAAATATATGAAGAAAAATTACTAATTTGCAAAATTTTATAACAGAAACGAAGAAAAAAAATGCATTTATTTATTTATTTATTTTTTTACAAAATTTTCGGTCTTTTCTCTTTTAAAGCGCAAAAAATAAAGAACCCAGTGGTGATTAAATACCACCAAAAGAAAGCTCTACTTGTGTGAAAAAAAGGACAAAAATTTCATATAGGTACAGTGTTGCATGACTGAGTAATTGTCATTCAAAATGTGAGAGCACCGAAAGCTGAAAATTGGTGTGGTTATTAAGGGGATTTAAGTGCCCAGTGGTCAAGTGATTATACACAGTTCTCCACCCCCTATATACCATCCATATACACAGTCCTCACCTCCCCCTATATAACATCCATATACACAGTTCTCACCCCCCTATATACCATCCATATATACAGTTCTCCACCCCCCTATATACCATCCATATACACAGTTCTCACCCCCCTATATACCATCCATATACACAGTTCTCCATCCCCTATATACCATCCATATACACAGTCCCCTCCCCCATATACCATGCACAGCTTAACAATCCTCAGCCTATTCCCTGTCCCCCCACATTCTACACCAGGAGACCTCCCCCACCCCCCAAAATTACACTGGGAGGCTCCCCACCAAACATTACACACTACATATATATACACTATATTGTACATTACACACTCCTGCACTATATAAACTATATTGTACATTACGCAATAAGCATTTTGAGAATTGCAAAACACAGGGTGTGATTTACCTCATGCAGTGTCAATGTGGTGCCTTCTATGTAGGCAAGACATGGCAGGGATTGGGAAAACGCACTGAGAAACACATGCACAGTATGCGAATAGGCAACCTGTACTTACCTCTGGGCAGACATATTGCCAGGAGACACAATTACAGAGTGCCTAATGTAAACTTTACAGTTCGGGACAGAATATATATTCCTACCAGAGGAGGCAACTGGAACAAGATTCTGCTCCAGCACAAAATGCAGTGGATCAGATATCTTAAGGCTACAACTCCTCCAGGCCTTAACGAGGCAGAGAGTTTCAGGCCCTTTCTGGATGGTTTTAGCTCAGGAAAAACAGACTAACCAAGGGAACCCCTTGGTAAGATGATTCAATGAACATATAGGGATCATGTTCCCCCATGTATATATTTTAGTTCCCAAGTGAGGTGTGTTGTTCATAAATAGGTGGTTCCTTCCATTTTTTTTCAATTCTAATCTTAATCTATTTCTTCCCCATGGGTGGGATCTCTGTAGATATTATTTGAAGGCAGCTTTTCTTCCTCCTAGATCCGTGGTGGGATTTCCTCTTCCTTATACGTTGGGACTTGAAATACTGATGTTACACCTTTGGGTTTCTTCTCTTTTTTTGTAATATTTAGGTTCTTTCCCTCTCTATTTTCTGTTTGCATTTTTTCACTCCATTTAGATTGGAAAATATGCGACAGTCTAGTGAGGGAATGGCATATATCATAATTATTTAATTTTTTGGTTTGTAATGGCAGAGGCATTTTCCAGTTGGTGTAAATGATGTTGTTTTATTGCAAGATCTCACACCTGTACCCGACACACAAAGGCCCTTATATTTTATATCGGGGCCGTTTGTCCTCCTCTGGTTGTATTGGTAATCCAATCACCAGAGGATGCTTTTGTGTCAGCGGCGTTCGTCTCAAATATGGCCACCAACCTGGTCCCCGCATGTTGTCATCTGACAGACTGGATATGACACGACAATGTGGTACGTCATCGCGGCGCGCCTGTGCAGTATATAGAGACGCTGGGGACTGCAGCTGGCACCATTCCTCTCCTCCACATGATACCAGGAGGAGTCAAAATCGGTGGAGCCGTGCCAATACAGGCGCCAAAAGTTCTACTACTCTGGAACTCTTGGATTTCATAAGCAAACTGCCCCTAACAGTAAGTAACCTCTTTTAAGTTTAGGGTTTGCAAATTTTCTCCCTTGAGGGATGTTTTTACACCCCAACAGATGGAGCTTCAGTGTGGGTAATGTATGTGTATACATATCACCCATTGGATGTATTTTTCTTTATCTGTTTTTAATCACTTGCCGATCCGAAAGACGGCTACAGTGCGGTCAGCTTATTCTGTCCATGGATGTCCTCCCAGAATCCTGCTCCCACGTGCCCCCTGGGGCGAGCCCCTGGAAAAATCTGTGACCGCCGGGTCCGGAAGACCTGGCGCATCACGGATCACGGTAAATGGCCGTTGGTAGCGGCAGTTTACCACGTGATCTCTCCGTCAAATGACAGAGCGATCACTTGTAAACAAACCGGTGTCATGTCATGACGCCGGTTCCTCCCTACCCTCTCTGTACCGATCTGTAGAGTGCGAGGGGAGAGGGGGAGAGATCGTTTACAGCAGCGCTGTGGGCTGGATCTGTAGTGCCCACAGCGCTGCTCAGTGCCCATACTCAGCAATACTCTGCAGTACTCTGCCAATACTCTGCAGTACTCTAACAATACTCTGCAGTTCTCTACTAATACTCTGCAGTACTCTGCCAATAATCTGTAGTACTCTGCCAATACTCTGCAATACTCTGCCAATACTCTGCAATACTCTGCAATATTCTGCCAATACTCTGCAATACTTTTTTATACTTTTTTATTTATAGCGCAAACAGTGTTGCATGACTGAGTAATTGTCATTCAAAGTGTGAGAGCACCGAAAGCTGAAAATTGGTCTGGTTAGGAAGGGGGTTTAAGTGCCCAGTGGTCAAGTGGTTAAATAGCCTACGGTGTCCCTCACTGCTTTGGGTGCCATATTTTTGGATCATATCCAGCAGTCCCGTACAGGGTGAAGGGCAGTTTGTGCAAATCTTGGACTTTTTCCCCCGAAATATGGGGAATGCTTCTGCCAAAAGTTACGAAAACATGTATTTAGAACGTAAGTGTTCATGTCATATGTTTGCAGCTATTGAAAATATTTACTATATATGGTACTTGTATGAATTCTAAAATGCTACATTTTGTACTTTCAGAAGTGGTATAAATCCCTGATGAAGATTTTGCTTATACATTTATTATTCGAAACACGTTGGATATCCCTTTACTCTTTACAATCCAGTTTCCACTGGTGTTCGCTCAGCAAGTAGTTGGGAAATACCACTTCTAATTCAATCCAATACATCATGCATTGTTTTAAATCTTTGTATAATTATGCAACATGTTGAATTTTTCTATTCATTTCTTATATATAGATAACCCTTTAGTGGTGACAATTACTTTTACTGTGTTGTTCATTTAAACTCGATTTTGCTTACAATATTTCCGTGTCCTTCACTTAACACAGGCTAAGCTTTCCTAGAATGTTCTCTCTTTCTCCCTCTCCCTTCTCAAGGTTTTAGTTCCACAACTAATAGGCATAGCTAATGACATATGAAATGTGACATTATTCTATTTTCTAGTTTTTAATAGCATCTCACACCAACCTCTTTCTCCACTACTATTCCTTTATATTGGCTTTTGGAATTTACAAATGCAGCAATTTAGAAATCAGATGAAAGGTTTAGTGCTGGGAAACACTTTTTGATAGATAAAAAGTGCATTTTATATACAACTATACAGATCAGACCAAAATGAGGGACAAATGAGGGGGAAAGAGGGACAGAGGGACATTGCTCCAAATCAGGGACAGTCCTTCGAAATCAGGGACAGTTGGGAGCTATGTAATAATACATTTTAATAGAATGGATATTTGGAACACAGAGATTGTGACTGTGAATCTGTTCCTGCATATGCAGAGTTCATTTTTATTTGCAGCGTCTCAACTAGACATGTACGGTTCGTTTCGTTCCGAATAAATATTCAGACAAATTTTTCATTATTCGGAGATTCAGATCTATCCAAATAACCGAATTACAGTATAAACAAAGTTTACTGAATGCTCCGAATAACTAAACAAAATTTGTCCGAATTTCCAAAATTCGAATTGAGATTCAAATCGAATTTTACATCAAAATCGAACTGTAAACATGTTTCTGGAATCAAAAGTTGTGTGTGTTATTAGAGTTAAGCCAAAGATGGTTTAACTGCTTAAGGACCGGAAGGATTTGCCCCCTTAATGACCAGGCCATTTTGTTTGATACGGCTTTAACTGACAATTGCGCGGTCGTGCGACGCTGTACCCAAACAAAATTGATGTCCCTTTTTCCCACAAATAGAGCTTACTTTTGGTGGTATTTGAGCACCTCTGCAGTTTTTCTTTTTTGCGCTATAAACAAAGAGCGACAATGTTGAATAAAAACACATTTTTTTTTACTTTTTGCTATAATACATATCCAAAAAAAAATATCTAAAAAAAATATAATTTCTTCATCAGTTTAGGCCGATATATATTCTTCTACATATTTTTGGTAAAAAAAATCACAATAGGCATATATTGATTGGTTTGCGCAAAAGTTATTGCGTCTACAAACTATGGGCAAGATTTAAGGACTTTTTTTTTAAATAGTTTTTACTAGTAATGGCGGCAATCTGCAATTTTTAGCGGGACTGCGACATTGTGGCAGACAAATCTTATCCCAAATAACACTTTTTGGGGACCAGTGACATGATAACATTGATTAGTGCTATAAAAATGCACTGATCAATGTAAAAATGACACTGGCAGGGAAGGGGTTAACACTAGGAGGCGATCACGGGGTTAACAGTGTTCCCTGGGTGTGTTCTAACTGTAGGGGGGATGGGCTTCCAGGGACATGACAGAGATCACTGTTCCCAATCACTGGGAACAGTAGATCTCTGACCTGTCCCCTGTCAGAACGGAGATCCGCCTTGTTTACAAAGGCAGATCCCCGTTCTGCCTCTGTACTAGGCAATCGTGAGTCAGCAGCGGACGTTGAGTCTGCCCGACCCGCGGGCGCGAGAGCGCGCCCGTCCGCGACTGCGCCTGCGTTAGCTGCCATACAGCTTCGTCGTATAACGACGGCGGCTGGTCGGTAAGTAGTTAAAGAGTCATTGCAATCATTTGATGAAGATTCTTCTTTTGTTCACTTTGCCACATTCAAATCGAAAAAAAAAAATCTAAAGTTTTCGATTCGGCCGGTTCAAAACAGCTGTGCTGTTGCTGTTTAATCTGCTGTAAGGGACTGGATCTCTTTTTTTTTTTTTTTAGGGTTACAAACACTTTAAGAAAAATGAAATGCTAGCAAATATGTGTATTTAGTTGGGATGGCAGCTAGGTGTGGAAGATAAATGCCATCATAAAATCTAGAGGCCATCAACAGGAATGCTATGCCTTCTGGGTCACCTTGATGTTTCACTAAAATGTATGTTTAATATTTCTTTGGAAAGTTACTTGTGTCATAGAACTTGCATACAGATTTACAGATTGCTATCCATTATCATCTAAAAAGAAAACATCTTTCACTCCCTCTAGAGGTCTCCTAATGACATTGCATCACTTAGTAAACATTGTTGGCCCATAAGTTTTCTTACATTTAGCCTTTTTTAAATTTTGTATTTTTTTTTTTTTTTACAAGACCAAGCTGTACTCATAAGGGATATGCATATTTGTACTCTGCATAATGAACTCCATTTATTGAAGGCTATTTTATTTGGAACAGAATGCGGCAGCTCGACAGCAAGAGATTCAAATTGGGAATATTGGTTTCCCCATCATGACATCATTTTTGTGCTGGCTGTATCGAGTCACATTTAATAAATGAATAACTGGACAGTTGCCCCAGTAAACAGTTCTGTTCCAAGATAAACAATGACATAAATACAAGAAATAAAATGTTAGCCAAGAAAGCTGTCCCAAAACGAAAACTCTTTAGTTAATTTTTTTCCCATTTTCTCCAGCAGCCTTTGTCAACCTTTTTACCACAGAGGAAGACTTTAAATATTTTTTAGGTCTCAGTCTATCCCAGCTAAAATTAAATAACTGAGGTCACGGGGAATTAGGTTCTTTACATCAGAGGTCAATAGGAAGAATGTCCCTTACATTGGTGGTCACTGAGCAGAATGTCCCTTAGGAATGTTTCTTAGATTGGTGGTCAGTGAGTAGAATGTCCCTTATGTTGGTGATAAGTGATATAAATGCCCCTTACATTAGTGGTCAGTGGGAAGAATATTCCTTACACTGGAGGTCAGTGGGAAGAATATTCCTTACACTGGAGGTCAGTGGGAAGACTGTCCCTTACATTGTTGGTCATTGGGAAGAATGTCCTCTATATTGGTGATCGGTGGGAAGAACGTCCCTTACATGGTATGTATGATGGTACATTGAGTGTGAATGAGTGTTCCTTACATTGATGGCCAGTGGAAAGATTATCCCTTACATTGATGTAAGTGGGTAGAATGCCACTTTCATTGATAGACAGTGGGAAGAATGTCTCTTACATTGGAGGTCAGTAGGAGGAATGTTCTTTACATTGGAGGTCAGTAGGAGGAATGTTCTTTACATTGGAGGTCAGTAGGAGGAATGTTCTTTACATTGGAGGTCAGTAGGAGGAATGTTCTTTACATTGGAGGTCAGTGGGAAACATGCCACTAACATTCATGGTCTGTGGGCAGAATATCCCTTACATTGATGGTTAGTGGGAAGAATGCCCTTCACATTAATAGTCAATGCGAAGAAGGTCCCTTATATTGATAGTTAATGGGAAGAATACCCCTTTAATTGTTGGTCATTGGGAAGAATGTCCCTTACATTTGTGGTCAGTGGCAAGAATGTCCCATACGTTGGTGGTCAGTGGGAAGAATGTCCCCTTACAAACAGCTAAAAAAAATCATTGGTGTCATGGCACTGGCTCTGACAAATGGTGTTGGTCTCAGAATTATGTAGGCACCATCAGATAAAAGGTTATTCAGCCTCACCTCAAGGAACCCCAAGCAACCTCTGGTGGAACCCTGCGTGAGAATGACTGGTCTACAGGAATTACTCTTAGCCTCACATGTAAGCAATTTTCTAAAGGGAACCTTTAGTCAATAAGTTTGAGTTCTTTCTTTAAAAAAACAACACTGGATAAATGACTACACTGGATGTAATGATTACAATGCCCCTTTATAGTGCAGTCCCCTTTATATTACTGCGCCCCTAGCAATCACAGCCTCCTCCATCACAGTGCCTTTGCCATTCCAATTTCTGCCTCACCCTGCACAGGACTCCTACCTTTGGCAGGGCAGAGGCTGTTACCATTCCGTGTGTCCTCTCCTGGCTCCTCCGCCCTCCTGCCCAGCAGACAATATCATGCTATCAGCAGGGCAGGGGTAGGAGAAGCTCTCCATTCCAATATGCAGCTCCTCCCGCCCCCTGCCTTGCTGATAGGATGAAATTGTGGGCCAGGCAGGTGGAGGAGCTGGGAGAGGATTCACGGGCATGGCCATACAGCTGGAGGTGAGCGGCGACCATGGTCTGTGATAGCCCTGTGCGGACTGCACCTCCCTCTGTGCGGCCAAGTCATCAACAGTCCGCGGCCCAGGGGTTGGGGGCCCCTAGTATAGAGGATGTCCAGCATCCTCTAGCCTTTTCCTTTCCAGCCTGACTATGCCTGGCCTGGCCCTTTCATTTATTGGATTTCAGGTCCTTCAATCATGCCAGCTCAGCATCACATGCGGGCGTTACCTAGGGTGGTCTGCATGTATATGTAGCCTGCCAAAGAAAGCCCACTCTTCCAGGCCGATGTCCACCAACAAAGTCATTTTTTATTTTTTCATAAATTCTCCCAAGAGCCAACCGACTTGCTCTGACGGCTCGTGAGATGAGTACTGAGGCAGATTCCAGCCATGATCTGCCTGCATTGTATAGTGCAGCACAGAGACACAGAGAAATGATGTGACTTGGCCTAAAATAAAGTACGTAATGAAAATGAAAAGGTTTTATTTTAAAACGTCATTAGAATGTTGATGAAGGGCAAAAGGAGGAAACAGAGATGGCAAAATACACCAGATTACATTTCAGTTTAATGCCCCGTACACACGGTCGGACTTTGTTCGGACATTCCAACAACAAAATCCTAGGATTTTTTCCGACGGATGTTGGCTCAAACTTGTCTTGCATACACACGGTCACACAAAGTTGTCGGAAAATCCGATCATTCTGAACGCGGTGACGTAAAACACGTACGTCGGGACTATAAACGGGGCAGTGGCCAATAGCTTTTGTTTCTTAATTTATTCTGAGCATGCGTGGCACTTTGTCCGTCGGATTTGTGTACACACGATCGGAATTTCTGACAACGGATTTTGTTGTCGGAAAATTTTATATCCTGCTCTCAAACTTTGTGTGTCGGAAAATCCGATGGAAAATGTGTGATGGAGCCCACACACGGTCGGAATTTCCGACAACAAGGTCCTATCACACATTTTCCATCGGAAAATCCGACCGTGTGTACGGGGCATTAGAATGCAGCTTGATTCATACATTTCCCCCTCAGCTGCTCTGAAAACACATTACAGCAGAATAAAATCTGCTCCCTACCACTTCTTTTTTGTGCTTATATTTTGAGTCAAAGTCTGTCATCTACAGTACAGTGATAATTCTGTCATAGGCTTTTGCAAATCTGTCTCAGTTGATTCTAGGTGCAAGGGTCCCAAATACACAAAGGAATGTCAAATTGCTAAGTACACAGAACTGCACATGCTCACTCCCTGCACCCGATGAGCTTACAATCAAACATCTGCACCAAAGTCATTCTTGCACGTACTCGAATGCCCTGTACACACGTTAGGAAAATGTGTGATAGGACCTTGTTGTTGGAAATTCCGACCGTGTGTAGGCTCCATCACACATTTTCCATAGGAATTTCCGACACACAAAGTTTGAGAGCTGGCTATAAAATTTTCCGACAACAAAATCCGTTGTCGGAAATTCCGATCGTGTGTAGACAATTCCGACGCACAAAGTGCCACGCATGCTCAGACTCAAGCAGAAGAGCAGCACTGGCTATTGAATTTCATTTTTCTAGGCTCGTCGCACGTGTTGTACGTCACCGCGTTCTTGACGTTTGGAAGTTCAGTTCAAATTTGTGTGACCGTGTGTATGCAAGACAAGTTTGAGCCAACATCCGTCGGAAAAAATCCCATGGATTTTGTTGTCGGAAAATCCTATCGTGTGTACACGGCATAACAATGTCATCCTAGCAATTTTGTACTAGTGATCTGTAGCAACTACCAAACTACTAACCTTAGCTTTTTTGTTGTTAGGAAAAACTACATCTCAGTTATTGAACAGTCTGTGTTGCAGTGTTTCTAGCTATTACCGGTAGTATCTATTTTTTTAGCCCAGCAGCAGAAATAACATCTTCAGTAAATATCATTTTATTGAATAAAACCGCTAATGATCACAGCACACCAAATATGCTGGACCAATGTAACTATGCAATACAAACCATACCTGGAGGTCAGCTTTAAGGGCCCGTTCAAAAACGTTTGAAGTGCATTAAAGCGGTTGTAATCCTCTAGAACAAAAAAATAAAAAAAGCATATCCATCTATAGTGTGCACAAGCCTCAATCCAAAGCACTAAGTGTGATTTATGTCTTCTCTATCTTCCCTCTGCTATCTGCATGTCGCGTCTGACATTCTATCCAGGCACCACAGAATCTCGGAAGACGCCCCCCCCTCCAGCACACAGAAGGTGATTGACAGTCTCAGCTGTGCATTTTTCCCTATGAGACTGTGGGGCAGATTTAGTAAAACTGGAGCACTCAGAATCTGGTGCAGCTCCGCATGAGAGCCAATCAGCATCTAACCTCAGCTTGTTTAATTAAGCTTTGGCAATAAAACCTGAAAGCTGATTGGTTACTATGCAGAAGTGAGCCTGAGTTTGCAGCTTCAGTAAATAAACCCCTGTGTATGTGGGTGTGTCCCTTCCCTCCACTCAGGTCTCAGGTTACACTAAGCTCTCCTCTCTGTGCTGTGCAGTGTGCAATGTCTCAGATCCACACCCCATGGCTGCTTGAGATGAGTAATAGCCTTTGATCTGCATGTTTTAGAAGGCTGTAGAGAAGAGAGGGCTGCAGATATACAGGCACAACTTATGTAGGAGGATTTGTTTAATTTCTGTGTATCACCCGAGGCTTGTCACTTCAGTGGGTATATGTAAGGGTTTGCAACCACTTTAATGGTCGTTAACATGCAATACATTCATGCAGTTTGTTTATTTTGAACAGGCTGCCAACACATTACAACAGCAAGTGCTGATACTTTGTGCAAATACTTTGCGTTGTTCTTCAAAATGAATAGTGAAGAAGAACAATGCACTGCACTTCATAAGTGTGAATGGGTCTTAATACCCATTAAGTACAATGGTATACGGCAATATATAAAAGGGTACAAATTACTATTAGCAAATACGCTGATAACAGACGGAAAAAAAAAACGGTAATAGATGGTCAACCCAGTCCAAGCCTAGCACTACAGATCAGTACATAAAACTATAGTAACCCATAAATACCAACGGTGATAATCAGCTCGGTATATGGAATGCCCATAGGCAAAACACAGGCAAGGTTAACTAGTCAGCGATAAACCTGCACCATCAACAACGCAGCTGTGTATGCAGCATAAACATTCGCCAAACCGTAAATGAGACTTCACAGCTGAAGGAAGTAGAGATACAGTCAGTGTAAGTATATTCTAGGATGAAGTTGTTTACCTGCCTCAGGCGAGCTTCGCATCATTGACCAAGGGGTTGTATTGCCAGCAGTGGAAGAGGCAAGGGCATGCTGGGCCCTCCAGGCTAACGGGTATGGAGCTGCAATAAAGGAGAAAAAATGAGATCCATCTATGCACATAAAGTTTTACTACATCGTATTAAACAAGTCTACAAACCATTATTTGCATCCAATCTGGACATATTACATAAGCCAAAGGTAATTTTAGGAACACAACATCCTTTTCTGTCAATAAGAAAAAATTGTACAGCAAATGTGGTTCCCTTGCTTCCAATAGTCAGGTATTTGTGAGAAAATAATAAATTACTTTGTCAAAAACCTGTGTACTGATTTTATTTTTGACACTTTTTTGGGGTGAATGAGTAGAGGTACAATGTATCATGGATCCTGCCACTGACATCGACAAGGGGCACTAGTCCTCTCATTGATACTAACTATGGCACACTATTCCTCCCACTGATACCAATGATGGGGCACTATTCCTCCCATTGATACCATTGATGGGGCATTATTCCTTTCATTAATACCAACAATGGGGCACTATTCCGTCCAATAATACCAACGATGGGGCGCTATTCCACCCATTGATACCAACGATGGGCGCTATTCCACCCAATAAAAACCAATGATGGGTGCTATTCCACCTATTGATACCAACAATGAGATAATATTCCATCCATTAATACCAATGATGGTGCACTATTCCTCTCACTGACACCAATGATGGGGCAGTATTCCTTTCATTAATACCAATAATGGGGCACTATTACACCCCTAGTACCAATGATGGAACATTGTTTGAGCCCACTGACGCCAGGACATTTTCTTCTCCAAATGGCCACAGTCTGGCCCCCCTAAAGTTTGAAGGACAGAAAACTGTCCCTTTGTTTAGAAAGTTTGGAGACCCCGATCTATATTTTACTGGTGACCTTTGTCAGTGGTTGAAAAAGCCATAGAAAATTTTACATTTTACAGTTGGCCCTACAACAGGAGATGAGAGTAAAACGTACAATGCGGATATTTGTTCTAGGGGCAACTGTCTTATGCCCCATACACACGGTCAGACATTGATCGGACATTCCGACAACAAAATCCATGGATTTTTTCTGACGGATGTTGGCTCAAACTTGTCTTGCATACACGCGGTCGCACAAAGTTTTCGGAAAATCCCATCGTTCTGACGCGGTGACGTAAAACACGTACGACTATAAACGGGGCAGTAGCCAATAGCTTTCGTCTCTTCATTTATTCTGAGCATACGTGGCACTTGTGCGTCGGATTTGTGTACACACGATCAGAATTTCCGACAACGGATTTTGTTATCGGAAATTTTATAGCCTGCTCTCAAACTTTGTGTGTGTGAAATTCCTATGGAAAATGTGTGATGGAGCCTACACACGGTCGGAATTTCCGACAACAAGGTCCTATCACACATTTTCCATCGGAAAATCCTATCGTGTGTACAGGGCATAAGATGGGTTTCTCTGAATTTTGAGATATTTCCTCTTACTCCCTGTTATCTCATTGAAATGGTTAGGGAAGGGACAATGACAGACCCCCCCCCAAAAAAAAAAAAAAAATTAAAAAAAAACAACAAGGGTCTTAGCCATTTACAAATCTCTCCAAATTATCAAAATGTTTTGGCTTAGATACATTTAAAATGTATAAACCCAAGTAACAAGAATCAATATACCTATACAGTAAAACCTGGGATTGCGAGCACAATTCGTTCCAGATACATGCTTGTAATCCAAAGCACTTGTATATCAAAGCATTTTTTTACAGGGTATAAAAGAGAAGAGAGGCACCTCTAATGCCGCGTACACACGAGCGGACTTTCTATCCTACTTGGTCCGGCACACTTTCCGACGGACTTTGTCCGCCAGGTGCGCCGGACTTTAAAACGGACGGACTTGCCCACACACGCCGGGACTTTCCGGCGGGCTAAGTCCGCCCGTCTTTCCGACGGACTTTCGCCGGAGTTCCGGCGGACTTTCAGAATGAACGGACTTGCCCACACACGGACAAGTCCGTTCATTTTGAACGTGACTCAGGTGCGACGGGACTAGAAAAGGATGTCAATCTTGCCGCTTTTATCGGCGAGATTGACACCTTGCTAGCCCCGTCGCGGGGCATACCAGGCCCTTAGGTCTGGTATGGATTATAAAGGGGAACCCCGCTACGCCGAAAAAACGGCGTGGGGCCCCCCCTAAAATCCATACCAGACCCCGATCCGAGCACGCAGCCTGGCCGGTCAGGAAAGGGGGTGGGGACGAGCGAGCGCCCCCCCCCTCCTGAACCGTACCAGGCCGCATGCCCTCAACATGGGGGGTGGGTGCTTTGGGGGAGGGGGGCGCCCTGCGCCCCCCCCCCCCAAAGCACCTTGTCCCCATGTTGATGAGGACAAGGGCCTCTTCCCGACAACCCTGGCCGTTGGTTGTCGGGGTCTGCGGGCGGGGGCTTATCGGAATCTGGGAGCCCCCTTTAATAAGGGGGCCCCCAGATCCCGGCCCCCCACCCTATGTAAATGAGTATGGGGTACATGGTACCCCTACCCATTTACCTAGGAAAAAAGTGTAAGTAATAAAACACACTACACAGGTTTTTAAAATATTTTATTAAACAGCTCCGGGGGGGGATCTTCCTCCGGCTTCGGGGGTCTTCTTCCGGCTTCGGGGGCCCCTCCGCTTCATCTTCTCCCGGCGTCCGGTTGGTTCTTCTCCGCTCTCCGGCCTCTTCTCCCGGTGTCGCAGGTCTTCGGCCGGCCCCTCCGCTCTCTTCATGTAGCTCTATTGCGAGCGGAGGTCCGGACTTCTGGGCTTCTTGGCTTCTTGGCTTCTCTTCTCTTCTCTTCCCCCAGATGTTGACACGACGCTCTCTCCGGCTGGACTGGTCTCTGAGGGCTGCGTTGTGACTTATATAGGCGGAGACCCCGCCCCCATATGATGTCACAGTCCTTGGGCATGCTGGGACTGTGACGTTTTAGGGGGCGTGGTCGACCACGCCCCCTAAAACGTCACAGTCCCAGCATGCCCAAGGACTGTGACATCATATGGGGGCGGGGTCTCCGCCTATATAAGTCACAACGCAGCCCTCAGAGACCAGTCCAGCCGGAGAGAGCGTCGTGTCAACATCTGGGGGAAGAGAAGAGAAGAGAAGCCAAGAAGCCAAGAAGCCCAGAAGTCCGGACCTCCGCTCGCAATAGAGCTACATGAAGAGAGCGGAGGGGCCGGCCGAAGACCTGCGACACCGGGAGAAGAGGCCGGAGAGCGGAGAAGAACCAACCGGACGCCGGGAGAAGATGAAGCGGAGGGACCCCCGAAGCCGGAAGAAGACCCCCGAAGCCGGAGGAAGATCCCCCCCCGGAGCTGTTTAATAAAATATTTTAAAAACCTGTGTAGTGTGTTTTATTACTTACACTTTTTTCCTAGGTAAATGGGTAGGGGTACCATGTACCCCATACTCATTTACATAGGGTGGGGGGCCGGGATCTGGGGGCCCCCTTATTAAAGGGGGCTCCCAGATTCCGATAAGCCCCCGCCCGCAGACCCCGACAACCAACGGCCAGGGTTGTCGGGAAGAGGCCCTTGTCCTCATCAACATGGGGACAAGGTGCTTTGGGGGGGGGGGCGCAGGGCGCCCCCCTCCCCCAAAGCACCCACCCCCCATGTTGAGGGCATGCGGCCTGGTACGGTTCAGGAGGGGGGGGGCGCTCGCTCGTCCCCACCCCCTTTCCTGACCGGCCAGGCTGCGTGCTCGGATCGGGGTCTGGTATGGATTTTAGGGGGGGCCCCACGCCGTTTTTTCGGCGTAGCGGGGTTCCCCTTTATAATCCATACCAGACCTAAGGGCCTGGTATGCCCCGCGCTCGCCGCAATAGGAAGATTTGTTTTTCCTATTGCAGCGAGCGCGAGATGCAATACCATCCCCTCGTGTCGCATTTGGTCTGTCGGACCAGCCTACACACGAGCGGGCTTTCCGTCGGACCAGCACACACACGAGCGGACTTTCCGCCCGAAACTGAGTCCGACGGAAAGATTTAAAACATGTTTAAAATCTAGGTCCGGCGGGCTTTTGGGAAGAAGTCCGCCGGAAAAGTCCGCCGCCGCCCACACACGGGCGGATTGTCCGGCACACTCTGGTCCGCCGGACCAAGTATGCCGGAAAGTCCGACCGTGTGTACGCGGCATTAGTGTAGCAATAAGTTGCTAAATGTTGTACCTTCATTAAATGTAACCATATTGCTACACTTAGAGGCTCCTCTCTTCTTTTTTATATTCCAGTTGTGACATGACCAGGGGTGGACTGATGGGGCCCCCGGGCAATAGGAGATTATGGGGCCCCCAGGCAATAGATTATGGGGCCACACAGTATACACACACACACACACACATACAGTACACACACACCGACACACAGTATACACACACAGTATACACACACAGAATACACATACACACACTGAAAAGGTACTGGAGAGGCGGGGCAGCTATAATCTGGGGATTTAAAAAAAAACACCGATTTTTACATACTGTCCCTGGTTTTATTGGGGCTGACAACCCTGATGGGGCCCCTTAGTGGCATGGGGCCCTCGGGCAGTGCCCAAGTGCCCGAATGGTCAGTCCGCCCCTGGACATGACGCTACTCTTATATCAAGACATCGCTTGTATATCAAGGCAAAATTTATTAAAACATTTTGCTTGTCCTGCAAAAGCTCTCAAACCAAGTTACTGTCAAACTGAGGTTTTACTGTACTATGCTTTGCTTTGCAATGAGTCAATTTGTTCACTGCGTTTTATGAGAAAGCTTGCTTTTAATTCCAACATTTGATTATGCCAGTAGTAGTTCCCATCAGAGGGAGGCAATGCTGCCTGTTGGGGTCTGCTAGCAGGAACTACTCATGTGTACTCTCTTTGGATAGCCCATAGTGCTATTTAGTTATGTAAAAAATGTTTAACCACTAGAAGACCAAGCCTTTTTCTGACACTTTTTTGTTTACATGTAAAAATCTGTATATTTTGCTAGAAAATTATCTAAAACCCCCAAACATTATATATATATTTTTTTTTAAGCAGAGGCTCTAGAGAATAAAATGGTGGGTGTTGCAATTCTTTTATGTCACGTGGTATTTACGCAATGGTTTTTCAAACGCAATTTTTTGGGAATAAATACACTTTAATGAATTTTAATGCACACAAACACAATATAATATCCAATTATTATTGTTATTGTTTGCCACCCCACCCCACCCCTCAAAAAAATGTAGCACCAGCCGCCACTGGTTGGGACCCTTACTTTTTAATATCTTTATAAATGATATAGGGTGGGGGGTTAAAAGTACCATTCCAGTGTTTGCAGATGACACCAAGATATGCAGTTATGCAGATCTCTCCAACTTATAAGCCGACCTCAATGCACTGTTTAATTGGGCAACTATGTGGCAAATGAGGTTTAATGTTCATAAATGTAAAGTTATGCACCTGGGGGCTAAGAATATGTCATCATACATACTGGGGGGGGTACAACTGGGGGAATCCATAGTGGAGAAGGATCTGGGGGTTTTGGTAGATTATAAGCTTAATAATAGCATGCAATGACAAGCTGCGGTTTCCAAAGCAAGCAAAGTCCTTTCTTGTATTAAGAGAGGTATGGACTCCAGAGAGAGAGATATCATTTTGCCTCTGTACAAATCATTAGTAAGACCTCATCTGGAATATGCAGTTCAGTTTTGGGCACCAGATCTCAAAAAGGATATCAGGGAACTGGAGAAAGTGCAGAGAAGGGCAACCAAACTGATTAGAGGCATGGAGGAACTCAGCTATGAGGAAAGATTAGAGGAACTGAATTTATTCTCTTGAAAAAAGGAGATTAACGGTGGATATGATCAACATGTATAAATACATAAGGGGTCCATATAGTGAACTTGGTGTTGAGTTATTCACTTAACATAACATAACTGGATACTAATGTTTATAGGTAAAGTTGATCCAGGGAATATCCGATTGCCTCTTGGGGGGATCAGGAAGGAATTTCCCCCCCCCCTTTTTTTTTTTAAAGCCCGTGATGTGTGAACATACTCAGACTCATACTCAGACTCCACCCAATGCAAATAAAAGTGCACACCAAAAAGTGAAACAAAAAACATGCACAGGGTGTACACCTCTGAATAGAAGGGACCCTAGCCCTGATTCCCTGGGGCGTTAGGCTTCAGACGGGGACTTGGGTACTTCACTGGTCCATCTGGCCGAAACCAGACAGACCCCGTTCTCTGGGAGGTCTGCCGAAACAGACCCACCCAAGTAATAGGTGGGGCTCCCCCAAAGGGAGACCCCATAAGAGAGGGTGACACCAAGCCAGAAGGCCATGTCCACCCCCTCCCAGGACTTTCAGGGCAGGGCTGAGGACCTACACCCTACCAGTCAAACGTGAAACCAAACCTGTACACCAACAACCAAAAAGAGACAACAAACAAACATAAAAGTGGGGAAAAGGGAAGTGGAGAAAGTGCAAGGTGCCATTGTGCAACACAATGGCCCGCCTTCCGGCCAGGAATGAAAATTCCTCTGGTCCTAGCCAAAAGGCCCAACCCAAGAGGCAGGTGTGAAAAAAGTGTCTATGGTGCAGTGACCTAGGTGCCAATAAAACTCAGTGTGACACCCCACTCACAGTGAGAATTATGGCATTCCTGGACTGCCACTCCAGGGGCACATACACCATGAGCTTCTTTCGGAGCCCCGCCTTCGACCAGACCAGTGCAGCTCCATCACTACCAGGGGGTAACCCTTCCGGCTTTTTCAAGAAGGGACCTATTCCCGGCCCTCAGTTCGTTAAGCAGTCCAGTTTAGAATCCCTGATCCTAACCTTCCGGGTTACCATCACACCAGTGGATTTGCATAGCCACCGCCACCCCAACCTACCACCATAGGTCGGAACAGTTAGCACAGTGCCTCTACTGGTAAGTGATAAGAACAGATACTACACTTAATCTTAGCCAAAAGGCCAAGAAGCTATTTTTTTCCCCTGCTGTTGCAAATTGGATTATGCTTTGCTGGTGTTTTTGCCTCAACTGTGGGTATAGAATTGCTTATATGGGATTGTACAGCCTTGACCAAAAGTTTTGAGAATTACACAAATATTGATTTTCACAAAGTCTGCTGCTTCAGTGTTTTTAAATCTTTTTGTCAGATGTTGCTATGGTATACTGACATATAATTACAAGCATTTCATAAGTGCCAAAGGCTTTTATTGACAATTACATTAAGTTTATGCAAAAGAGTCAATATTTGCAGTGTTGACCCTTCTTTTTCAAGTTTGTCAATCAACTTCTGGCCCACATCCCAACTAATGGCAGCCCATTCTTGCATAATCAATGCTTGGAGTTTGTCAGAATTTGTGGGGTTTTTTTGTTCACCCGCCTTTTGAGGATTGACCACAAGTTCTCAATCGGATTAAGGTCTGGGGAGTTTCCTGGCCATGGACCCAAAATTTTCATGTTTTGTTCTCCAAGCCACTTAGTTATCACTTTTGCCTTATGGCAAGGTTCTCCATCATGCTGGAAAAGGTATTGTTTCTTACCAAACTGTACTTGGATGGTTGGAAGTTGCTCTCGAAAGGATGTTTTTGTACCATTCTTTATTCATGGCTGTGTTCTTGGCAAAATTGTGAGTGAGCCCAGTCCCTTTGCTGAGAAGCAACCCCACACATGAATGATCTCAGGATGCTTTACTGTTGGCATGACACAGGACTGATAGTAGCGATTTCTTCTTTTCTTCTCCTGACAAGGTTTTTTCCGGATGCCCCAAACAATCAGAAAGTGGATACGTCAGAGAAAATGACTTTACCCTAGTCCTCAGCAGTCCAATCCCTGTACCTTTTGTAGAATATCAGCCTGTCCCTGACGTTTTTCCTGAAGAGAAGTGGCTTCTTCCATGCCCTTCTTGACACCGGGCCATCCTCCAAAAGTCTTTGCCTCACTGTGTTTGCAAATGCACTCACACCTGCCTGCTGCCATTCCTGAGCAAGCTCTGTACTGGTGGTGCCCTTATCCCACAGTTGAATCAACGTTCATTTTCATGGCAAAGAGGGACTTTTCAATTAATTTTAATTAATTTGTTTACTCTTCATAACATTCTGGATTATATGCAAATTGTAATCATAAAATCTGAGGCCGCAGACTGTGAAATCTAAAATTTGTGTCATTCTCAAAACTTTTGGCCACGGCTGTATATATCTATCTATTTATATATATTTATATATATGGTTTTTTCTTCTTTTTACCTTTTATATTTTTTTTCAACCTGACAACTATGTAACTATGAAATGGCGACAAACTATGTACATTATTTTATCTATAGGCAACGATTTAAAAGCCTTTATAGGTTGCCACTTTAAAGTTTCACAGGAGGTCTGGTGGTAGAATTATTGCTCTCAATCTGATGTTTTCAGTGATACCTCACATGTGTGGTGCTGTTTACGTACTGACGTGGGACCGTTGTGTGCGTTCACCTTTGTGTGCGAGCATGGGGGGACGGGGGGCGTTTAAAAAAAAATGTCTTATTTTATTATTTATTTATTTTATTTTTACACACAACCCTTAAAATGGTTTGATCACTTCCCTTAATCACATCCCTTGTGATATCAATAGGCAGTCTATTAGAACCCAGATCTCTCTTCTGCCCTTAAAAGCTTGGGATCATACCAAGATTGGTATGATCCAATGCTTATTTCAAACCAAGAATGGTTTGTTTACAACTGATGAAACTGGAAGTGATGAAATGCTTGTTGCTTCTGGTTTCTTATGCCGTGTACACACGAGCAGACTTTCAACGGACTGAACTCCGAAGGACTTTTTGACGGATTTTCGACGGAGTTCCGACGCAACGGACTTGCCTACACACGATCACACCAAAGTCAGACTGATTCGAACGTGATGACGTACGACCAGACTAGAATAAGGAAGTTCATAGCCAGAAACCAATAGCTGCCCTTGCGTCGTTCGTCCGTCGGACTAGCATACAGACGAACAAATTTTTCGACCGGACTCGAGTCAGTCATTTGAAACATGTTCTATTTCTAAAGTCTGTCTGATTTTTCAGGTCTGATGAAGCCCACACACGATCGAATTGTCCAGCGGACCTTTGCTGTCGAAAAGTCCAGTCATGTGTACACGGCATTAGACCATAGAGATGATCAGAGCCATTCCAGTGGGATGGGAGAGCTTGGGAAGGCGGCAGAAGGGGGGCCAACCCCCCTCCTACCGCTTGCAAAAGCAATCCAGCATCTATTTAGCCTCTAGGATTGCTTTTACATAAAAGTCCATCACTGGCCGAAAAGAACAATACAGGGATGATAACCACTTAAAGTCCTATGACATACTGGTACTGATCTTGCCTTCATACAACAAGATTAAAGAAGGTGTTCAAGAGATTCATACCTTTTTCTGACAGAAGAATAAAAGCAGTAACCTAAAATCCCTATGTAAATGTTTGGAATTTGTTCTGACCCTACGATTCTTCTAGGCTTAATAGCTTCTGGTTTTACCAGAGTTCCAAAACCAACACAGGGACAGCAGTCACCCCAAACATTTGTAAACCTGCGTCTGTCGGCATACCTGAACAATGCCTAGATTTTTCTGACCGGCTCTTTCAACAAAAGTTAATAGGAATTAGATGAAATTTGATCTGTGTCTGTCCAGTTTTAAGCTAGTCATACATAGCTAGATTTTTTCTCATTCAGCTAAACAGTATGGATGGTGGAATCTCGGCACGGCTGCCTGAATATAATGGCACTGCAGAACTGCGACTGCATCTGATAAGATGCAATTACTGTCCTGACAATAATTTTCCATCCAATTCAGTCAGCTTTTAAAGGGACTTATGTTGAGTTTTGATGTGCCTGCATGGCCAGACACAGCTCGAACTTTGACCGATTTATTAGAAATCACCACCCATGGTAAAAGGAAAGAAAACTGTATAATCTATGGCTTGCTTAAGTTTATTCTATACTAGCTCTTGTCTATTGCATTTGACTGAAGCCATTCCCAGTAGTAAATACTTGAACCTGTGTTGGAAGAGCCATATTGACTGTGACTAGATACAAGCAGCTGAACCGAGAAACACTGAACAGAAGCCAACATGACACTGTTAGTAGAGCTGAACTCCAACCTAAACTTTGTTTTCTAGCTTTGGCTAGGCTGAGGAAGAGTTAGATCCTCCGTATGCCCACTGGAGAGCGAAAACACTACAGTAAATGAGGAGAAATCTCTCCAAAGTGAGGGTAACCTGGAAGCTGTCAGTGGAACAATTATCCTTACTGAAAGATTTGCCCTTTATTCTAAATTGTAAAATTTTACATTTTCCTATCTAACCAGCAGTAGATACACTTGGCCGTTCCCTGACATATTTTGGACTAAGCCTCTTTACTCTAAGAACCAGCAAGGTTTATGAAGACAACAATATCCATCAGGCCTACCTAAGGTCAACAAACCAAAGCACATCAATTAATTTGTTGGAAGGATAAACAGAAGACAAATAAGACCGCTTTGAGTCTTCATTATGTTTCTCTCCCATGGCCTATAAAATTAGACACACCATCTCTAGAAAGTGGCAGTTTATTCAATAGGTTAGTAAATGAGCTGAAAGAGCAAAAAGACCAAAATTATGTGTTTCAAGGCTGCAAAATGAGATAGGACCAGTTGGTTCAGGGTGAGTTTGAGGAATGAAAGATCAAAAACAATAGCAGTCTGGTTTGGTTCCAAAACTGAATTGTATGGGTGGGTGCCCTTATCAAAATCTAATAGGGTGGTCATCGGTGGGTATCTGCACTTTGTACATATTGTTATTACATACAGAAATAAGTTGTTTATGGTTTTTACTAGATTGGGAAAACTATAAGGACAATAAATGATAGGAACATGTGTGTTTTATTGCTACGAGTGTAGCAATCATAGGTGTGCACAGTCTATTACATTAGGGTGTGCACCCCAAAGCTCAAACACACATGAACGCCACCTGCTGTCACAGGGGGGGGCTCTGATGTTGGGAGACAGTTGATTGGGAGCATATTACCTTTCATCTTAAGTATAGGTGTAATGTGTTCCTAGTTGAACCTAGCCTTTAATATAATGGGGGCATTTACACTGGCCACAGGCACCCCAACCACCCACCTGGTGCCACCCCTGGATAATGCTAATGCACATGGGGTGATTAGGGTGTGCTCAGGCACGCCCGGCACACCCTGTGCGCATGCCTATGGTAGCAATTCTAATTGTGTTCAGCCAGTCTTGTGTCTCACACTCCTCCCAATATGCACCCTTTTTTATTCTTGCAGGGACCTGGGAAGAAATAATACATTACCAAATAGCATGTGTGGACACCTGACTGTCATGCCTACCTGAACTATTTTGTCAAAAGTATTGGGACACCTGCCTTTACACACACATGAACATTATTGGCATCCCAGTCTTAGTCCGTAGGTTTTAATATTGAGTTGGCCCACCCTTTGCAGCTATAACAGCGTCAGCTCTTCTGGGAAGGCTGTCCACAAGGTTTAGGAGTGTGTCTATGGGAATGTTTGACCATTGTTCCAGAAGCGCATTTGTGAGGTCAGGCACTGATGTTGGATGCAGGGCTGTCTTTAAGGCGGGGCAAAAGGGGCAGCTGCCCAGGGCCCAATCATTTTTGTTGGGCCCAAAGCAGCTGCCCCTTAAGCTTGCCATAGGTGTAATATCTTGGATCGCTCCTAGCTACAGGGGCCCGTGCGGCCTCCCTGTCATCGGTGTAGCTGATCGATCTCCCCTCCCACCACTGCACGAGCCACTACGGGTCTCTGATTGGCTGTCCTATGACAGGGGAGAGGCGCAGCCGGGGTTGTCTGTGTACTAAACCCTATCGCCCCTCCTCCTCCTGTCAGCAGCCGGCTCTCTAATCACTGCTTGTTCTTCCCCCTCAGGCTAAGCAGAACAAGCAGCCAATCAGGTGGAATATCTAGGGTCGCTCCTAGCTACAGGGGCCTGCGCGGCCTGCATGTCATTCATATCTCGTCATTCATATCAATGTAGCTGAGCGGCGATCTCTCCTCCCACCACTGCACGGGCCACTTCGGGTCTCTGATTGGCTGTGCTATGACAGGGGCGAGGTGCAGCTGTGAGTTGCCTGTGTACTTGCAACCCGCTGGCCCGACCCCCTCCTCCCCTCCTCCTGTCAGCAGCCGGCTCTGTCTAATCACTGCTTGTTCTTCCACCTCCCTCTGGCTAAGCAGAACAAGCAGCCAATCAGAAAAGAATGAAGGGACATGATGGGACATGTAGTCCCATGGTACCTGAACTATACCCTGCTTTTAAACAAAGAGGGAGCGAGATTTGCCCGCGCCAAAAGTCACAAGGACAGTGCAGTGGAACAGTTCACCCCAGAGACTGAGCTGCTGAAAAACCACCAAGCAAGTACCATGTAGGGAAGACTGCAAGAGAGAGAGGGTCATGTTGCTGAGCCACTGCCAGGATATGGACCTTGCTGCACTGCCTACTGGAGTTGTCATAGGCAACCCTGGACACCCGATTGAAGGGACCACTGCTGCTTTGTCGCTGGATCTGGTAAGAAGGCTTTGCAGCCACTACATGCTACCACCACTAGAGCATGATCTATTAGGAACTACCTTGGGAGGTGATCGCAGCTTGTGGGGCAAACAGGTGTGCTGTTGTGAGAGACTTAGGTCAGCCATAGACAGAGCAATTTTCTTTCCTGCAACCCGTGGTTGCAGATAAGTAAGTTGCTTGATTCCCCTATCAACACAGTCTGTGTGGATGGGGCAATCCCTCCTGCTGAGCCAGTGCCCTTTTCAGGCAGGGGGTGGGGAAGTCGTCCCCACTAGAAGAATGCAGTGAATATTGCTAGTGGTTATAACAACTGCTAGGAATAATTGCACGTAAAATCCTTCAGGCTGGTTGTACCCAAGTTGATCGATCGATGGCAGCTACAGAGTGGAACTAGCAGATCCCAAGGGAAGCACATGATGACCCTTTCAATGCTAGAAGATCCCTGCTGGAAATTTCATGCATTTCTATTAGGGTTCTGCTAGCAAAGAAATGGTTAATCATACACTTCCAACACAGATCTGAGAGGGTTAATCATGCACTTCCAAGTGGGATCTCATCTGCCAGCAATAAAAGGGTTAATTGTGTCCAGTTACCCCACACCTCCCCAGTCCATGGTATGCAGGCAGTAAGGAAATGTGCCGTAACCTTCAGCAACCAATCCGTGAGCCATAATGACATGCTGTAATCTCTTGAAAACAATCAGTGAGCCATAATGATGTGCAGTAACCTCTAGAAACCAATCAGTGAACAGTAATAATGTGCAGTCACCTCTAGCAACCAATCAGTGAATTGTAATAATGTGCAGTAACTTCTAGCAACCACTCAGCAAGCAGAAGTGATGTGGTGTAACATCTAGCTCAGTGAGCTGTAATGTGTGCTGTAACCTCTAGCAACCAGTCAACAAGTGGTAATGATATGCTGCATCCTCTGGCAACCAATCTCAATCGGTGCCTGATCTGCTCTAGTAAACTGATTTTGAGTCTACCTGCTCTCAGAGCAGGCGGAGAGAGAATTGCATGGGGGCGGGGGAAATTGCATGGGGGCCAGGGCACAGGTGTTTGCCCTGGCTCACAGTCTCCACGCTAATTCATCCCAAAGATGTTCTATCGGGTTGAGGTCAGGACTCTGTGCAGGCCAGTCAAGTTCCTCCACCCCAAACTCACTCATCCATGTATTTTTGGACCTTGCTTTGTGCACTGGTGTGCAGTCATGTTGGAACAGGAAGGAGGCCATCCCCAAACTGTTCCCACAAAGTAAGGGGCCAAGCTCAAGCCCTGAATAACAACCCTACACCATGATCCCCCCTCCACCAAATGATTTGGACCAGTGCACAAAGCACCGCATTCCTGTTCAAATCACATGCGATTCTTTGCAGTGCATTTTTAAACCATTCATTTTGTATGGGCTCAAATTGCACCGCAAAAGTATTGGAGCATTTGCATAATTACTCGTGCAAATGCTTTGTACCCCCAGTATTGGTGCAACCCTCATTTTTTTGCACGAGGATCTATGGGTGCATTTGCATATCTCCCACACATTTTAAATGTGCATGCATCAAACCTTGTGACAACTGTTTGTGAAAGGTCCTTTTATCTTCCAAAATGACTGTGCCCTGTGCCAGTGGCTTAGTGTGGGCATGGGCACAGGGGCAGGTGCAAACTTCTTAGGGGCGCAAAATCATATCTCAGTTCTGGTTTCCGTTGGACCATCCCCTTATTTAAAAAAAAAAATTCATTCCACAGATTCGGGCTGAGTCTTGGAGCCCAGTGAAAATTGCATTGGGGGTTCATATGACCTGGGGGTGAAGGGTGGGCAGGGCATGGTGGAGTTAGTAAGAGGAGATTTGTGCTGGGGGGGAGTGATTTGGACTAGAAGAGGGGGATTGGAGGGGGGAGAATTTGTGCTACAACCCCAATTTCAAAATCACCTTATTTCTTTCTTAAAATGGTACATATTCTCAGCTTAAACATTTAATGTTTTCTATTTTATATTATGAATAAAATATGGGTTTATGAGATTTGCAAATCATACATTCTGTTTTTATGCAGATTTTTCACAGTGTTCCAATTTTTTTTGGAATTGGGGTTGTAAAACGGGGAGGGGGATTTGTGCTAAAAAGGGGATTTGAGACTGTATATATTGGACATTACATACTCATGTCTTAGCAATTGCTAATTGCTAAGCAGACTATTTATTCTTCCTTGACCACTTCAGCCCCGGAAAGATTTACCCCCTTCCTGACCAGGCCATTTTTTGCGATACGGCACTGCGTCACTTTAACTGACAATTGCGCGGTCGTGCGACGTTGTATCCAAACAAAATTAACGTACTTTTTTCCCCACAAATAGAACTTTCTTTTGGTGGTATTTCATCACCTCTGTAGTGGTTTTTTTTTTGCGCTATAAACAAAAAAAGAGCGAAAATTTAGAAAAAAAAAAAATTTTTCCTATAATAAATATCCCCCAATTCTTTAAAAAAAAAAAACACAATTTTTTTCCTCAGTTTAGGCCGTATTCTTCTACATATTTTTGGTTAAAAAATAGCAATAAGCATTTATTGATTGGTTTGTGCAAAAGTTATAGTGACTACAAAATAGGGGATAGATTTATGGCATTTTTATTATAATTTTTTTTTACTAGTAGTGGCGGTGATCTGCAATTTTTATTGGGACTGCGATATTGCGGCGGACAAATCGGACACTATTGACACTTTTTTGGGACCATTGACATTTATACAGCGAGCAGAGCTAAAAATAGCCACTGATTACTGTATAAATGTCACTGGCATGGAAGGGGTTAACACTAGGGGGGCGATCAAGGGGTTACTGGTGTTCCCTCAGTGTGTTCTAACTGTGGGGGGACTGCCAAAGGGAGGAGACTGATCGGTGTTCCTATATACTAGGAACACACAATCTGTCTCCTCTCCCCTGTCAGATTGTGGAATTGTGTGTTTACACACACAGATCCTCGTTCTGGCTCTGTCAGGAGCGATCGCGTGTGCCCGGCGGATATTGCGGCCACCGGGCATGCGCATCGGCTCAGTACAGCGGCGCGCGCGCGCCCCCTTCTCACCCTTAAATCAGCCGCTGTACAGCTAAGGCGATTTGCGCAAGTGGTTAAGGTAGGCTCAGAAAAAAGTGTTAGCTCTCTGTCTATATTCAGTGTGTACAAAAGTACATGTAATGGAATTTTTTTAATGGTTGTACTGAGGTTTATATGTGTCTGTGACACTCTTGCTTGTGGCACAGCAATCAACGTACATTTTATAGGTACTAAACCCAGGTTTTGTGTAAATAAACCTACCTGCCCCTCCCACTGATAAGTTTGGTCACACCCACTGTTTGCCGCTGCACATCACGTGTGCCACATTACTACTTTCCTTGGGATGCTCAAAGGTGCCTCCATTTTTTTACAGTCCAATCAACACCCCTGGCATGGTTTAAGGGGGTAAGGGCTGGTTTACACTAGCATTGCCCTCTGATAAGTAATCTGCAGAGGAACGCTTTTCAGAGGGCATTTGACAGGAGGTGAAGGCGTTATGCTGCCTTCTTGCCACCTGTTGTAAGCCCGCATCACCACGTCGCTACCAAGCAGGTTGTATGTGGTTGCAGGGCTGTCCATTCACTTTAATGGGTTGCATTCAGTTGGTGGTACAGCCTGCCAAAAGTGACAGGAAAGTTAATTCTTGCAGAGGTTTGGAAGTATAGCACCGCAGTTGTGGCATGTTTAGACACCTGTCTGTTGCTTTTGCAGCTTAAGGCCTGGTTCACACTGATGCGACCAGCGCTCCGACTTTGGAGCACATGTCGCATCAAAAGTCGCACCCCATTCAGTGCAATAGAACCATTCTAATTGGTGCGACTTGAGCCACTCCGACTTAGAAAAAGGTTCCTGTACTACTTTTGGTCCGACTTGCATTGACTTCTGTTAAGCCGAGGCAGTGTGAACCAGGGTTCAAGCAGAACTAAAGTTACCATTACCAATAGCAAATTTGTGCAGAAGGGACATGCAATGTCTCTAAAATAAACCTACTTGTCTGTTCGCAGTCCTCTTTATATTGTACACTGAGCTACGCATGTCAGCACAGAGCTTGTGTGGCGGGATTACTGAACTTCTGTGCATGCGCAGGAGTGGCATCACCCCACGCCAGCCAAGATGAAGATGGCCGCAGCCTTGCAGTAGAAGCCCATAGTAGATGCCGGCCCAGGATCCTGGACTACTGAAGGAGAGGTAAGTATTGCAGACTTTAGTTCTGTTAGGGGAAGTGGATGGGGGCAGTAAAAACAGACTTCGGCTGTGTGTTTTTAATGCCCCCCACCAACCACAAGTCTAAACAAACCTTAAATGTGATTGTTTATATGGTATTTAGTCATTTTAGTACTTTTTTGTTTTAAAATGACTTCTTGTTTTTTAATTAAATCAAAGTTCTCCTTTATCTGCTGGTTCACCAGTCTTAACCTCCCCTGTCCACATTGCTTGTCCTTTGCTGTACAAGATAAATGGAAAGCATAAAGGATGAAGGCAGATTATCTGACAAGCAATGACTCAGAATCCTTAGGAAAAAAACTGTGGCGGTGTTGATTATAACACACAGATTATTCATCCTTCACAGCACATATCACACCAAGATACACGGACCCAGCTCCAGAATCTGATCTGCCTTTCTTAAATGTCATGTCCCTTAAAGGACATGTTATACATATGATCTACAGATAGACAAACAATGTATTACTGGAAGAAGGCTCCACATATACACTATATTACCAAAAGTATTGGGACGCCTGCCTTTACACGCACATGAACTGTAATGGAATCCCAGTCTTAGTCCGTAGCGTTCAATATTGAGCTGACCCGCCCTTTACAGCTATAACAGCTTCAACTCTTCTGGGAAGGCTGTCCACAAGGTTTAGAAATTGTCCAAAATGTCTTGGTATGCTGACGCTTTAAGGCTTCCCTTCACTGGAACTAAGGGGCCAAGCCCAAACCCCGAAAAACAACCCCACACCATAATCCCCCCTTCACCAAATGATTTTGGAGGGGTGGCCCAATACTTTTGGCAATATAGTGTGGATGAGCGAGTTCAGGGTGGAGGAACCTGACTGGCCTGAACAGAGTCCTGACCTCAACCTGATAGGACACCTTTGGGATGAATTAGAGCGGAGACTGCGAGCCAGGCCTTCTCGTCCAACATCAGTGCCTGACCTCACAAATGCGCTTCTGCAAGAATGATCAAACATTCCCATAGACACACTCCTAAACCTTGTGGACAGCCTTCCCAGAAGAGTTGAAGCTGTTATAGCTGCAAAGGGTGGGCCAACTCAATATTGAATCCTACGGACTAAGACTGGAATGCCATTAAAGTTCATGTGCGTGTAAAGGCATGCGTCCCAATACTTTTGGTAATATAATGTAATTGTTGGCCTGGGTCATTTTAAATGTTCTATTCTAGCATGATTGTCCCCTATGCACCATACCAGGCATAGCCCCTTTCATGACTAAGCCTATTTTTGAAATTTGGTGTTTACAAGTTAAAATCCATATTTTTTGCTAGAAAATTACTTAGAGCCCCCAAACATCATATATATATATTTTAGTAGAGAATCTAGAGAATAAAATGGAGATTGTTGCAATATTTGTGCAGCGGTGTTTTAAACGCACATTTTTGGAAAAGTGACACTTTCATGAATTTTAAAAAATCCAAACAGTAAAGTTACCCCAATTTTTTTATATAATGTGAAAGATGATGTTACACCGAGTAAACAGATACCAAACATGTCACGCTTTATAATTGCACACACTCGTGGAATGGCGACAAACTACGGTACCTAAGAATTTCCATATGTGACATTTACATTTTTTTTACGATTACCAGGTTAGAGTTACAGAGGAGCTCTAGTGCTAGAATTATTGCTCTCGCTCTGATGATCGCGGCGATACCTCACATGTGTGATTTGAACACTGTTTACATATGCGGGTGCGACTTCCTTATGCGTTTTCTTTGCTGCGCGAGCTCGCGGGGACCGGGGCGCTTTAAAAAAAAAAATTTCTTATTTATTTTAATTATTTTTATATTTATAAATTGTGTTTAAAAAAAAAAAAAATGGTATGACTTTTATTGCTGTAACAAGGAATGTAAACACCCCTTGTGACAGTAATAGGTGGTGAGGTGACAGGTACTCTTTATGAAGGCATCGGGGGTCTAAAAGAGACCGGCGGGAGGCGGCGGGAGGGGGGGTTGTCCCCTCCCACTCCTCCAGTATAACAGCCGAGCGGGTTTTAGCCGCATCGGTTGTTATACTCGGATAGCCGATCGCCCGCTCTAAACAACGGTACCAGGATGATGCCTGCAGCTGCGGGCATCATTCCGGTATAACCCCGGAAAGCCGAGTACACACATCTGCGTACGCTCAGCGGGAAGGGGCTAAAGGGGTTGTAAGGTCTCCAGGTTTTTCACCTTTTTTCACCTTTCACCATTCTATGCATTAAGGTGAAAAACCTTCTGTGCTGTAGCTGCCCCCAAAGCCCCCCCTTTTTCTTACCTGAGTCGATCCGTTCCAGCTTCCGCTGCTGTCCATCAAATTCAGTGACACGGGAGCGGGGGCAGGGCTTAGTCCCGCTGTCTGTGTCAATGGAAGCAGTAGCGGGACTCGTGAGCGCGCCCGCATGGGTGCCCCCAGGGAAAGCGGCTCTCTGTGGGGGCACTTGATGAAGGGGAGGAGCCAGGACACCAGAGCACAGAGCAGGTAAGTATAACATGTTTGTTATTTTAAAAAAAAATACTTTACAATCACTTTAACCACTTGACTTTATCCCCCTTCATGACCAGGCCATTGTTTGCAATACAGCACTACGTTGCTTTAACTGACCATCGTGCAATTGTGTTATGTAACACTGTACATAAATTAAATCTATGTCCTTTTTTACCCCACCTATAGAGCTTTCTTTTGGTGGTATTTGATCACTGCTGCGGTTTTTATTTTTTGCGCTATAAACAAAAAAGGCCGACGATTTTTTAAAAAAAGAAAAAAAAACAATATTTTTTACTTTCTGCTATAACACATATACAGTATAAAAAAATTGAATAAAAATTTCTTCATACATTTAGGTGATGGATTTCCTTGCTCTGCTTTTCACTCATCCTACTTGGGACTGCAGCCGTGGTTGCGCTGGCTGACCATAGAGCTGACTGGGGACCGGAATGGCCCAATCATTTCTATGGTCTAAGAAATCGTAAGCAACAAGTATTTTGTCACTTCCAGTTTCGCCAGATGTAAACACACCATTAGTGGTTTGTAAAAAGCATCGGATCATCCAAAGCTTTAAAACTGCAACACCCACCATTTTATTCTCTAGAACAGGGGTGCCCAACCAGTGGCCCGCGGAGTCCTCTGGTGTGACCCGTGACTTCCTGCTCCAGGATGGCTGGTTGGCAATCTCAGAGCATCAGTGTTGTGAATGAAGGCGGCTGTAGGGGAGAAGCATAAGTCCCTGCTTCCTGTAAAGTGTCGCCTCCTGTCACAGGCTGAGTGATACCAAATGCACTCTGCCTGGGACAGCAACAGTCGGCGATACATGAATGGAAGACTGTTATGAAAGGTAAGTTTATTACTAAAATCACAGCGTATATCTGGACATATCTGTCCTTCAGTGATTACTGAGCTGCTTTCAAACTGATCTGAAGGTGCAGCGCAATGCACCTGCGGGGTACCTGCACTGAGCCATAGACTTCTGTTATTACCTGTGGGTTTGGTGAGCTTTCAGAAAGTGCACTACACCTGCAGGATATAATAGAAGCCTATGGCAAAGTGCAGCTAACCCACAGGAAAGCCACAGGTGCACAGCCCTGCGGTAAACCCCAGCGCATCAACTTGAAAGCAGCCTCAATGCTGCGTACACACGGTCGGAATTTCCGACAACAAATGTTCGATGGGAGCTTGTTGTTGGAAATTCCGACCCTGTGTAGGCTCCATCGGACATTTGTTGTCGGAATTTCCGACAACAAAAATTTGAGAGCTGGTTCTCAAATTTTCCGACAACAAAATCCGTTGTCGAAAATTCCGATCGTGTGTACACAATTCCGACGCACAAAATTCCACACATGCTCAGAATCAAGCAGAAGAGCCGCACTGGCTATTGAACTTCATTTTTCTCAGCTCATCGTACGTGTTGTACGTCACCGCGTTCTTGACGTTCGGAATTTCCGACAAGATTTGTGTGAACGTGTGTATGCAAGACAAGTTTGAGCCAACATCCTTCGAAAATAAATCCAGGATTGTTGTTGGAATGTCCGATCGTGTGTACGCAGCATTAGGCTCCATTCACACAATCGGTCCAACCCAATCAGACCCTCTATTCACCTCTATGGAGAAGCAGATGTAAATGGACTTGTGTCTGAGCAGATCGGATTGCAGGGCCTATAGAGTAGAGTGGGCTTTGTCCTTGTCTGCTCTGCATATGCAGAGTCCGCTCACATACCTCCCAACATTTTGAGATGGCAGTGAGGGACTCCTACTAACAAACGTATGTAGGCATAGGACACGCCCCCTGTCACACCCCTTTAAAGAAGAATTAACCAAAAAAAAGGTTAATTAAATCCACAAGGACTTTTTTTTACCACTACTATTCCTTTATATTGGCTTTTAAAATGTAGAAATGCAGCAATTTAGAAATTGGATGAAAGGTTTAGCACTGGGAAACACTTTTTGAAAGATAAAAAGTGCATTTTGTATACAACTATAGAGATCAGACCAAAATGAGGGACAAATGAGGGGGAAAGAGGGACAGAGGGACATTGCTCCAAATCAGGGACAGTTCCTCGAAATCAGGGACAGTTGGGAGCTATGCGCTCATTGTGGACCGCAACAGGTTATCAAGTCCCTTAAGTAGCCCTCGCTCTTCAAAAGGCTGGGCACCCCTGCTCTAGAACCTCTGCTTTAAAAAAAAATCTATAATGGTTGGGGTTTCTGAGTAATTTTCTAGCAAGAAAATAATGATTTTTACATGTAGGAGAGAAGTGTCAGAATAGGCCTGGTCTTCAAGTAGTTAAGTTGCTCAGTTTTGTGACAGATTTAGTACAAGTACACTTTAATATGAGTACGTCAAATGTTTCTTTGTCTGGGTGTATGCATGCATACATATACAATCTATATTCGCATCAAAACCGCTCGTATTTCACTAACTTTTTTCTGACATCTGCTAGAGGATTTATATGTCAGCGCACAGTTATTGCTGGAGGTCGGCGGTGATGGCTGATACATCATTTATTCTCAACACTATGCATTTCATGCTTGATCAGCTTCACTGCAAACAGGATGAAGTTCTAATAGAAGAGGAAAAAATATCTCATAGCGTCTCTGCCTGGGTGAGAACTGCTCGGGGGACTTGCAAAATGTCACATAACAGTACCGTGTGCACATAGGTGGAGGATATTTTTATTATATCATATAGCTGTGATCTGATGTATTAGTATGCTAGCAAAACACATATAATATGAAACATAAAACTTCCTATAATTAAAATCTTTGCGCTCTCACCTGGATTTTATTATGGACCTTGTAAAAGCATCAAGGTTAAATTAAAACACCCCATGGGTGATGTAGAGATCTGCACAGGTCTTTTTTTTTTGTGAACCAGCACCCAATCTACATCCATGACCTTAACTGCACTCTGTAAAACCCAGACCATGGCCCAACCTGAATCCTGCCTAGCTCACACCCCTAATGCCGCGTACACACGATCGGACTTTCTGGCATACTTGGTCTGGCACACTTCCCGCCGGACTTTGTCCGCCAGGTGCGCCAGACTTTAAAACGGACGAACTTGCCCACACACGACCGGACTTTCCGGCGGGCTAAGTCCGCCCGTCTTTCCGACGGACTTTCGCCGGAGTTACAGCGGACTTTCAGAATGAACGGACTTGCCCACACATGGACAAGTCCATTCATTTTGAACGTGACTCGGGTACAACGGGGCTAGAAAAGGAAGTCAATCTTGCCGCTTTTATCGGCGAGATTGACACCTTGCGAGCCCCGTCGCGGGTCATACCAGGTCCTTAGGTCTAGTATGGATTATAAAGGGAAGCCCCTATGCCGAAAAAACAGCGTGGGCCCCCCCCTAAAATCCATACCAGACCCCGATCCGAGCACGCAGCCCGGCCGGTCAGGAAAGGGGGTGGGGGCGAGCGAGCGCCCCCCCCCCTCCTGAACCGTACCAGGCCACATGCCCTCAACATGAGGGGGTGGGTCCCCATGTTGATGAGGACAAGGGCCTCTTCCCGACAACCCTGGCCGTTGGTTGTCGGGGTCTGCGGGCGGGGGGCTTATCGGAATCCGGGAGCCCCCTATAATAAGAGGGCCCCCAGATCCCGGCCCCCCCACCCGGTGACCACGCCCCCTAAAACGTCACAGTCTCAGCATGCCCAGGGACTGTGACATCATAAGGGGGCGGGGTCTCAGCCTATATAAGTCACAATGGAGCCCTCAGAGAGCAGACCAGCCGGAGAGACCGTCGTGTCAACATCTGGAGAAGAGAAGAGGGAAGAAGACAAGAAGCCAAGAAGCCCATAAGCCCAGAAGTCCGGACCTCCGCTGGCAAGAGAGCGGCCTGAAGACAGCGGAGGAGCCGGCCGAGAAACTGGAACACCGGGAGAAGATGCCGGAGAGAGCGGAGAAGAACCAACCGGACGCCAGGAGAAGAGGAACCGGAGGGACCCCCGAAGCCAGAAGAAGACCCCCGAAGCCGGAGGAAGACCCCCCGGAGCTGTTTAATAAATTATTTTAAAAACCTGTGTAGTGTGTTTTATTATTGACACTTTTTCCCTAGGTGAATGGGTAGGGGTACCATGTATATATTATAGTTCTGTGTGTTACTGCAAGTTTAACGCTGTATATTTCATTGTGTTACTGCAAGCTTAACGCCATATATTTCATTGCGTTACTGCAAGTTTGACGCCATATAGTTCTGTACGTTACTGCAAGTTTAACGCCGTATTTTTTATTGCATTACTACAAGTTTAACGCTATATAGTGCTGTGCTTTACTGCAAGTTTAACGACATATATTTCATTGGATTACTGCAAGTTTAAAGCTATATAGTTCTGTGCATTACTGCACGTTTGGCACAGCATATTATAGTGTATCTGTGGAGTGTGTCTGTGTAGTGAATACTCAAATTAAAGTGCACCAAACACCACTTTCCATTGATTAAAGTGCATCCACGTACACATTTACAAATCTTTATTCAATTTATTAATAAGCACCCCACCCCCATCATGTCTGGGAGGACAGCAAGGAGAGGCAGTTGTTCCCATGACACTGTAAGGGGGCCAGCAGCGTATGTGTCCACAGGCAAAGGTGGACGTGGTCAGTCCTCAGGCAGGGCATCATTTCCTCTGTTTAGTGATGTTGCCCATGCTATCCAGCCACAGCATGCAGAGGAGGTAGTGGACTGGCTTACTAAATCGTCCTCATCCTCCTCAGTCTCCGACACCCAAGCAGAGACTAGTGTGCAGTCCCCTGCAGCTGCCAGAGTGGCTAAACCTGCCTCATTGTCCACAGCTATTCCTGCCATAGCCCCAGCATCAGGCATAGAGGAGTCAGCTGAGTTATTTGAACACAGGGTCAGCCACTTGTTCCTTGATGATGAACAGACATTACTGAATTCAGATGTTGGTTCTGAGGTTGAGGAAGGTAGGAACATGAGCCTACAGAGAGGGGAGGACACTGGTACACAAATTGGCTTTAACGTTCCCCCAGCCACAGTGTATTGCCAAGTTGTCTCCAGTGGTAATGAGGATGGAGGAGATGATAATGAGGTCACTGACTCGACTTGGGTGCCAGATAGAGCAGAGGAGGAAAGTGAGAGTGAGGATGAGGCACAACCCCAACGAGGCAGCCATCTTGGAAGATTAGAGAACAGAAACCCTATTCCACCACAGTGTGGAGCTATTATCTTCCGGCCCACTTCCCACAGCTCAGCTGTCTGGGTTTTAGTACATGTGCAGCCGATCGCATGGTTGCTATTTGCAAACTTTGTCTCAAGCACATCAAGTGTGGCAAAAACACCAACCATTTGGGTACCACATGCTTGACAAGGCATTTAGGCTCCCACCACTCAGCCCATTGGCAAGAGCACCTAAAAGCCACACAAAAGGGGCACAAATCTGTCCCTCCTCCTTACTCACCTCAGTCTGTCCCTGCTATACCTCGTGACCTCTCAACAGCCTCCACTGACAGGGATGATGGTATAGCGCAGGGTGTCCCAGGTCCTTGCAGCACATCTGCCAGCAGCACATCACCATCTATAGACTACAGCTGTCAAATTTCTCTGCCCTATCTGCTGCAGCGAAAAAAAAAAATACAGTCCGTGCCACCCACATGCCCAGCATCTAAATGCAAGCTTGTCAAAGCTGCTGGCTCTACAACTTCTGCCTTTCTGCTTGATGGATTCTGCCCCCTTCCATGAATTTTCAGAATGTGCAATGCCAAAATGGCAGGTTCCCAGTCGCTATTTCTTTTCACATAAGGCCATTTCAGCTCTCTACCATCACATGGAAGGCAATGTTGTTGCATCGTTGGGCAAGGCAGTCAGCCACAAAGCCCACATTACTGCTGACATGTGGTCCAGCAAGCATGGGCAGGGTTAATATATTTTGTTCACAGCACACTGGGGAACTCTGCTTGCAACTCGGAAGGATGCAGGACAGGGCCCAGTGCTGCAGCTTGTTGTGCCCCCACGTCTGGTGATGGTGCTAGATATGTCAGTTCTACCCCCTCCTCCTCCATGCGCTCCTCTGCTGAATTATCCTATGATTCTCTAGTACCCCCTAAGTGTTCAAAGGGCTATTCAATGAGTCAGGCTAAAAGGTGCAATGCGGTGCTTCAGCTGGTGTGTCTAGGGGACAGGAACCACACTGGAGCAGAGATACTTGCAGCTCTGCAGGGACAGGCCCAGAGGTGGTTCACACCACGCCAGCTGGAGCCAGGAATGGTGGTGTGTGATAATGGCACAAACCTCCTGTCCGCCCTTAGACAGGGAAAGTTGGCACATGTGCCATGCCTGGCACATGTCCTCAATTTGGTTGTGCAGCCTTTCCCAAATAGGTACCCAAGGTTGGAAAATCTACTAAAGCAGGCCAGAAGAGTCTGTAGCCATTTTAGGCGATCATACACAGCCAGTGCTAGGTTGGCTGAAATTCAGCGGGAATTCCACTTGCCTGTAAACCGCCTGATTTATAGCATGCAAACCAGGTGGAACTCTACTTTGGCAATGCTGCAGCGGCTGCACATGTAACGAGTACCTGTGTGAGTATTGCACAATGACAGGCTCAGGCTTTTTTTCCCCATGCCAATGGTTGCTCATAAAGGATGCATGCACTGTACTGTCACCATTTGAGGAGGCCACAAGGATGGTGAGCCGTGACAATGCATGCATCAGTGACACAATCCCTGTTGTGTTTCTGACAGAGCAGACTCTGCGTGGCATTACGGACAGGGCACTCGAGGCAGAGCAGCGGGATGAAGAGGGGGACTTCCTTTCCTCTTAAGGCCCACTTTATGCAGACACTATTGTTCCTATGCCACAGAACACACAAGAGGAGGAGGAGGATTCTGGCAGTTTCTGAGGCATTTAAGCAGAGGAAGGCATACGTCAAACAGTAATGCCCTGTACACATGACCGGTTTTCCCATCAGAATAAACTCTGCAGGTTTTTCCGACGGAGTTCAGACGGAATTCCGCTCAAGCTGTCTTGCATACACACGGTCACACCAAATTCCGACCGTCCAGAACACGGTGACGTACAACACGGCATAAGAGATGGTTTTCCATCTCCAAAACCCTTGGAAGTAGTACGTGGCTGGGAGGAGGCAGTTCCAGATACTGTAATCCTCAGTGACCCAGAGGAGTCTGCTTCTCATGACTCCACAAATTTGTGGTGCATGGGTTCCCTCATGTTTCAAAGCCTGCGAAAGGACCCAAGAATATGTGGCAGAAAGGAAAAGGATCACTATTGGTTGGCAACCCTTCTTGGCCACTGTTATAAGGGGAAAGTCTCAGAACTCATCCCAGCCCCACAGAGAGTGCAGAAGATTAAATCTCTTAAGGACACCTTAAAGAGGAGTTTATCGAACGCTTTACCCGACTCTGGTAGGTTACAGTGTTGTGGAAAACATAGTTTTGAGACTTCTGTTGGTCAAGAGAGGAGCAGTGGAGAAGACAGCCGCCTAAGTGATGCATTTCTCTATTTTTAGTCCTCGCCACCCAGGGCTGTCAGCTTCCACATCCCATCGACAGCGTCTGCATCACATGGTGGACGATTATCTAGGGTTGAAAACAGAGATGGAGAGCTTTCCAGACGACAATCCACTGGGTCATGAGAATAGACCACTGGCCAGAACTTGCCAAGTATGCTATTAAGCTTCTGGGCTGGCCTGCATCCAGCGTGCTTTCCGAACGGGCATTTAGTGCTGCTGGAGGTTTTGTTACTGATCATAGAACGCATCTGTCCACAGACTCTGTTGACCATCTGACTTATCAAAATGAATCAGTCCTGGATTACCAGTAGCTATGAAGCCCTTGATGCCAATGTCACAGATTAGGTGTTTTTTGGGATGTGGAATCTCTGCAGGACTTCTAGGCTGCCTAGTGTTGTGGGTGTTGATTTCATCTGGAAAATGTTTTTGGTGTAGTACTAACACCCAAAGAACAATTTTTCCGCACCTGTTTCACAGGTGCATATCATTGCAATTTTTGACAGCAAGGCCAATTCTTGCTTTCATCAAGAGTACCTCTATAGGGTTATGGTGTGATACCGACACCCAAAGACCAATTTTTACTGCTGCAGCAGCTTCTATACACAGTACAGATGTGCCACTTTACAGGTGGAGTAATGGGACCCCCAAGGCACTATATTGAAAGGAATTTTTCATTTTAATGCTTTCACTTTAAGCATCAATAAATCATTTAAAAATTACGTTTTTTACAAAAATTGATACATGTCCCCCAGGGCAGTACCCGGACCCCCATAACCATTGTATGCCCAATTACTTGCATATAAGCCTTCAAATTGGGCACTTTTGTTTTTTACGCTCGGGTCCCATAGACTTCAATGGGGTTCGTTATTCGGTTCCGAACTTTTGCACCGTTCGAACGCTCTGGTGCAAACTGAACAGGGGGTCGTTCGGGCCATCCCTAATCCTGGCCAAAACACACCATGATCCTTCCTGCACCCTGCTTTTTCTATACACATCTTCAGCAACCAGCAGCTGTGATTCTGCCCGGCCCACACCTTGATTTTACCCACATTCTGTCCAACCCATGCCTCTAACCCTATCCACATTCTGCCCAACCCATGCCTCTAACCCTATCCACATTCTGCCCAACCCATGCCTCTAACCCTATCCACATTCTGCCCAACCCATGCCTCTAACCCTATCCACATCCTGCCCAACCCATGCCTTTAACAATATCCACATCCTGCCCAAACCCATGCCTCTAATGCTATTCACATTCTGCCCAACCCATGCCTACAACCCTATCCACATCCTACCCAACCCATGCTCTTAACCGTATCCACATTCTGCCCAACCTATACCCTAGCTCTACCTTCCACATCCTGCCTAACCAAAATAAATGACCCTATCTTCTCCCTGACCAACCAACATATGACCCCACCCTCTGCCCTACCAGCATCTTGTCCAGCCCTTTCATCTTGCCCTTCCCATGCCAAAGCCTTAAAGTATAACTAAAGGTAAAACTTTTTTAGTCTTAGACAGATTGAAGAGGGATTAAAACCCCTGTCAGTTTTTGTTGCTGTCTGTGCCCCTGCTAAGGAGATTCACCCTCTCTATTTGTCCTGTTTACCATTATCATTGAAAGTGAAAGAAAATCCCAAATTTTGGTTGTCCCCAGAAAAGTAATAGATGGGAAATCTTCCAATAGGGAAACTAGTTCTGGTAACCTTAGGTTCCTAAAGGAATTCCCTTAATTTGTAGGGATTTCCTCTTACTTCCACAGAAAGTGAAGGGAAATATCCGCAATGGGACACAGACAGCAAAAAGAAATCTGACAGGGGTTATTTTTCTTTTCTCTATCCAAAATGGAAAAAGATCTGCCTGTAGTTTTACTTTAGGCCACTAATGTTCCATCTTGGGGAATTTATTAGAACTAACACATCATTCACTTGGGGACATTGTATTTTTTTTTTTATGTTTTTATGAGAAATGGTTTGATTATTTTTTAATCCTTGTAATTATTTATTTTTGAATTAAGTTGTGGAATTTGCTTTGCAGCATATGGGTGTTTTTATTTTCTTCAACAAGCTTTTTGAGCTTAGTCATTGGCTTGGTCTCCTGGCCCCAGCACAAGCAACTACAAGGGAAAGCATGACTGCATGGGAAAACATGATCCTAACACAAGTTTTTCTGCTGAGCTCTGTGATAGCAGAAAAATAAACATCAATTTAAAGGCCACTCTACGCATAAAAGTCACAGGTCACGTGGTCACCCATGAACCCAAACTAGAGTGCACCACAATCCATACATGGCCCAATGTATTTACTGTAAAGAAGACCTGCTGTAGGACTTGTATAATAAGGTTGTTTATTTATTTTTTGCTTTAAGGAGATCAACATTTCAAAAATAGTCTTTGCAGATCAAGTAAGGCTTCATGGGCTGCTGCCAGGTGAATGGCCGATGTTGGGGTCGGAGAGGCATCAGACTGGTACATAGAACCTCCAACAGTTCCAGAAGTATCAGAGAAAGAGAGGAATAGGACCTCTGCTTGCACCACACCATCAGCACCAAATGACAAAAAAAAAAGAAAAAATATAGGTAGGCTCAACTATTAATATTTAAAGTGGTATGACACCCAAAACCAAAAATGTAATATATTGCAGCTAGATGTGGTGGCTGCATTTGTTTTCTTTCTTTAAGCTCTTTTTCCATCTGTTTTCACCTGGTGATCTGGCCAGTAACACACCTGTATTAGAGTGTCTCCACTCTGGATGAAGGAGCACAGAGGGCACCTTTGGACAGCAGCATTGTCAGTCTGGGGGGGAGGGGAGGGTTAGAAGTTCTAAAACACTTACAAATTGAAGCCAAACTCCAGCTAACATTTTATAAGTAGTTACAACAAACAGTTTTATTTCCTTCTGGGATAGAGGTTTTACATAAATAAATAAAACGGTGCATTGTAAGCACCCCTGTCAGTGTCGATTGGCTTGCCCCATCATTGTAACTTATACATCTGGCAAGAGAGCTTGTTGTGTTGAAAAACAAGAGACGTACTGGCCAGTTCACTAGATGAAATTAGCAGAAAGAAAGCCTAAAAAAGGAAATTAATGCAGCCATCACATCTAAGAATTGGTAAGCTACAGTATAATAAATGTTTGCTTTTTGTCTTTAATGCAGTTTTAGGTAGATCTACATACCATCCTATTCATACTATGCATTGGGTTGGGACTTTTTAATCAAGGACATGATGGACATGTGTCCTTTTAAGTCCAGCCAACTTGCAGTGAAAAAAAGTAGCTATCAGTAACTGCAGCAAAGAATAAGTGTTGGAATGATTTGTATCTCCTTGCGGGGTTATACACAGCGTAATGACCCATTCGTTCCAGGAGAGTGGCACAAAAGGAAAAAAACTGAAGCAGGATGCAACCCTGAAGACTACTTCAAAACCAAGTCAACAACGGCAGCCTGAATATTTTGACCTCACATATTCACTTTAAATCTGTCTGATGTTGGGATTTACAAGCAAGAATGTCCATGTCCTACCGTATTACATGATGCCGTATATGGGTAGGTATTGTTCATGTCAAAAACTAAAGGGCAGTATGTCAGACTAAAGGTCATTTTTAATGAGGTGCACAATGGACTTTAACCTAAGGCATCAAAACATGTCTGAAATGCATAAAGCAAAATGTAAAACAAGTCCTTTGTATAGAATACAGAAAAAAACATAATCTATTCTATTGATGTAACAATATCAGGAAGAAGGAAAGCCATAATAGCGACCTAGCATGTTATCCCACACAGAGACCAGAAGGACCAACAGGGAGGAGTTCAGTTCTCTCATGAGCACTGCACAGGAACCTACCAGGACTAATCAGGGAGGAGGTGTTCAGTTCTCTCATGAGAAGTGCCCTTTAAGGGTACCTGGCATATAGGGCGGTATTGAGGCGCTGTGAGTGCCTCCTGCTGTTTTAGTGCACCCAGGAGGCACAGGTGCAGCGTCCAGCTCTGCTGCCTGCAGCCTGTCAATGTCTATGAGAAGCTGAAATATGCTGCGGCTGGACAGGGCCAAGTGCTGTGTCGAGTGGTATTCATGTTAGGGGCTCATGTGTTTGGGGATGAATGCCTGGCACCCAAGTCTTCTAAGGCATACAGGCTGCACATCCAGTAATAAATACAATGCTCTTCTTTTTGCTTGTTTCTTTTTACCTTTTGCTGACAGCACATTGGAGAGCCAGACTGATGCTCTTGCATACAAGCAGCAACACCACCCCTGCATTTAACCATGGTTTAGCTCCCTATGCAATGCTGCTGACTGGAGCAGCAGTGGGCAAGGGGCGTGTTGGACCATTGAAGGTTGCTCCTTGTGAATGAGAGCAATGGTTTGACTCTCTCAGGTGCTGCCAGCACAAGGCATTTTAGCCAATAAATATAAAGGGTTCAAATGGGCATTAATTGAATTTAAAAGAGAATCATTTTTTTAAATATGCAGCTTTTACTTAAATAATGCCCAGTGATCCTGCCATTAAGGTCCTTGTTCAGGCACTTCCTGTTAAAGTACAACAGAGCTCTGTCTTTGTCCAATTGCCCTGCACTGTCACACTGGCCTCTGTTGTAGATAACAATTGAAAAAACAACAAAGAAAAATTTGCCATTTCAACACATTACACAGACATGGGGGGTTATCTGAAAGTGCACTTGGAAGTGCAGTCGCTCTAAATCTAAGGGGTAGATCTGAAATGAGGGGAAGCTCTGCTGATTTTATCATCCAATCATGTGCAAGCTAAAATGCTGTTTTTTATTTTCCTTGCATGTCCCCCTCGGCTTTACAGCGACTCTACTTCCAAGTGCACTTTTAGTAGTTCCTCAGATTGATAATTGTTTTGCATGACTCTGTATCTGGACTACAGATCCCAGGGATCTTTGCTACCATTGGAGAGATTTCTGGGAGGAACTATATAAGAAGCCAAAGCCCTGCCTGGTTCATAGGCTGGCCGAGGTTTCCCCTTTAGAAGTTTGTCAGTATAACCACCTAACTTTGTTTATCCTTTCAGGCACAAGCAGAACTCCGCTGTACATGTGTATATAATAGTCTGTTTTACCTGCAAATATTTTGGCTTGTGTTATTCGGAGGAATTCCTTTGCTGAGTTGGCGCTGTTGCCCAAAACTCAGCAGTTCTATTACTTCCTCTTTGTGACAATATCTTGTTTCAACTGTTCTAGTAAACATTATCAGAACTTAAACGCACAGAGTTGTCTGACTTATTGCTTTAAGGTGGTGCAAAGATGTCTGAACCCAGAGTGTCAGGTGGATTGCAATGTTCATCAGGTCATGGCAGTGCAGATGAGCAGGTAAATCCAAGCAGCCCCTTAGGGGTCGTGCTACATTTGGAGGCTCGTCCGGGATGCTATCTGTAGCTGGCCTTAGCCAGACAAGAGCCACAATCCACGTGGGAAGTCGCTTCAATGGCCGCAGTTGCTTGGGGCACGAGTCAGGGAGCTTCAACAGAGAAAAGCACTGTTCTGGAGATCTCAGGAAGTGAGCACACCGAGAGAGAGATCAGAAGTTGGCTGAGAGCTCTGGTCCCAGGACATCGGGCTTACATTGTGGAAACTGAAGCAACAGTTGGATCAAGTCAGGGTATTACTAGAATGGCAGGAAGAGGTACCTATGTTCTTTCAGGAGGAAGAGGTACATCTGGCTGAAGGGGTGATTACAAAAGTGTTCCCACTCAAAGTGTGGGAGAACAGACTGAAAGGCAGCCCTCGACCAGAACTCAGGAGAAGGGTCCTGTACCTGTGGGAGCCGACTCTCAAGGGGCCAGTGGTCCTCCTCTCGCTTTAAACACGATATGAGCCGACTAATTGATAGCTTAGTGAAGAATGGATCTGGAAATGACAACCAGAGCTATCGAAGACTTAAGTTCTTCTCAGGGCAACTGCCGACTCCTGTGGGGGAAGATGAGTTTGAAACGTGGATGAGTCAGGCCCTCCAGGCCATGGAAGAGTGAAGTGTTCCAGAAGATGTGAAATGACAACGGCTTAGTGAGAGCCTTTGAGGCCCAGCGGCTGATGTGATCCGTAATTTGAGGATGGGAAAAAAAACTTGTGTCGTCATGGACTACATAGATGCTCTGTATGCTGTATTTGGGAGGGTTGAAACTACTGCAGACCTGCTGTACAAATTCAACCACACCCACCAACAGAAGGGAGAGAGTCTGTCTAAATACATCTCTCGAGTAGACCGGATGCTGCATCAAATTATCCTCAAGAGGGATATTGACCCCAAAGATGTTGACCAGGCTCGCCTGTACCGGGTTCTGCAAGGGGCTTGGCCAAATCGTCCTATTGTTTTAAAATCACTGCTGAAGAGAACTCAAGTGGTACCCACTTACCCTGAACTGATAACAGAAGTACGAGAGGAGGAGGCTCTATTAGAAGAGAAAAGCCAAAGATTGAGAGAATTGGGCTCTATTTCTGGGAACAAAGGGAAAGTGGTGGCTCGAGGTGTTCATGCGGAAATGGATTTCTCGGATGAAGATAGTGGAACTGAGTCTGAACCGGTGGGATTGGCCCTTTCTGACACTAATAAGCCAGTAGCAGAACTCGGGCCAACCGAATTGATGGCTCAGGTAGCTCAGGCCCAAACCCAAATTTATCATACTCTGATGCGAGTGATGGAGACCCAAGCAAAGGTCCAGGAACAAGGGACTCGTCAAGGTGAGCAAAAACTGTACCAGGGGCGAGAGAAGAGATGTTATGGGTGCGGAGAGGTTGAACACTTCCGAGCTGAGTCCCCCAAGTCGAGCATCAGCCCTCAATTACTCACGGAAGTCTTACAAAAATGACTTTTCCCAAAGCCATCGGGAAACTTCAGGGGACCTCAGTGAAGGAGCTAGCTGAGAGTCCTGAGGGCAAACTGCGCTCCAAAGCCAAGAAAAGACACAAGAAAAAAAAAGGACGCAAGTCATCTGTTACCTTTACCCCTTCTTTAGCTAAACGAGTGAAAGAAACAAAATCCTCAGAGAAGGGAAGAGAGGCAGGAAATCAATGCACACCTTACTGAACGAATAGTTAGACCAACTCCACCTCCGAGGAGGAGGTTGGTTAGGGCACAAACTATAGAGCCACTTGTGAGAAACCTACCAAAGAACTTAGTGGGCCCCACCCCCATAGTCTCGGTACAAGCAGATGGCATCTATACACAAGCCCTACTGGATATTGAAGCTCAGGTGATGTTGCTGTATAAAGACTTTTACCACAAGTACTTGAAGCATATCCCTTTGTGCAAGCTCAAGGAGTTAGAGATTTAGGGCATAGGGAACCAGAAGTGCCCATACAATGGATACATACCCATCAAGATAACCTTTGATCCTGCCATGGCAGGAAAACCAGAGACTTTTGATACACTGGTTGTCGTCTGTCCCTGACCTCCAGGGGCAGGCCGAAATTCCTTATTGATAGGCACCAACACCAACCTTGTGAGGAGACTACTCACTCCTCTGGCTTTGGAGGGCGCTCCAGTAGGGAAGATTCATCCTCAGCTGAGGCAGGCATTCCAGCAAGTGTTACAAGAGAAGAAGGCCCCTACCGAAGAAGTGGGAAGATTGTGGCAATTGAATACCCATGAGAAGGTGTTGCAGCCTGGGGAGAGGGCTTGTCTGAAAGCCACGGTCAAGCTGTCAAGCTGTAAGGACCAGCCAGGTGGTGGAAGCTGATTCAGCCAAGGAGGAGGCTGGAATAGAATTGGTCCCAGGGATCGCACCCACTCAGGCCTTACTAAGAAACGAGGGATGAATTCAGTCAGTGTGGGGAACATCACTAGTCACCCAACCAGCTTAAAGCCCTGTATGTTGATGGGAAAAGTGAGTGCTGCCACCCCAGTGGCGGGAGATGAGGTAGTTCAGAAGGGAGATGGAAGAGCCACTGTCCACTGCCCAAATCTACCCTCTGCCTGGCAAGAGAGGATCAAACTTCAGATAGCTCGATGGCAGAAAATGTTTTCCAAGAATGACTTTGATGTGGGCTGTGCCAGGAGTTCTCAACATCGAATTCGACTGACTGAAGATAAGCCTTTCTGAGAGAGGGCCAGGCGATTCCCCTTGTGTGATCTAGAGGATCTTCGAAAGCAGCTGGCTGAAATGAAGAGATCAGGGGTCATTAAGGAGTCCAGGAGCCCCTATGCCTCCCCGATCGTGGTAATGAGGAAGAAGAATGGGTCCCTTCGGATGTGCATCGAAAACCTTGAACCTTGAACTATCCCAGATCAGTACACAACCCCTCGTATAGAAGAAGCCCTACAATGCATATCAGGGGCCAAATGGTTCAGTGTACTGGATTTAAAGAGTGGCTATTACCAGATCCCCATGCATCCAGATGACCGAGAAAAGACCTTCATCGGCCCTCTAGGGTTTTTAGCGTTTGACCGAATGCCACAGGGATTAACAAGGGCCCCTGCTACTTTCCAGAGACTGATGGATCACACTGTGTGTGATATGAACTTGGTAGAAGTGCTAGTTTATCTCGATGATATCATTGTGTTCGGCAGAATGTTGGAGGAGCATGAAGCTTAGTTGGAGAAAGTTTTCCAATGACTACACGCCTACACGCCGAGGGGTTGAAGCTGTCTTTAGAGAAGTGCCAGTTCTACCAGACCTCAGTCATGTATCTAGGGCACGTGGTGTCAGCTGAGGGAATAACAACTGACCCTCAAAAGTCGGAGGCTGTCACTTCCTGGCCTCGCCCAAATACCGTCACAGAGTTGAGGTCATTCTTGGGTTTCTGCTCATACTATAGAAGATTTGTGAATAACTTCTCATAGATTGCCCGGCCGTTGAACGAGCTGTTACAGAGGCAAACAGGCCCAGCAGAAAACCCAGAAGGGAGGCCCCAGGAACCCTTGTGAGCCTATCTAGGAACAATGGACAGCGAAGTGTGAATAGTCTTTTGAACAGCTGAAGGAGAGCCTGGTTGAAGCACCAGTGTTGGCCTACACTGATCCATCTAAACCGTATGAATTACTCGTGGATGCCAGCAGGGATGGCCTTGGAGGGGTACTGTACCAAGAGCCGGAGGAGAAACTGCCCAGTTGCCTATGTGAGTCGCAGCCTCACCCCCCTGAGAAGAACTTTCCTGTGCATAAATTGGAGTTCTTGGCTCTCAAGTGGCCTATGGTAGATAAGCTATGCGACTATCTGTACGGGGCTACATTTGTGTTGAAGACTGACAACAACCCATTGACTTACCTACCGTTCACTGCAAAGTTGGACGCTGCTGGGCATCAGTGGCTGGCAGCTCTGTCCGAGTTTCAGTTCAGCTTGAAATACTGGAGTGGGAAACAATGATGCTGACGCTCTTTCCCGAAGGCCTCACTCTATCAGGGCTGGACAGAAGAGTTGGGTCCATTTACCTCTCGAAGGAGTATAGGCCGTGTGTCAAGGAGTAGAGTATAAACACAGAGAAACCATAGGGGCTGAAGCCGTAGGAGTCACCCCTGCGGGAGTACCAAAGTATTACTGTGATTTGACCCAAGTACGCAGCCAAGAATTGCCTTAGCTGACAAAAGAGGATATGAGACGGGATCAACGAGAAGATCTTGGGGAAGTCTGATAAGAAAATCGCTATCCACCCAATACCCTCAGATACTGGTGAATAGCCCCACTGAGGGGGCCAAAGTAATATATAGAGAGTGGGAGCGAATGAAGTTGGAGATGGGGTCATATATCGAAGACCAGGAGGTGTGAGTCAACTGTTCCTACCTGAAAAACATCGTCTAACTGTGTTGACCGCTCTTCATGATGATCATGGCCCCTTAGGCCCAGATAGAACTTTCCAGCTGGTCAGGGATCGATTTTACTGGCAGTGTATGAGAACGGAGGTGGAAAGCTACTGTCGCTCTTGCATCAGATGCAGTCAGAGAAAGACCTTACCAGGCAGGGCAGGCCCAATGGGCCATCTTCAAAGCCAGGGACTCATGAAATTGGTGTGCATTGATTTCTTATGTCTGGAACCTGACCTGAGTGGGCTAAGTAATGTCCTGGTTGTGACAGATCATTTCATCCGATATGCTAAAGCTTTTCCTACTAGGGATCAAAAAGCTAGTATGGTGGCAAAAACTCTAGTGGAGAAAGTCTTCGTTCATTATGGGTTTGCACCTGCATTCGGATCAAGGTTGGGATTTTGAGAGCAAACTCATCAGAATAGTATGTGAACTCTTAAGCATAAAGAAATCCAGAACTACTCCTTACCGTCCTCAAGGGGATCCACAACCGTAGAGTTTCAATCGTACCCTGCTGAGCATGTTGGGAACCCTCCCATTAGAGAAGAAACAGCATTAGGGGGATCATATCGCTGCAGTGGTTCATGCTTATAATAGCACCTCAAATGATTATACTGGATACTCCCTCTACAAGTTAATGTTCAGGAGAGAAGCTCGTCTATCTGTGGATCTAGCTTTTGGAACATCACTAGATCACACCTCCAAAGCCTCTTATAGGGGGTATATCGACAGACTTCGGAAGAACCTTAAAGTGGCTTATGAGAAAGCCAAGGAGGCCTTTACCATCAGAGAACAAAAGAACAAGAAAAACTTTGATCTCAGACTGAGGGTTCAGGATTTACAACCTGGAGATCGAGTGTTGTTGTGCAATCTAGGGGTGCCAGGGTAGCATAAGCTGGCTGATCAATGGCGTTCCCAACCCTACATTGTCTGTAAACGACTACCTGGGCTCCCTATGTATCAGATTCGGTTTGAAGGGAAGACCGGCCCTCTCAAGACTTGGTATCAAAACCATTTGCTGTCCATATCAGAGCCTGTTCGAGTACCCTCACCGCCTTGCTTAGAGACTTAACAGTCCCCGACGCCTAGGCCTAGGGCCCGGAAAACTTGCCCACCCACACTCCCTGAAGAGGAGAGTGACGATGAAGAAGGTTTCTCCTTCGGAAGGTGATTCCATCGTCCCTGGTACTGAGGAAGAAGACTGTCAAAGAGCACCCTTTAGGAGGAGGACATGTCTCCCTTTGCCTGAAATTGAAACATTAGATCCTCACCCACCAAGGGGAAATGAGGAGGTCAAGGTTGAACCCAGTGAAGTGCCAAGTGTAATGGATGCTCCAGGGGCGATCTGACCATTCGGGCACTCGGGCACTGCATGACAGCCGGTTCACATATTCGCATGGAGCCAGTTCACATATCTCTGTTGCAGCTGCAGAGCAGCTTGCACAGGAACACTGTAAATCTTTGGCTCTGTTTTAGGGCCGAATTCAGCCCTGATTCTTCCCTGAAACTGAGAACAGGGACGCACCAGACCATTGCTGCAAGCCACATCCATCAGAGTTGTGAACCCAGCCTCAAAATGTCAGTTAAATCTACTTTTTATACACAGTGGGGCAATCTTAAAAATTGTGTATAAGCTGGTCATAAACTTTACAATAAAAGCAAAGAAGACACATGATTGTTTGTTATGATCCTGCTGTCCCTGCACTCATAGAGGGTGATAATGAGTACATTTCCCAACCTATTAGAAAATTTCCCTTCAAGCAACTCACGATCCTACATCAGAAACACTGCATGTGTGCTGGTATCTGTGTTGGCGAGTGATCATAACTAGCGTCTCGCTACTTGCGTGACAACGGATACATTTCTTTTGTTCTCAAAGAGATATCTGGCCATCTTTACCCAACCTTTACCAGGTTCTCCTCCTCTTATAACCGATCCTCATATAGGATGAACAAGAGTTTACTAATACTACTTATAAAATTCTTTCGTGTGGCTGCTTAAAGTGGTTCTAAAGGTCCATTTTTTTCCCCTAAAATAAAAAAGGATGTTATATATACCTGCTCTGAGCAATGTTATTAAATAGGGTGGCCCCTTACCTCCTCCTTTGGGGTTCACCTGCTGAGGCTGTCTGCACTCCTCTCCTCCGAGTGCACTCATAGCAAGCTGAGGGGGCACTCAAGCCAGGCTGTGTGCATCCACAGATACACACAGCGCAGTTGGGCCATGCCCCCCCTGCTTCCTCCTCACTGGATCTGTCTGACAGTAGCTTCAGCCAATGGCTCCTGCTGCTGCCTGTGTGCCCTGTGAGAGGAGCAAGAGAGAGCAGCAGGGGGGCGGGTAAGGGGTGTAAGGAACAGCTAGTTGGAAATTTTTTCCCTAACCACTTTAGGATCAGGCCTTTTTCTGCCATTTGTTGTTTACGTGTAAGAATCTGTATTTTTTTAAAAGAAATTACTTACAACCCCCAAACATGATATATACTTTTTAGCAGAGACCCTAGAGAATAAAATGGTGGTTGTTGCAATATTTTATGCCACACTGTATTTGGGCAGCGACCTTTCAAACGCAATTTTTTTGGAATAAATACACTTTAATGAATTTTTTAAAAAAAGTAAAGTTAGAACCATTTTTTTTGCATAATGTGAAAGATGATGTTATGCCGAGTAAATGGATACCTAACATGTCATGCTTTAAAATTGTATATGCTCGTGGAATGGCGACAAACTACGGTACTTAAAAATCTCCATAGGTGATCCATTAAACATTTTTACAGGTTACCAGTTTATAGTTGCAGAGGAGATCCTGCACTAGAATTATTGCTCTCACTCTAACGATCGCGGTGATACCTCACATGTGTGGTTTGAACATCATTTACATATGTGGGTGCGACTTACGTATGCGTTCACTTCTGTTGTGTACATCCGTTTTTCACAGGCTGCCCGGTCGGTGACGTCATCGGGTGGCCCTGCCCCTTATTAATTTAAGAACTGTCAGAGGGCAAAGCGGGCAGAGGGAGCCTTGGTCGGGAATGGAGCGTTTTTTTTTCTTTTTCTTTTTTCGGGTCGGCGGTGGCGGCGGGCATCGTGATTGATGATGGATCTACACGGGGGGGACATTCTTTTTTATTATTTTATTTTTGACATTTTTTTGGTGAATGAGTAGGGGTAGCCCTACGTATGTACCCCTACTCATTCACATAAGTGGGGGGGCTTATCTGGGAGACCCCTTGGTATAGGTGGCTTCCAGATTCTGATAAGCCCCCCACCCGCAGACCCTGGCCAGGGTTGTGGGAAAGAGGCCCTTGTTCCCATCAACATGCGGACATGGTGCTTTGGGGGGGGGGGGGGGGCAGAGCCTCCCGGTGGGTGGGTGCCGGCTCCTAACAGCAGATGCTTCCGTTTTTTAATTAGAAGGAAAAATAGGGCTTTCTTCCATTTCAAAAAACAGATGTTAACGAAGGCATATGTCAGTGGATGTCAAGGGATGATCATCCGCTAACATCCGCTTGCCCATAGGAAGACATGGGTGTCTGTTTTTAATCCGTCAACGGTAAAAGGAAAAAAGTCTATACATACATATTCTGAAGTCGCTCCGGTCTGGTCACATGATCGGATCCCTTCAATGCAGAGGAGGGACAGCCGACAACAGATGGCCCATAGTAAGTCTATTGTTGACGTCAACGCCCAGGTTCTGCAGTCGCCTCTGCTCTCTCCTCTAAACTGAAACCTCCACTGTAGAGATCATGTGACCATACCAAAGCGCCCTTAGAAAAGGTAAGTATACAGATGTTTCCTTTTACAAGGTATATAAAAAAGGCTTAGAATGGAGGTGGGGTTGGATTTAAACTCAGATTTTGACTGGGATTACACTTTAAATATCTGCATCCACTACAGCTGGTTCTTTTATGTTTTTCCCTCTCAAAAATGAGATATCTTAGAACATTCTAATTATTATTTAGTTTAGTTCTGAGTAAGCAAACAAAGCCATTGATTTTATAAGCTCATGCTATTATTCAAGCGACTCTCTGTTTTCCCAGCTCCATTGAGTAGCGCTCAGCCTGAAATGATTATTCAGCCTAGTTTTTCATCATTTGTTTTCTATCAAGAAAATGTATTTATATTAAATTAGAATTTCGGCTAGGACTTGATCCGCATTTGGAGGAATATTTTGCATAGCCAATTACAACTCAGTGATGAATATTACAGATGAAACATGCAATAAATCTTACTTTAACACGCAGCAGCAAGACTATCCAAAGAAATCCAAAGAAATTACAGAATATTTGGTTACATATTTTATACCTAATAAATAAGTCTCAGAGCTCCATTTAATGGATTTCAATGATGGAGGGGGAGATGAAATTGTTATGGATGGCCCGAATGTACACATGGGCTCTAAATGCATTCAATGTAAAGAATTAGGCCTGGTAGCTGTGAGCATACACAACATGACTGGGCTTGTAGAAGAGGCTTGGTCAGTGCAGGGTTAAAAATCTTATTAGAAAAAAGAAATATGCTCCTAGCTAATTGGAGAGGCTGGGGGGAAAGGGTAAGTGCCTCGGTGCCGGTTGGAGGGAACTTGGAATTAGGATCAGTCAGATCAGTACCAACATCAGACAAGCTAGCCCTTTTTGCTAATTTTTATTTTTCCTGGATCTGCAGTTGCATTATCTCTTTTAGATATCTGCAAGGCTCAATTTCAGCACTGGATCCTTACGGTAGGGATTTTTTTGAGGTTTCTATTTGGGGTACGTCATGGAAGCTGGCAGGGGTCCTAGGGGCTTTAAAGGTGGTGCTGGTTGGAAAAAATGTTCATAATGATGGGTTGGGCCCATCTCAGGTATGCATTACAAATTAGATTGCCCTACTAACATGCTAATGGTTAGTTGGTTGTGTCTGAGCTACAATATATTACCAAAGGTATTGGGACACTTGTCTTTACACACACATATTAACTTTAATGGCATCCAAGTCTTAGTCCATAGGGTTCAATATTGAGTAGGCTCACTCTTTTCAGCTATAACAGCTTCCACTCTTCTGTTAAGGCTGTCCACAAGGTTTAGGAGTGTGTCTATGGGAATGTTTGACCATTCTTCCAGAAGAGCATTTGTGAGGTCAGGCACTGATGTGAACAAGAAGGCCTGGCTCACAGTCTCCACAGGCCAGTCAAGTTCTTCCACCCCAAACTCGCTCATCCATGTCTTTATGGACCTTGCTTTGTGCACTGGTCCAAATCAGGTAATTATAAGCATGCCATTTGTATCCCCTCAATAGGCACTTGCTTTTGGCCTAATCAATTCAGGATTTGGGAGTGTATCTGCAAGTGTAGACTATGGTAAATGGAAAAGACTCTGACCACCTTTGGCCATATACCTCTGAGCAGGAATGCTGATAATACTGTGAGAGACAGTGCCATGCAATTGTCTTGACTGGACATTTCATTAATGAGCAAGCTGGGATGAGTGTGGCACAAAGAATGGCATGAAGGGTTCAAACACCCTTGTGGGGTTCTTTGTACAGTTGTATGGTAATTTTCTGGAACAAACACACTGTGCTGCTACCTCCATTCCTCAATGATCTTGATGACATACATCGGTGCTCAGGCTATGGCCACTGTAAGCCCAACACATACAAAATCCAAAGAAGGAAGCTGGCAACATGGTGTAAGACACAAACAAGTATTCTTTATTGATGAGGAACAGTCATAAAATCCACAGAAAAAGCCTACACATTTTAGCCGATCAGGCCTTATTCACGGCTCGCGTAGGCTTTCTATATGAATTTTATGACTGTTCCTCATCAGTAAAGGATACTCCCTTGTAGATTACACCATGGTGCTTTCTCTGGATTGTATGGGTAACTTTCTCAGTGGCCCCCAGGCTGTCAGGCTACTGTCCTGGAGAGACTGTCCTGAGGAAGCTTTGTACGCCTTAAGTGTTGGTATGTATATATATACAGTGGGGACGGAAAGTATTCAGACCCCCTTAAATTTTTCACTCTTTGTTATATTGCAGCCATTTGCTAAAATCATTTAAGTTCATTTTTTCCCCCATTAATGTACACACAGCACCCCATATTGACAGAAAAACACAGAATTAGTGACATTTTTGAAGATTTATTAAAAAAGAAAAACTGAAATATCATATGGTCCTAAGTATTCAGACTTAATATCATATATTTAACTCAGGTGCTGTCCATTTCTTCTGATTATCCTTCAGATGGTTCTACACCTTCATTTGAGTCCAGCTGTGTTTGATTATACTGATTGGACTTGATTAGGAAAGCCACACACCTGTCTATATAAGACCTTACAGCTCACAGTGCATGTCAGAGTAAATAAGAATCATGAGGTCAAAGGAACTGCCTGAAGAGCTCAGAGACAGAATTGTGGCAAGGCACAGATCTGGCCAAGGTTACAAAAAAAATTCTGCTGCACTTAAGGTTCCTAAGAGCACAGTGGCCTCCATAATCCTTAAATGGAAGACGTCTGGGACGACCAGAACCCTTCCTAGAGCTGACTGTCCGGCCAAACTGAGCTATCAGGGGAGAAGAGCCTTGGTGAGAGAGGTAAAGAAGAACCCAAAGATCACTGTGGCTGAGCTCCAGAGATGCAGTCGGAAGATGGGAGAAAGTTGTAGAAAGTCAACCATCACTGCAGCCCTCCACCAGTTGGGGCTTTATGGCAGAATGGCCCGACGGAAGCCACTCCTCAGTGCAAGACACGTGAAAGCCCGCATGGAGTTTGCTAAAAAACACCTGAAGGGCTCCAAGATGGTGAGAAATAAGACTCTCTGGTCTGATGAGACCAAGATAGAACTTATTGGCCTTAATTCTAAGTGATATGTGTGGAGAAAATCAGGCACTGCTCATCACCTGTCCAATACAGTTCCAACAGTGAAGCATGGTGGTGGCAGCATCAAGCTGTGGGGGTGTTTTTCAGCTGCACGGACTGGACAACTGCTTGCAATCGAGGGAAAGATGAATGCGGCAAAGTACAGGGATATCCTGGACGAAAACCTTCTCCAGAGTGCTCAGGACCTCAGACTGGGCTGAAGGTTTACCTTCCAACAAGACAATGACCCTAAACACACAGCTAAAATAACAAAGGAGTGGCTTCACAGCCAGAGCCCTGACTTAAACCCAATTGAGCATCTCTGGAGAGGCCTAAAAATGGCTGACCACCTACTTTTACTATCCAACCTGACAGAACTGGAGAGGATCTGCAAGGAGGAATGGCAGAGGATCCCCAAATCCAGGTGTGAAAAACTTGTTGCATCTTTCCCAAAAAGACTCATGGTTGTATTAGATCAAAAGGGTGCTTCTACTAAATACCGAGCAAAGGGTCTGAATACTTAGGACCATGTAATATTTCAGTTTTTCTTTTTTAATAAATCTGCAAAAATGTCAACAATTCTGTATTTTTCTGTCAAGATGGGGTGCTGTGTGTACATTAATGAGGAAAAAAAATGAACTTAAATGATTTTATCAAATGGCTGCAATGTAACAAAGAGTGTAAAATTTAAGGGGGTCTGAATACTTTCCGCCCCCACTGTATATACATATACATATATATACATATACATATATATACATATACATATATATATATATATATATATATACATATACATATATATATATATATATATATATATATATATATATATATATATATATATATACACACATAGGCCTTTTTTTTCTGCCAGGGAGCAGGACCTTTTTTTTTTAACAGTTGGTTTACGCTGCTGCCAGCTAGCGGAGTGAGCTGACAGCCGCATAAGCCGACACCACTCCTATAGTTCTGGCTGCAGGTTTAAGAGAGGGGAGGGCGGAGTGATATCAGCTGCACTCCGCCTCTCCCTGTAGCAGAGCCGATGTTCCTTTTGTGAGGAAGAGTTGCCATGTGGTGTGGTGTCCTGTCCTGAGACTCCTGTCTGCCAGATTAAGGAATCAGGAATTGTCATTGTTGTCTTGCTTTTTAGATATGTGTCTATTAGACCCCTTTCACACTGGGGCGGTGGGGGGCGTCGGCGGTACAACAGCGCTATTTTTAGCGCTGCTGTACCGTCGTTCTTGCAGCTGTATTCGGCCGCTAGCGGTGCGGTTTTAACCCCCGCTGGCGGCCGAAAAAGGGTTAAAATCCCTCGTACAGCGCGGCTATAGCCGCGGTATTGCCGCGGAATAGCCGCGCTGTCCCATTGATTTCAATGGGCAGGAGCGGTGAAGGAGCGGTGAATACACCACTCCTTCCCCGCTCCAAAAAAAGCGGTTTGCAGGACTTTTTTCACCATTCTGCCTGCGCACCGCTTCAGTGTGAAAGCCACCGTTTAGGGGCGGTTTGCAGGCGGTATTTTTAGCGCAATACCGCCTGCAAACCGCCCCAGTGTGAAAGGGGTCTTAATGCTGCCAGGATATATACATGTGGTCTGTCTCTTGCTGTGTGTATATATGTGGGCTGTCTCTTGCTGTGTGTATATATGTGGGCTGTCTCTTGCTGTGTGTATATATGTGGGCTGTCTCTTGCTGTGTGTGTATATGTGGACTGTCTCTTGCTGTGTGTGTATATGTGGACTGTCTCTTGCTGTATGTATATATGTGGGCGGTCTCTTGCTGTGTGTGTATATGTGGACTGTCTCTTGCTGTATGTATATATGTGGACTGTCTCTTGCTGTATGTATATATGTGGGCTATCTCTTGCTGTGTGTGTATATGTGGGCTGTCTCTTGCTGGATATATACATGTGGTCTGTCTCTTGCTGTGTGTATATATGTGGGCTGTCTCTTGCTGTGTGTATATATGTGGGTTGTCTCTTGCTGTGTGTGTATATGTGGGCTGTCTCTTGCTGGATATATACATGTGGTCTGTCTCTTGCTGTGTGTGTATATGTGGGCTGTCTCTTGCTGTGTGTATATATGTGGGCTGTCTCTTGCTGTGAGTATATATGTGGGCTGTCTCTTGCTGTGTGTATATATGTGGGCTGTCACTTGCTGTGTGTATATATGTGGGCTGTCACTTGCTGTGTGTATATATGTGGACTGTCTCTTGCTGTGTGTGTATATGTGGGCTGTCACTTGCTGTGTGTATATATGTGGTCTGTCTCTTGCTGTGTGTGTATATGTGGGCTGTCTCTTGCTGTGTGTATATATGTGGGCTGTCTCTTGCTGTGTGTGTATATGTGGGCTGTCTCTTGCTGGATATATACATGTGGGCTGTCTCTTGCTGTGTGTATATATGTGGGCTGTCTCTTGCTGTGTGTATATATGTGGGCTGTCTCTTGCTGTGTGTATATATGTGGACTGTCTCTTGCTGTGTGTATATATGTGGACTGTATCTTGCTGTGTGTATATATGTGGACTGTCTCTTGCTGTGTGTGTATATGTGGGCTGTCTCTTGCTGTGTGTATATATGTGGGCGGTCTCTTGCTGTGTGTATATATGTGGGCTGTCTCTTGCTGTGTATATATATGTGGGTTGTCTCTTGCTGTGTGTGTATATGTGGGCTGTCTCTTGCAGGATATATACATGTGGTCTGTCTCTTGCTGTGTGTATATATGTGGGCTGTCTCTTGCTGTGTATATATATGTGGGTTGTCTCTTGCTGTGTGTGTATATGTGGGCTGTCTCTTGCAGGATATATACATGTGGTCTGTCTCTTGCTGTGTGTATATATGTGGTCTGTCTCTTGCTGTGTGTATATATGTGGGCTGTCTCTTGCTGTGTATGTATATGTGGGCTGACACTTGCTATGTGTGTATATATGTGGGCTGCCTCTTGCTGTATGTATATATGGGCTGTCTCTTGCTGTGTGTATATATGTGGACTGTCTCTTGCTGTGTGTATATATGGGCTGTCTCTTGCTGTGTGTATATATGTGGGCTGTCTCTTGCTGTGTGTATATATGTGGGCTGTCTCTTGCTGTGTGTATATATGTGGGCTGTCTCTTGCTGTGTGTATATATGTGGGCTGTCTCTTGCTGTGTATCTATATGTGGGCTGTCACTTGCTATGTATGGATATGTGGGCTGTCTCTTGCTGTGTGTATATATGTGGGCTGTCACTTGCTATGTGTGTATATGTGGGCTGTCTCTTGCTGAATATGAGGATATATGGAAATGGAGGAGAGGGCGGAAAGGGTGTGCATAGTATGAACTCTTGATGAGTGCCTCTCATAGACCCAGTGAAGGTATTAACCTCCTGCAGCACCAGAAGGTTGCTGCTGTGGGGTATGGGAGGGATTACAGGACTTCGGATTTCCACGGTTACAGCGTGCACCCACTCAAGGCACATTTAGAGGGATTTTCTTAAACTTAGGCTTTAAAGGAAACCCTTTGATAGGAGAAGAGCATAAACCTGAACTCCAGGCAAACAGCTAAATGCACAGATGAAATACACGTATGGGAGCAATGTTATCTGCTAAACCAGGGTGTCTCCAAACTTTCTAAGCAAAGGGCCGGTTTACTGTCCTTTAGGCTTTATGGGGGCCGGACTGTGGCTGGTGTGAGTAAAAAATTCCCCGGCATCAGTGCCCCGTCATTAGTTTTAATGGGAGGAAAAGTACTCCATTGTCAATATCAATGAGAATAGTGCTCCACTGATGGTGTCAGTAGGGGGAAAGGTGCTTCATTATTGGTGTCACTTGCTGGAATAGTGCCCCAAGGGCCAGATAAAGGCAAGTATAGCCCCCGGGCCGGATGTGGCCCTAAACGATTTGAACTTCTATCTATTCCTGAGATATACACCACTATACCACACAGCACAGCCCTGTTTTAAAGAGCCAAAGAGCTGATTTTCCTCTGCTGCACTTAAAGCAGAGCTCCACCCAAAAGGGGAAGCTCTGCTTATTCCCCCCTCCGCTGCCACATTTGGCAACTTCTGGATGGGTGGAGGGAGCGGGTACCTTGTTTTGACAGGTACCCATCCCCACTTCCATGTGACTTTGCCGCGACAAAGTCATCTGGAAGTATGGCTCCCCTCTTCCTTCCCCCCGCCACCAGGCCATTCACAAAGCGCAGCACGCTTTACGCGTATGCAGTAGGAGTTCCCTTACCCGAGATGGCAGCGCAGGCACCCGAGAGCTGATTGAAAGATCAGCTTGGGTGATGACACCGCTGGATTCGTGGACAGGTAAGTGTCCCAATATAAAAAAAAAGTCAGCAGCTACAATATTTGTAGCTGCTGACTTTTATAATTTTTCTTAAGGAGCCTGGAGCCCTTCTTTAAGCAACACAGGTTTGTCCCTCCTCCGGGCCTGTGACTGAACAGTGAAAGACAACATAGCAGACTGGTGAGCTTATCTCTCTGTAACTCTGCTCTCCCCTCCTATCAGCAACCTAATTGGTTCATTGGGCTTCTTCTCCAGTCTGAGCTCTGCTGCACAGGGACAGCAAAAAGGCTGATACCAGGTCAAATTTCTGTACTAGCATTGCTTTCCTTAAAAAAATAGGATTTTTATAACAGCTTACCTGTAAAATCCTTTTCTTGGAGTACATCACGGGACACAGAGCCACAGTAATTACTGTATGGGTTATATAGGCACCTTTAGGTGATGGACACTGGCACACCCTAGACAGGAAGTTTAACCCCCTATATAACCCCTCCCCTTACCGGGAGTACCTCAGTTTTGTAGAAAAGCAATACATGTGTAACCAGAAAGAGGGGAGGGGACCTCTGTGTCCCCTGGTGTACTCCAAGAATAGGATTTTACAGGTAAGCTGTTATAAAAATCCTATTTTCTTTATCGTACATCACGGGACACAGAGCCACAGTAATTACTGGTTGTCCCAGAGCAATGCTATCTGAGGGGAGGGAGACACACACTGCGCCCAAAGGCGATATCCTCATGCCTTCTTACATCCACCTGACAGAATATGGTGAAAGTATGGACTGAAGACCAAGTTGCGGCCTTGCAGATCTGAGCCATGGAGGCTTGGTAATGCACTGCCCACGAAGCACTAACAGCCCTGGTGGAGTGCGCTTTGATTTGAAAAGGTGGAATTTTTCTCTTCAAACCATGAGCTTGAATAATTACTTGATGAATCCACTTAGCAATAGTAGATTTCGACGCTGCTTGTCCTTTTCTAGCACCTTCAGGCAACACAAACAAAACATCTGTTTTCCGAATCTGAGCAGTCGCTTCCAAATAGATTTTGACTACTCTCACTACATCCAGAGTATGTAGCGACTTTTTTTCTGTAGAACAAGGTTCTGGAAAAAATGAAGGTAGAACAATATCCTGGTTTAGATGAAAACCTGAAACCACCTTCGGTAGAAAGCTAGGATGAAGACGCAATACTACTCTTTCCTCGTGAATAATTAAATATGGCTCTTTACAAGAAAGAGCAACCAATTCTGATACCCTTCTTGCAGAAGATATGGCTACCAGAAAAACTAGCTTCCTTGTCAAAAGGACCAAGGGAATATGTTGTATCGGCTCAAAAGGCTATTTCTATAATGCCGACAGAACTAAATTCAAGTCCCAAGGGTTCAGGGGTGACCTAACCGGTTGATTAAGCCGTGTTACCCCCTGAATAAAGCTACGAACCAAAGGATGCGAAGCAAGTGGTAGTTGAAACAATACCGATAAAGCCAAGACTTGGCCTTTGATAGTACTCAAGGCCAGCTTCCTCTCTAACCCCATTTGCAGAAAGGCAAGGATTCTACCTATGACATACTTTCTGGGGTGCCAACCCCTGGATTCACACCAGGAAACATATGCCTTCCAGACTCTATAATAAATGACTCTGGAAGCTGGCTTCCTTGCATTAATCAATCAATATCACTGAGCCTGAAAGTCCACGCCTAAGACACTGGCGAAAAAACTGAGGTACTCCCGGTAATGGGAGGGGTTATATAGGGGGTTAAACTTCCTGTCTAGGGTGTGCCAGTGTCCATCACCTAAAGGTGCCTATATAACCCATACAGTAATTACTGTGGCTCTGTGTCCCGTGATGTACGATAAAGAAATATATCCTTAATTACAAAGTTGCATTCATTTGTGACTTTTACATCTACCTGGATTACAGCTATAAACTGTCACTACTCAATTTCTTCTCAAAATGCTACTTGTCTATGTCTCACTTCACTATCTTCTGAGTCCAAGGCTCCTGTTGCAGTACAGTGATTCAGAAATCAAGGCAAAGGATCATCATTATAGCCAGGCAACCAACATTATCAGAAGGCAAAATGCAGCCTATTTATTTCTCTGATGGCAGGTTATCACCAGCACTTTGTCATTTATTAAGTAAGGACATATGGGCTTGAGCATTAGATATATTCCCAAGTGGGAAGAAAAACAATTTATTTTAATCACGCTATTTTAAAAGGGAAAAATCAGTTCTAGATTTCACGCTGCTTCATCTAAGCATTGATTTTTTTTTCTTTTAGTGGTGCTATTTTTATTGCTCTAGTAGCCCCTATAATTGAGCCTGGTAAAGCAGTGTAATTTATATTGAGGAATTATGCTTTCTAATGCTATACAATTCTTTGGAAGTATTCCAATTTTGTGAAATGTTTCAGCTCAATTTCAAACCTCAAAGCACATCTAACATTCTTTTTCATTTTTTATGACATTGCTTGTAGTAAATAAAAAAAAAAACCTGGCATTATGTTTACGCTGAAAAAATCACTATCTGTGAATAATACCCAATTCCAATTTTCATATAATTAAATACTAGAGTGAAAAGCACCGCTGTTAGCTCCGGATATTCTTTGTACTCACTTTACAAACTGTATTATACAGCTGTCCTCTTTAAAGTGGTTGTAAACCCTTACATATACCCTGTGAAGTGACTAGCCTCAGCTGATACACAGAGATGAAACAAATCCTCCTACATAAGTTGTATCTGTTTATCTGCCATATTTTCTTCACTACATCTGTTGAAAGTCCACAATTTACAAAGCTTGTCTGAGCTTTTAGAAAGCAAGGGTTAGAGAGCTGAAATGACACACTGCAGAGCTCAGAGAGGAGAGCTCTGAGGCCCTTATTGGAGGGAAGGGACACCCCCCCCTCCGCACAGTACACCAGAACAGAGCTGAGGCTGTCAATCACAGGCTGTATGCTGGAGCTCCCTCTCTTGTCACCTTTTTTTCTCTTGGTGCCAGGAAAAATTGTCAGAACTGATTCATGCGTCAGGAAAAATTTTCAGAACTGATTCATGCAGATAGCAGAGGAACGAGGCAGTAGACAAAAATGGCACTTAGTGCTCTTAATTGAGACAAGTAAATACTATAGAGGGAAATGCTTTGTTCAAATTTTATAACCACTTTAAAGTGAACCTGTATTCTTTTTTTAACTTGTATTCTTTTGTATTTTGTATCTCTTGTATTCTTTTTTTAAACTTTTAAAGCTAAAAGTCCCACCTGCAGCAGATATCACAAGATACATGCCATCACGATTCATATACAGAAAACCTATTCTGCACCCATTTCTGATAAAGATATTCACATTCAAGCGGACTTGTTCTGTAATTTTGCAGACATTTCTTAGCTTATCCTAGTGACTTCTTCGGTTCTAATGAGTGTAAGAAAAATACTCCATTTATACTTGCACAGAAAGGGCAGACACCCACCATGGAATGTGTACATCAAGCTTTCTCAACCTTTTTGACCCCTGAGGAACCCTTAAAGCCAAGGTTACTGAATTAAAATTCACAGAGGTCCGGGTAGTAAAATCTTCTTCCAGCAGAGGTCCGAATCGCATGTTTGTGCGATGACTCGGATCCTTCACATCACGGCACCCTCTTCTCCTAGGCGTTCCCAGCTCTGCAGCTGGGGAACGCAAGCTAAATTGGACATGTTCCCATCCGGCAGAGGAACATGCCACACTTTAGCACATGCGTGCGCCAAACCACGTAGTCCTGCAGCACCATGCAGCTTGGTGCTGCGCAATTTAAAAAAAAAGGGTAAGGGACTTGTTTCCCCACATTTCCCATGTGTAGTGCAGCTCTCATTAAAATGATTGGGCTGAACTACCTGTGACATGAGCGTGCAAATGCACATGCACAGATCTGAACCGAGCCCCATATCACAATCCCATCCTTACACCAGTGTCTGCAGTGCCCACTGCACATCACAGTTCTCTTCCCTTCACATCAAGATCTTCCTTTTCACAGTAGTGTTCTCCATACCACCTTGACTTCAACCCCCTTCAACAGTATTGTCCTCAGCCCCCACACATTACAGTCCTCAGCACCCCTCCATATTACTGTCCTCAACCCCCCATTACAGTACTCAGCTCCCCCACATTACTGTCATCAGCCCCCCATTACTATACTCAGCTCCCCCACATTACTGTCCTCGGGCCCCCCACATTACTGTCCCCCTGCCCTGTCACATTACTGTCCTCAGCTACCCATTATAGTACTCAGTTTTCCCACATTACTGTCCTCAGCCCCCCCCATTACTGTCCTCAGCTCACCCACGTTACTGTCCTCAGCGCCCCATTATAGTATGTCCTTCTTCCACCTTACTATCCTCAGCCCCCCATTGCTGTCCTCAGCCCAATCATTGCAGTTCTCAGTCCCCCCATTACAGTACTCAGCTCCCCCACATTATTGTCCTCAGGCCCCCAATACAGTATTCAGCTCCCCCACATTACAGTCCTCAGCACCCCTCCATATTACTGTCCTCAACCCCCCATTACAGTACTCAGCTCCCCCACATTACTGTCATCAGCCCCCCATTACTATACTCAGCTCCCCCACATTACTGTCCTCGGGCCCCCCACATTACTGTCCCCGTGCCCTGTCACATTACTGTCCTCAGCTACCCATTATAGTACTCAGTTTTCCCACATTACTGTCCTCAGCCCCCCCCCCCCCCATTACTGTCCTCAGCTCACCCACGTTACTGTCCTCAGCGCCCCATTATAGTATGTCCTTCTTCCACCTTACTATCCTCAGCCCCCCATTGCTGTCCTCAGCCCAATCATTGCAGTTCTCAGTCCCCCCATTACAGTACTCAGCTCCCCCACATTATTGTCCTCAGGCCCCCAATACAGTATTCAGCTCCCCCACATTACTGTCCTCAGTACCCCATTACAGTACTTAGCTCCCCCACAATAATGTCCTTGGGCCCCCTTCCCACATTACTGTTCTCAGCTCGCTCTCCCACATTACCCCCTCTTCACACTAACTCCCTCAGTCCCCCTTTTACATCTCCCCTACCTTACACAGACGGGGGGGGGGGGGTCACAACAGATCTGAATGGAGGGTGGGAGCTGCAAGCTGGGGATTGGTTGCTTGGACCACCCTGCATCCTAACAAACAATCACCTGCTTGTTTACCACGGGCAGCTCTCGCCCTTCCTCCCGCTGCTGCCTTTGCACAGATGACAACAGTGATGGCTGAGAGAAGAACAGGCTCCTTAATGGCGCAACCCCTGCGGTCCAGGTGGGACAGTAATTGGGTCTGGACCTGGACCGCGGTCCACCATTTAGTGATGCCTGCCTTAAAGTATAACAAAAAGCAAAATGTTTCTTTCAGTTTTGGATAGATTGGAGATGGATTAGAACACTGTCTGTGCCCCCATTACCAAGAGATTTGCCCTCTCTAATTGTCCTGTTTACCATTATCATTGCAAGTGAAAGTAAAAGAAAAACACAAATTTGGGTTGTCCCCAGAAAAGTAATAGAGGGGAAATCTTCCGATGGGGACACTAGCTCTGGTGAACTGGAGGGCCCCAAGGGATTTTCAGTAATAGTCTTTAAATGAAGAATAATTGCAGTAGAGAAAGGCAGACAGTAAAAACTGTGGTGTCCATTAGTCCACTAACACTGGTCAGTGTAGAAGTGGTGGTTAGTGGAAAATTGCCCCTTATATTGGTAGTCATTGTACAGTTCCTTGAAAAAGTATTCACATCCCTTGAAATTTTCCACATTTTGCCCTGGCTCACAGTGGAGAGTTTTGACATGCGATTTGACATGTCATGTCAAATTTACCCGCCTGCACCACAAATTTGGCTTTAAAAGGTTTATGAAAATGCAACCGAGAAGACCCAGTTGTTGCCAACATCCCACTTTGAACAATATTATATAAGGAGTACCCCCTAAGGAAATACAAAGGGACTTTATAGGCAATTAATGAACAGCTTAATAGAAAAAAATATAGGAATGTATATAAAAATATTTTATATTAATACATTTCTATATTTTTTTCTATTAAACTGTTCATTAGTTGCCTATGAAGTCCCTCAGTATTTGGAGATGAAATCTCTTTACCCCAAGGGTAAAAAGTGCCCCCTTGTCCTCTGTGTTGACCGTAAAGTGACCCAACACCAAGTTCAGTAAATGGACCCCTTATACATTATCTCACAAAAGTGAGTACACCCCTGACAATTTTTGTAAATATTTTATTATATCTTTTCATGTGACAACACTGAAGAAATGACACTTTGCTACAATGTAAAGTAGTTTGTGTACAGCTTGTATAACAGTGTAAATTTGCTGTCCTCTCAAAATAACTCAACACAAAGCCATTAATGTCTAAACCACTGGCAGCAAAAGTGAGTACACCCCTAAGTGTCCAAATTGGACCCAATTAGCTATTTCCACCCCCCGGTGTCATGTGACTCGTTATTGTTACGAGGTCTCAGGTGTGAATGGGCAGCAGGAGTGTTAAATTTGGTCTTATCGATCTCACTCTCTCATACTGGTCACTGGAAGTTTAACATGGCACCTTATGGTAAAGAACTCTCTAAGGATCTGAAAAAAAGAATTGTTGCTCTACATAAAGATGGCCTAGGCTATAAGCAAATTGCCAAGACCCTGAAACTGAGCTGCAGCATGGGGGCCAAGCGGTTTAACAGGACAGCTTACACTCAGAACAGGCCTCGCCATGGTTGACCAAAGAAGTTGAGTGCGCGTGCTTACCGTCATATCCAGAGGTCAAAGGGGTGGGGGGTCAGCCTGTCAGTGCTCAAACCATACGTCGCATACTGCATCAAATTGGAGAACTCCGGTGAACTCCATGCCCAAGAAGGTTAAGGCAGTGCTGGAAAATAATAGTGGCCACACAAAATACTGACCACTTTGGGCCTAATTTTGACATTTTGGACATTTGTACTTAGGGGTGTACTAACTTTCGTTGCCAGCAGTTTAGACATTAATGGCTGTGAGTTGAGTTATTTTGAGGGGACAGAAAATTTACACTGTTATACAAGCTGTACACTCACTGCTTTACCTTGTAGAAAAGTTTTAGAATTCGTTTTTTTAGCCAGTTTTCTATCCATTTACAAACTGATATTTCCAAGCCTGTAGACTTTACCTTACATATTAGCCGTGTGTGGGGAACTGTATCGAACACTTTTGCAAAATCCAAGTATACTACGTCCACAGCCACCCCTCTGTCCAAGGTTTTACTTACCTCTTCATAAAACGAAATCAGATTTGTTTGACAACTGTCTTTCATGAAACCATGCTGTCTGTTGCTTAAAATATTTTTTCCCGGCAAGAATTCATCTATGTGGTCTTTTGTTAAACTCTCCAGTATCTTCCCAACTATAGAAGTTAAACTAACAGGTCTATAGTTACATGGTAAAGACTTTGTTCCCCTTTAAAATATAGGCACCACATTGGCCCTACGCCAATCCAGTGGTACTATTCCAGTCATTAATGAGTCCCTAAAAATTAGATACAATGGCTTTGAAATGACAGAGCTCAATTCTTGTAGGATCTGTGGGTGGATTCCACCTGGTCCAGGTGTTTTATCCACCTTTATTCTGTCTAAATATTTCTGGACCATATCACTTTTGAGCCATTGTGGATCATATGGGGCGGTGTCAATACCATCCCGATTATGGACTTGAGCTCCCCCATGCTGATTTGTAAACACAGAACTGAAGAACGTTTTGAATAAATTTGCCTTCTCTTTGTGCCCAGTCACCCTCTCTAGATTATTTTGTAAAGGGCCTACATGCTCAGACCTGACCTTTTTACTATTATATTTTAAGAATTTTTGGGTGTTTGTCCTACTATCTTTTGCAATCTGTGGTTTGTTCTGAATTTTTGCATCCTTGATTTCCTTTTTACATATTCTGTTATATTCTTTGTAACATTTAAATGATAGTGTTCCTTCATTTTTATATTTTTTTAAAAGCTCTTTTCTTATTATTTATAGCTTTTTTAACTTTGGCCGTGAGCCACATAGGTTTTATTTTTAGCCTTTTAAACGTATTGCCCATGGGAATATACTTTGCAGTGAGTTCACATACAGTCTTTTTGAATAATTCCCATTTCTGTTCTGTGTTCATCTATGTCAATATTCCCTCCCAGTCTAAGTCCTGGAGAGCAGCCCTCATCCTTGGAAAATTTGCTCTCTTAAAGTTGTGTTTTTATCTTTCCCATATGTGTTTTTTGCTTACAGCTAACATCAAATTAAATCATGTTATGCTCACTGCTACCCAGATGTTCCTTTATATGAAAATTGGTTATAAATTCTGCATGGTTTGAGATTAACAGGTCCAGCAGAGCGTCATTCCTAGTTGGAGCCTCAATAAACTGGACCATAAAATTGTCCTGTAATAGGTTTATAAATTGTTGCCCTTTAACTGTCCCAGCAGTGCCATTACTCCAGTCAATTTCCGGGTAGTTAAAATCCCCCATTATTATCACTGCCCCAGCCCTTGTAGCCCTTTCCATCTGTGCAAGGAGCTGAGTCTCCACCTCCTCATTAACATTGGGTGGTCTATAACAAACTCCAATGATTAACTTTGAACTACGCACATCTATATGCAGTTCCACCCATAATGCTTCAGCCACATCACACTCTCCATCAATTAGGTCCTTATTCACACTCGCTTTGAGATCACTTCTCACATAGAGACAGACACTGCCACCTTTCCTTTTTATCCTGTCTCTCCAAAAAATTGCATAGCCAAGAATATTAAAGTGGTTGTAAACCCACAAAAAATAAATAAAAGAAAAAACCTGCAAGAAAAAGGCATAATGAGCTAGTATGCATAGCATACTAGCTCATTATTATGAAACACTTACCTTAGATGAAAGCCCCCGCAGCGGTCCCGGCACACTGCTCTGCCCGGTGACATGTCTCCCGGAGTTATTTTCGGGTATCGCAGGCTCGAGTGCTGTGATTGGCCAAAGCCGCGAGGACGTCATTCCCGCGCATGCGTGCGGGAGCCGCCGGTAATGGCACGTCAGCTAAAGCAATGGCACGAACGAGCTATTGCTTCAGTGCGCATGTGCCAAAGACGTCGGTGCCAAAGACATGCTGATACAAGGGATATCTCTTAAACTGTGCAGGTTTAGGAGATATCCACGGTAGCTACAGATAAGCCTTATTATAGGCTTACCTGTAGTAAAAAGTGGTTTGTAAGGGTTTACAACCACTTTAATAGTCCAGTCATGTGAGGAACGTAGCCAAGATTCAGCAATATGGATTACATCATAGCTCTCCTCGTGCACCAGAGCTTCCAACTTGCCTATTTTGCTTGGAAGACTTCTGGTATTGGTGAACAAACACTTTAATGCATTATTACATTTTGCTCTGGTTTTTGCATATCTTTTTTAGTAGTACAAATAGCACTATAATTTCCAATGGTTGTTTGCAACATGCAAACCTTCTTATCATCTGCCATAACGCTCCCCCATCTATCCCCATTCCACCCTCCAATAATGTCTGACCCTTAACTGACCTGTCTGTTCGATTGAATTCTAGTTCACTCTTCCCCCCTCAATCCTAGTTTAAATACTCCTCCAACCTTCCCATAAACCTCTCCCCCAGCACAGCAGACCCCCTTTCATTCAGGGGCAAACCATCTTTAGCATATAGGTTGTACTCCAATAAAAAAGTCATTCCAGTGCTCTAGAAACCCAAGCCCTTCCTTCTTATGCCAGATCTTAAGCCATGCATTCAGGTCTCTAATCTCCCCCTGTCTTTCCTTTGTTGCGCATGGCACAGGCAATATTTCAGAGAATATCACCTTGGACGTCCTTCCCTTCAACTTGCAGTCTAGTTCTTTAAATTGATTCTTAAGGAGCCTCCACCTTCCATGTATTCTGTCATTGGTTCCAACATGGACCAAGACAGCTGGGGGGTTGTGCCCAGCCCCTCCCAGTAATTTATCAACCCTTTCCACCACATGCCGAACCACCACATGCCGAAACCTAGCACCAGGGAGACAGCAAACCATTAAGTTGAGGCGTTCCTGGGGACAAATTAATCTATCAGTCCTTCTGATTATAGAATCCCCTATTACCACCAACTGTATACACCTACCTGCACTCCCCTCACTACCCCTACTAGATGGGCTGCATCCTGGAGTTGTTGCATCAATTTTACATACAGGTGGCACACTGTGCACTGAGCAAAACCTTCAACCCTGCCAGCACTCATTTCCTACTTAATAAAATAATTACTTATAGGAACTTTTAGATGTTACTTACAGGTTAGAAGACTCCTGTCTTAACCCCTATTTTCAACTTCTGGTTATTAACTCTCCACATTAGTTCTAAATACCACTTATGTTCCTTCACAAATTCCAGATGCGAGCCAGCATTAGCAGTGAGCCAGCTCCAAGGGAGTTGTATAGACATTATATACATCTGTGAACACTTATATGCACCTGTGAACATCACTGTCAGAATGCTCTGTGGGTGTTAGACGGTGCCAGCTTCCATCTGTAATTTTTTAGATGGGTTACAAGCATTGAAATTGAGAGGAGATGGACTTACCTTCAAATATCCGATCTAACCTCTGCCGCTTCACTTTGTGTTTTTCCATGAGAGACATGAGATGGGCAGTGATTGTGTCCTTGCAATTTTTCACCAGCGTGGCTGAGATAACCAACCAAGAAAAAAGAAAATGTTCCTTTTAGAGTCTCACCTGTAAAGAGAATGAATATATGAAAATAGGTAACATACTGATTGATCGAAAAAAGTTCACACATTTAGCCTTTAAGAGAAGTGCTAGAATAAAAAATAAATTAAACATAAATACTCACCTAGATGTCTGCAGCATCGATCCGAGTTGTCTTCTGCTGGCTCTACACTGAGAACTGAGTGATCAAAGACCACCGATTGCTCAGTTCTCACGTCTGCTCTGAGTGGAGAGTGTTCACTGTTAGTCAGCGGCTCTCTGCTCTGCCCCTCCAGTGCTCACTGTGCGCCGGACTGTGGAGGGGGCGGGAGCGGCTGGCTTGGGCTCTCAGTGCTCCACTGAAAGGCTCAGCCAGCTGCCGGTCAGGATCTCTGCAGAGCCTGCACTGGCTCTTTGACATCAGCCGACAAAACTCCGCTTCTCAGAAATTGATAAGGCCTTTTGGATCAGCATGGCAACCAGGCAATTAGCTTTTTTTAAAAAAAAATAGAGATCAGCAGTGACAGTCTGGATTTTTACTTTTACAAATTTCCAGGTCGGGATAAACAGACCTATAGGCTTCCCAAGGGGATCATAAAATATGCCTTCTCTGCAGTATACCTGCACTCCTAAAGTGTCACTAAAGGCAAAACTTTTTTCATTTCGGATAGAGTACGGGGATGTTATAACCCCTGTCAGGTTTTTTGCCATCTGTGACAGTTTGGGGTGACTTCCCTATCACTTCCTGTCCCATAGCCAAAATAGGAAGTAAGAGGGAACTCCTGCAAAGTTAGGGGAAACGGGGTGTCACCAGAACTGGTGTCCCCATTGTAAAATTTTCCCTTTATTCCTGTTCTGATGTCAACTCAAAATTTGTGATTTCCTTTTACTTTCACTTTTAATGATAATGGTCACCAGGACAAACAGAAAGAGTGAATCTCCCTAACGGGGGGCACAGATGGCAATACATTCTGACAGGAGTTTTAATCCCTCTCCACTCCATCCAAAACTAGAAAAAAAAATGCTTTTAGCGACACTTTTATTTAAAATTTCTTACAATCTAAATATCAGTGCTGGTTCTATGGCGGACACCTTTATCACAATGCTTCACAACCATATTTTACTGCCAGCTTGGACCTAAGCTTCATTGCACAGCCTCCCTTCTGTCAGATAAATCCCGGTTTGCTTTTGGTATGCAACAACACCAACCCAGAATCAGATGCAAAACACCAACCAGCTATGATTTATAAGGTATAGTTTAATGTGAATCTATCATATACATTCACTTAGCTACCTAACTCTTCTATTCACACTAGGCCAGTGGTCTCAAAACTGAGCCCTGGGGGCTGGATGCAGCGCTTTGCTTGCCTTTACCCAGCCTTTGTGGCTCTAGTCCTCCCACTGATACGAGACACTATTCTGCCAACTGATTTCACTATTCCCACCCCTAATACCAAATGGGGTGATGTTTACTCCCAATGATGCCAGTAAAAATTTTGCTAGGAAAATTTCCAAAGTCTATGGAAAGGACAATAAACTGGCCCTTTGTTTAGAAAGTTTGGTGACCTCTGGTCTAAGGTAACGCACGTTACGCACTTTGGTTGGGCTGCCATTCATTTTAAATCGCATCTCGATGCACCTAGCCAACTGACATGCCTTTCAGCACAGCATGATGTTCAGTAGTGCATTCATATATAACGGAGCGCAGTACCAAAAATATTACATGCACCTTTTTTGGTGCCGGTCTTCTGCCGTTTCGATTGTCTAGTGTGGGATGACATCACTCCTGTGCATGTGCAGGAATGTAGTCACCCTAGCACACTATGCTGGAATGTAAACTGAGGTGCGCATGCGCAGCTTACTATACTTTCTACAGAAGATTGCGAGAAGCAGGCAGCTTTATTTTGTGGTGCCCCGGATGACGTCACGAGTGACGAAACACGTGGGACGAAACACCGTGGGACGAAGCTGCATGCATACGTCATCGCCTCTCAGTGATCCCGGAAGTGGGGGTGTTATGTAAATTGCCGGCGAAGTGTGATTTTATTGTTTAAATAGACTATATAAAGGATATTGCTCTATTGGCGCAACTTGTTTCCATATGACCAATTATGTGAAAGGATATCTGGCGGAGGATTACCACACATTCCCTGCCCCCTATGGAGAGATTTTGGAGCGATTTTTAATGATTTACCCTTGGAGGATTAAGATTTGAGCCTTGTAGACCTTTCTAGTGATAGAAGGTCACTCACAGTGGTAAGCATGCATTTTTACCATTGAAGGTGGCGGTTTTGCACAAGGATGGGAAACGGTGATGGACATTCACTACATTTACCAATCTCTTTAAGAGAATTTGGTGGATTCACGTGGACTTTCTTGTATCTTTATTCGTTTTTTTTCTTTTTTATATACTGTACAACATTGGTGTCTTCACTGTGGAATTCCTTTACAATTGACAATCACACACGTTGACGTTTATTTAACTCAATTTTTGTTAGCGCAGCTCTGATATTTTAGATTTAACTTTGTTTTGTTGCAGAAGAGCCATTGCGTGAATTTTCTGCAATAAAGAGCCTGCCTCCTTACAGTTGTCTCTTTTTAGATTTCAGTTCCACTTTAATGCAACGTGTGTTAACGCAGCACTATAGTGTTGATGGAACCTTGCAGTGGACCTCTTAGCAATTTTCACAAATCTGGCTGACACACCTTGCTAGCAGTAATGAACCTGAACAATCATCTGCGGCTGGAACATTCAGTCTCCTGCAGTCGCACGTTCACAATGGGTGTATATACATGCGGCTGTACTGTCGGGATTGCCTTGAGCCACTTATGATAAGCCAAGTACAGGTGACAGCTTCCTAGTGGGCTTGCTTAGCTGGGCTTGGACTAAGATCTGATCACACCTGAGCTCATCCCAACTGACAAGTTACAATATCCACCACATTATCATTAAAAGTTGTACCTTTTTACCATTAACATGAGCCCATAAGCTCCTGTTTAGTGACTTTGTCTAGGCAGAAATGATGACATCAGTCTGCTGCAGGCATGAGGAAGCATTTTCTCAGTCTCCTTTCCCTTGGTGAGTAGACTGCAACACTGTAATTTTGTAGTCACAAGTCACAAGGGGAGTAGCTGCAGCAAGGGCTGATTTGTGAACATAACCAAGAACTGCAAAGGCACCAGGATTTGAGCTTGAATCTTGGTCCAGTGCATGTCCATTTTTGGGGGGTCGTTGTGGTGCGTTTCCAGCCCATTCATTTGAATAGGCTGCTTTAAAGCAACACACATAAATGCAGGAAAAAGTGCCAATGGGATGCCAACATTTAAATGGGCCCCATAAAACGGGGCCAAGAAGTCCTGCAACTGTCAGTGAGCGGACTGACTCTTCTATGCTTGCTGTTTGATGCTAACCGCTCACAGCCATAATAGTTTGGAAGAATGATTCGATCCTGTGAGCCTGGAAATGACTTTGTTTTTTCACTGATGAGTTATGTGGGCAGGACAAAGGATCTTCTTCACAAAGCTTCAAGTACAATTTTGCCTAGGAGGCTTTTGTGCATTGAGGTACAATCCAGTTCTACATAAAACATTTTTAAAGCTGAACAAACAGCTAAATACACAGCTGAAATGCATATATGAGAGCTGTTTTACCTATAGCATTCATATTTCTGTCCATCCAGTTGTGGGATTTACACAGCTCTGCTACACAGTAAAGTACTGCCTGAAAGGGATCTGCTGCAGTTTCACTTTTACTTTCATATCACCACCCCCCCCCCCTTCTCACAATGTCTATGGCCAGAAGAAAGGAGAAGCAGCACACTATTGAGCTTATCTCTCTGCCACTCAGCTCTTTCCTTCTATCAGTGTGCTGCTTGCACAGCAACACACCGAACTCGCTCCTCGTGCTGATTCTCATTCTCTGAGTTCTGTTGTACTGCAAAAAGCGTACACCAAGTTCAAATCCAAGAATTGTTTGCAGTGCCCCCCCATTCACAGCAAATAAATAAATACTAGTCTTAGGGTAGAGGAATAAGGTGTAATGCCTACTTTATTCCTTGCTCCATCAGGCTTCCTTCACGCTGTGCAACTGGTCCCCCAAAGCCTCTTCTCTAAGGAGGTCCCATCTAACACATACCTCCCAACTTTTTGAGATGGGAATGAGGGACACCTATTAGCAAAAGTATGCAGGGATAGGACACACCCCTTGTCACGCCCCCTTAACCGCTTGCCGACTGGCGCACACAGATGTAAGTCGGCAGATTGGCACAGGCAGGCAAATGGGCGTACAGGTATATCCCTTTAAATCTGCCGCCTTTTGGGCGTGCACACTGCCGACTCGATGTTCTTTGGCGGCCCGCGATTGCGGTGTGGAGAGGTAGAACGGGGAGATGCCTATGTAAACAAGGCATTTCCCCATTCTGCCTTGTGTCATGACAGAGATCAATAGTGTCAAAAGTGTCCGATGTGTCCGCCATAATGTCGCAGTCACGATAAAAATTGCAGATCGCTGCCATTACTAATAAAAAAAATTAATAATAAAAATGCCATAAAACTATCCCCTATTTTGTAGACGTGATAACTTTTGCGCAAACCAATCAATATATGCTTATTGTGATTTTTTTTTATACCAAAAATGTGTAGAAGAATACATATCGGCCTAAACTGAGGAAAAAAAATTGGGTTTTTTTTATATTTTTGAGGGATATTTACTATAGCAAAAAGTAAAAAACATTGCTTTTTTTCCAAAATTGTCGCTCTTTTTTTGTTTATAGCGCAAAAAATAAAAACCACAGAGGTGATCAAATACCACCAAAAGAAAGCTCTATTTGTGGGAAAAAAAGTACGTCAAGTTTGTTTGGGTGCAACATCGCACGACCGCGCAATTGTCAGTTAAAAAGCGGCGCAGCGCCGTATTGCACAAAGTGCTCTGGTCAGGAAGGGGGTAAAATCTTCCGGGGCTGAAGTGGTTAAAAGAGAATTTTACAAAAAAAAAAAAATTAGTTAAACCCACAAGTGTTTTTTTTTATACCACTACTATTCCTTTATATTGGCTTTTGAAATATACAAATGCAGCAATTTAGAAACTGGATGAAAGGTTTAGTGCTGGGAAACACTTTTTGAAAGTTAAAAAGTGCATTTTATATACAACTATATAGATCAGACCAAAATGAGGGACAAATGAGGAGGAACGAGGGACAGAGGACTTTGTTGGGACAGTTGGGAGCTATGTCTAACATCATCACATACAATGCAGGACCAATCGCCCTGCTTTGTATGTGAGGATGAAGGCCCGCCCACATTCTGGAGCTTCGATAAGAAAAGGACATCATTGGAGCCTGCTGGATTGAGGAATGAGGTAAGTATTACCTCTTTTTCCTTTACCTTCTTGGCTTAGGAAGCAATGCAACCTTTGCAGTATGCTGGGGGGGGGGGTTGTAATTCCAGGATTTCAGATTAAAATTCTAATAATTATACAGCTTGAAAAAAAAAACATATATGAGAATATATTAAAGATTACAGAGATGTGTTAAAGAATGACTAAACCCAAACCAAAAACCCAAAAATACTTTGCAATACTAGTCCTTAGATGCGGTGGTTGCATTCGTTTTATGTTTTAGGATAAGGACACTTTCAACAAGTACACAAAATACCCATTGAACCTGCCAGAAATGCAGTGTCCCAGTATTCCTGGGAGCTTAAAAGAAAATGCAAACAATCTTATCTTACTACTAACCCTATCACCCTCCTTCGCATGAAACAGATGTACAAAGGCAGACATGTTTGAAGTCCAGCCTGGGCGATAACCATGGCTTCCTCCATAGATGCGGTGGAGTGAGTGAGCATTGCCACCCTGGCACAGGAAGTGTGTTGTTCGCAGGATTGCCAGTTAAAAGTAAAGTAACAAAAAGCCTGAAGAAAGAAAACAAATGCAGTCACCACATTCAATGATTGCTAAGCCACAATGTGTTACATTTTGCTTTGGGCTTAGATACACTTTAATTGGTGTCAGCCTGGAGTTCAGCTTTAAGGCCTCTTTCACATGGGCGCCTCCACTAAGCGGAATCTGCTTGCTCAGTGGGGGATCTCTCCACTGATCCCCACTGAGCAGGCGGATGACAGGTCAGTGTCCGCTGTGCAGAGCAGACACAGACACAGTCCCGCTCACCTCTATGGAGCAATCGGATGAAAACAGACTGCCTGTCCATTTCCATCTGATCCGCTAGATGGATGGGTAATAGCAGGGCTGCTGTTAGAAATCACAGGGCTCCATACAGCCATCCTGACGGAGCCCCCCCCTTCCCGTACAAAAGTGACTGAGAACATAGATTTATCAGTCCCTTTCTTTCCAGCCTCAGCAGTGAAGATAAGTAATACTGCATGGACCCTTACTATTCAATTTAAAGTAAATACTGACTAATAAATGAAGCATGACTCGAAGATGAGGTAGGCATAGACATCAGATGGAAGAAAATGAGAAGACACGTTACTCTGCGTGTCTTCATTCCTGAATGACACCCGTGGAGACCAACAGAGGCCATCACAGCTGCTTTAAAACCCATATATATATAAAAAAACATATATCTGCAGAGCTTGGAGCAACCACCAGAAACACAGCTCCGCCACTCGTGTAAATGAGACCTCACACCTGACATTCTCCTTTAATGTTTATTAATTATTTACACATTCCCGCATCATATCCTGTTTACACCTATAGCTCCTGTGGATTCACCCTGAATTAGATTGATTTACTTGTAGCTGACATGACGGTAAAACTAAATGTGAGCATCTTTATCCATCGGGGAATAAAGAAATTGTTATCTACAAGAGTTCTTGGATTGCAGCTTCATGATTTCATTTCATTGATCTTCACCTGCTTGAAGCATTGATTTACAGAGACGTTTAGAAATGTTTCTTTTGGCATTCATTTAAACAAAGTGTTTCTGCGTTAGACACTGTACAGAGGACATTACGGTGAAATGTATTTTGGGACCAGGCTTGTAACTTGGTGGACCATGGAAAGGATTCTCTTTGAAACATAATAATGTAATCATATATTTTTTCTTAGCTTTCTGTAATCCCCTGCATGGGCTGGAAGGAGGAATGCCAGGGCAAATTCACACTGCAACGCAGAGCAGCTGGCGCAATCCACTGTTCCGCCCACTCTGTGTTTCTGACTGCAGTAGAGTGCAGTGTGGTGCACAATTCACTACATCACACAGCTATTTTTTGGGGGGGATTGAAAAAAAACTTTATGCTAATTGTTAAAAGCGTACACTTCATTCATTGAAGCCAACCAGCTTTTGCTGCAGTGTTGTCAGGTTACCACTGTGAACATGTTTACAGCAGAGCACAGAATTGGCTCTGTAGGCTTTGTGTACATGGCCTTTTTTTCCTGTCAGAACTGCTTTTCCTTACTATATAAGTCAATGGGAATGCCAAAGCAGCTTGAAACAGCTTGATGCTGCTAAGAAAACTTTAGGTCCAGAAAGTAGTTAGCTTTTGGTCAAATACAACTCTGAAGGAACACAGAGCTCAGAAGCGTGTGAAGGAATTCAGATGGAACTCAGAAGGAACTTTTGAGTACATGTGAAGGAGCTCAGAAGAACCTGTAAAGGAATTCAACTGAAACTCAGAAGTACCTGTGAAGAAACTCAGAAGCACTTCTCAAAGAAATCAGGAGCATCTGTGACGGAACTTAGAGGAACCTGTGAAGGAATTTAACTAGAACTCAGAAGTACCAATAAAGGAACTTAGAAGCACCTGTCAATGGAACTCAGGAGTCCCTGTGAAGGAAATCAGAGGAACCTGTGAAGGAATTCAACTAGAACTCAGAAGTACCTGTCAATGGAACTCAGGAGCACCTATGAAGGAATTCATCTAGAATAGTACCGGTAAAGGAACTCAGAAGCATCTGTGAAGGAACTCGGGAGTACCCGTGAAGGAACTAAGAGGCACATATGAAAGAACTCAGACCACCAGTGAGGAAACACAGATGGAATTCAGGAGCACCCGTGAAGAAAATAAAAGGATGTGTCATAAGATAATGTAGCGCTCACCCCCTTGAACTTGAACAGGAACGGAATAGGTTGCAGGATACTCCAGGCGTTAGAAGAAATTAACAGGAGGACAAACTGTACACAGATTCCTCTTGTAATAGCCTTTGCTGGGGGTAGAAAGGAATGGCTAGCCAATCCTAAACACTATGCGAGCAGTCCCAGTCCTTACAGCAACCTCTGGCACTTACATCCCCAAGCACATGCACACCTAGGATCCCAGATCAAGATCTTACTCATAAAGTCCCTGGACAGCTGTCGCCCATTCCAGCTTCCATGTGACACTCTTCGGTGAGGGAGAAAAAGGATCCTTCTCCAGACCAGCCTCCACGGGTGATGCCCTCCAGCAAATGTCCCTTAATCAGACCAATTTCGGGCCCTCAGTCCAGCATATGCTGAGGCCCAACAGCAACTCTTCAGTACACACTCTGACTGCATCCCAGGGGCAGCTGCCCCAGGATAAGAACCCCGGTGAATAGGGTTCCCAAACATTTATCTTCCCCCCAGCCACATGCTGGGTAGCCAACCCTCTCAGCTATTTCTGGAAGTTTCTTCCAGAGGCAGGCATGAGCAATCAACCACGAAGCTTAGGGAAACCGGGCCAGACCAAAAAACAGATTGCTACTCCAGGGAGTACAGTAGAGTAGAGAGAGTACAGTAGAGCCAACAAAAACTACATTTAGCCTGGCTAGGGCAAGGTGCTACAATACGATAAGATGATTATATGATCCTCCCAGAGCCTACTAGACCCCACATAAAACTACTTTTGTTCGGTGGACTGACCCCTTATCTTGAGAAGCCAGGACAACAGAAATAAACATTATTTTAATCTCAGAAACCTTTTTTTTAATTCTGTTTTTACAGCAAATCTCTTTTTTTATTTTGCTATATGACTGCTCTTTCCAAGGAAATATTCTTTCAAATTTAAGTTTTTTTTTAAAAAATTTTTTGTCATGAAGCAGAATCCTTGAGAAACTAGTCCTGTGGTGGTAATGTCACTTGTCTGGAGACTAAATAGATTGCTTCTCTGCCCTGCCATTTTGATGCATCTTACATAGGGATTTTGCTTAAGATCCCTTAAAAAAAAAAAGAATCTTAAATATTATTGGGCATCAATATATATACAGTACATACATACAGTAATAATATCATGTATATGTTCATTTGGGGTGACACCAACTAACACATATGCTTTCGGTAAGGCACCATCCCTCTTTAATACATTGTATATGTGACAGACCTAGCCGGGAGAGAGACTTTTGGAGGGGACTGTATGCTAGCCTCTTGCCGATCGATCGGGGGCCCTTGCATTTGGGGGAACGGTGCTCTTTGTGAGCTGTATGCCTGGGGACTCTTGAGGTGGTATTACTGTGGATTCGGGTCCTGGTCCCCCAGGACACACAGACTCTGGGGACCCTGGATTTGCCATATTGGAATAGTGGCTGATTCATAATGCTGGGACAGATACGGTTAGGAGATGCTGATGTAAATTCCAACACCTGTCTGTCTATTGTCTGCTAAAATGTGTATTGTAAATAAGTCTACTATGGGATCTAAGAGTTATTAGATCTCCATTGTTATTTGTGTTAATTAACTCTGCTATTGTGTGAAGAAGAGTCTATGTTGATTGTGAAAATGTTGATTGGATTTTCTGAACTACAAGACGGCCAGTCTGGCCTAACAGTCATGTCTGAATCATCTAGGCTGTCTAAAGGGATTAGTTAATTAGCTCATGTTAATTAGGTTAATTAGGTTACAGCTGTATTGTTAGAGTAATATGAGCAGGAGGTCTGCACCTCCACTCTGAGTGTATAAAAGCCTGTATTTTGTCAATAAAGATAGATTCCTGTTTGAACTTACATACAGCCTGCCTGGTGTTTGTTCTGAGCTATCACAACTGGGTTAGAACGGCACATAGCTGAAGTTCTAATCCCGGAGCATTGGATGACCGAACCATCAGACGTTGCAATCTGATTCTATAGCTGCAGAGGAGTGTCGGGAGAGTGGAACCGAGCAAGCAAGGGGCTCGTTACAGTATACAACTATCTATCTCCTGCAAACCCCAGCAACGGGAACAGAGAGGCTTATAGTAAAGGAATTTTCAATGTGCCTTACAGAGAATACCACACTACTATGAGATAAAAGCAGTCAGCTTTAGTATAAATTAAAAAAAATTATAAAAAATAATGGAGACACATCAATGCCAATGTTTCACCAAAGTAATAACACATATCACATCATAGCTTGAAGATGTACAGTAAAATCCCAAATAGAAGTCCAAGGCACATAATCTTAAGCAAGCATCATGGATCAACCCCTTTCATCATAAGAACAGCTTCATCAGGATCCACCGCATTTAATGAAAATTGATGTAACTGTATATTAGCAAAAACGTAATAATATTCCCACCCTCGGTGACACGCAAAGCAAACAAAATTCTTGGGGGACCATGCGATTACCACAACAGCATAAAGTGACCAACATCACCCTTTAATAAAACATCAGTGGTGGGATATACTTGACTCAAAAATAGAAAGACAGTTGTCTACCCGAGACAACAAAAACCCCACACTAACCAATGGTCCCACCGCCACCGATAACTGCATTCCATCACTTGTGTCATCAAGTTGGAAATGCCATGTCATCAATTGTCACTAAATGCGGTGGATCCTGATGAAGCTGTTCTTGTGGCAGATCCATGTCGCTTGGCTAAGATTATGTGGCTTGGACTGTGCTGGGTTTCAGAGCAAATGTCAAACAGCTGGAAGAATTGTATTGGTGCTGGAGCTTATGCCATTACAACTTGTTTTTGTTTATAATAGTGTTTAACTATTTTCCAATAATTAAAATACAGTTAAATCATTTACTCTCTTAGGTTTCATGTATACTTAAACTACTTTGAACGCTGGCCGTGGGAAAATGCAAAATCAATTTTGCTGCGTTTTGCGGCCGGCAGTCAAAATGTTCCTTTCCTGAACATAATTCTTCCATGTTCAGGAGAGGGTGGTTGAGGGAGGTTGAACCTCACTTTACCGCAGCAGCTCCTAAGTGATCCTAAAAGCCTATGTGTACATTGACCCATAGGCTTTTATAAAGTTGAGTTTAGGAGCTGTGGCAAAAAAATGCCAAAATCTCCTGCTGTAGTGTACATGAGGACTTAGGGTACTTAAGATACTTAGTACACCCAATGACGAAGGTTTTAATGTTAATCTGTCTGAACTTAGAAAGCATCTAAGCTAACAATGCTGCTAAAATGTACCTACCTTGTCATTAAAGCCAAAATGTTTTTAAGCACTCCTTCAGCATCACCTACAACCCTACTTCCTTGTCTTCTCTTCCTCTTCACCTCAGGTTCCCCCAAGTCTCTGAGTCTCTGTTCTCAAGCGCCTTCTATTCTCTATCTACACTTCCTCCTCTGGTATATTGATAACCTTGCAAGGCTTCCAATACCGTCTCTGTGCTGACGACACCAAAATCTATCTCTCTACTTCTCAGCTCAGCCCTTCAGCCACCTCACGTAGCACTGATGTACTATCAAGATGGATGTCTATTCAAGATGGATGTCACACCACTTCCTAAAACTCAATCTTTAAAAAGATTATAATATTTTTCTCTTTCCCTCCCTTGCCTCCTCCCCAAACTTTTCCACCAAGATTACTATCAGTGCCATCCTTCCCTATCCTCTTTCAATACTCTGAACAATAATACCAGGGTCCTGGGTGTAATCCTAGACTCCGAGCCCTCCTTTCAGCCACACATCCAATCACTGTTCAAATCTTGCCACCCTCACCTCTGTAACATTTTTAAATATGCCGTTGCACAACCAGCGACCCCACTGAACACATTTGACCAGTCCAAAGAGGATATACGCCTACCTATGATATGGCAATTAACTAACTGGAATAAAGTTAAACCACATTTCAAATAGTATAAACAATCGGCAATATAACGACATTGACTAGCCCGAAGAAATGTCCTTGAGTGCACTTTACGCATGCAGCCCTAATAGTGGGTGGGTGTATGTATGCATTTGTGACAAGGGGTACCCTGGGAGATGGCTATAAAGTACCTGGAAACTATTTAACAGTACTAAGCCAGCTATTGTTGGGGCCTGTCTATAAGGTGATTCACGTGGTGCTGTTTCTTTAAAGCTATACACAATGGTTGGCTGATGGGCTGCTAAGTAGGCAGCAGACTCTATTGGCATTACCTGCAGGCAGTAAGGGATTAAGCTTGGTTGGAGGTATAAGGTGAAGAGCCGACAACTCATCCTTCTGAAAAAGTCACTTTATTATATCAAGTGGAGTGTACAAAGTACAGTGGCTTATGCATTTTGGCAATAAGCCTTAATCATAGCCGTTAAGCCTGGTTGTTCCACTCACCACTCCTGGTATGCAACAGATCCAGTCCCATATGCTTTGCGGTCAGTTGTTCCAGAAGGCGCAGTCCTCACAAACAGAATCTCACCAGTGTGGGCACACATGGCAACGGGTCCCTCCAGCTCTGGTCCTATGACACAGTGACTCTGTAGCTCAGCCTCTCAGCTCTTGTAGGCTCAGTCTCTGATAGGTAAGAGCAGCAGGTCTGTATTCCACAGTCTGCAGTACAAGATGCTCAGTCCTCAGCCTCTATCCTATGCACCAGCCCTCCGTGGCTGCAGACACCCACAGCAACAGGTCCAAACTCTGGCTCCCTGCATTATTCTGCACAGACCTCATCACATTTGCACTGGAAAAACTCTACTGTTCTTCTTCTCCTCTTGTAACCAGGAATCCTGATTGATGAAGTCCATAGCCCCCATTCTCCCTCTAGTGCAGCACCCCACCAAAACTACAAGTTCCATAAGCCATTGTGGCACATCATCCAGGAGAAGGGGGGAAGAAGTGCTGCGCTCTATGCCCTCTCCTCTGTCTATCACCGCCATTGCCGGGAGGGAGGGAGGGAGGAGGAAGGAGCAGACACGCACGCAGCCCACCTTGTCTTTGGTGCAGAAGCAGGAGCGATAGAGAGAGTGCGGGAACCGGAGCTCAGCCCGCTCTCCAAAAACACAGCGTGGGTGGAAGAGGTAAAGCCAGATCGCTCCTCAGACCGGCAGCACCTGGCTAAACTTGTCTCAAAATATCACCCAAACTATCCTCTCGAGTCATCCCAAGACTTCCTGCTCTCTCACAACCTCATCCCCTCCTCCCATGCTCACCTCCAGAACTTCAGCAAAGCTTCTCTCATCCTCTGAAACTCCCTACCCCAATCTTTTCAACTTTTTCCTTCTCTGTCCACCTTTTAAACAATCGCTGAAAACTCATCTCTTCAGGCAATTCTTTTCCCTTCTCCAACTAACAACCACATTTTTCTTTCTTGAACAACTCATCCCGACACAGTTACTACCTTTTGTATCACTTGCCCTAGCTTTCGATTTTAAGCTCTAATGAGCTGGGCTCACCTAAACCTCTTGTATTTAATTGTATTGTAACAATAATAATAACAGTAGAGAGGCTGTGTTGCTGTCTGTATCCTGGTTAGGCTTGGTTCTCACCTAAAGGTGCGACAATGTGTCGGCTTGTTTCCGCACGTTCCCATGAGTTGCGTGTAGGGTAAGAGTCCCTGAGGCAGGAGTGGCGAGATTGACAGCAATGGAGCCACAAGGAGCCAGACTGGTGTTAATCCCAAAATTTAATGGCAGAATTATTCCTCTAGTAGATTGGGCAAGACAGCTGGAAAACACACATAAACACATGCATTGGGGGCGCCTACATATGAAAATGTTACTTGTGGTACACGTTACAAATCGGCATGCACGCCGTTTCATGGGCGTACACAATTGTAAACAATTGTAAAGTTTGACATGTTGGGTATCTATTTACTCGGTGCAACCATATCTTGTATGTTTTTTTTTTAAATGGTTAATATATTGCTTTTGTGTGCCCTAAAATAAACTTTAGTGTATTTTTTACTAAAAATTTTAGCTTGATAAACCCCTGCTCTAATATCATGTGACATAAAAAAAAAATGGACCACCATTTTATTCTCCAGGGTTTCTGCTTTTACAAATGTTATAAGGTTTACAGGGTTTAAGTAATCTTCAGGCATTAAATTATTTTAAAAACATGCATGCAAAAATAAGTCTGGCAGGGAAAGGGTTAGCACTGTTTTCCGCTGTTCATTACTTGGCACAGTGAAAGAACATTGTGCTGCCTAATCTCTCTGTACCATAACCACTCGTCGTTAGCCCCACCGACATGTTGTTTCTATAGGACAGAAAGTTAATGGAAGTTAAAGGTTTTAACCTTTTTCTACCTTATCCAATAAAGAATCATTTTGGCTTTAGATGTATATTTATTGTTTAATTAGAAATGTAATATTATAAATATTAAATAATATTTTGAAATTTGAATATTTAAATATATATTTAATGTAATATAATTAATAGTAGTATAATCTATATGTATTAATCTCTAAATATTTTAATGAACACATAACTGCATTCATTTGTTTTTTTTATAATATCTGTCTTCAGGGACTATTCTGGAGACAAAGGAAACCTCCAGATCCCAGGCCTGTCCCTGGTAATCAGAGTCAGCTATACATCCATCTTGGAAGAACAGTCACTTCCAGACAATCAGAAGATACAGAATGGCCTGTTGGCCCTCCCTGATGTACAATCGATCTTTACAGGTTATTTTATAAGGCGAAGACCCGGCGCTCTTTTAAAGAGATCAGTCCATTGTCATTATTTATAAATTGGCTGTATTAATTTCCATCTCTGTGTGGGGAATTGAGGTGATTAGGGGTTGCGACCCCTCTGCTATGAGGTCATCACCCAGAATGTATTTCCTTTCCAGTCACGTCAAGCTAGCAGGTATGGAAAGATTACATTGTTGTCCGGAATACTTATTCCGAGGCGTCATTACTGCAGCTTCTCATTTCACATTATCATTATACAGCATATTTCTACAAGAATGAGAGGAGTGGAGAGCCCAGCAGTGTAAGTGTGCTACAGAAATCTCCGCTCCGGAGAGCTGGCTGGGCTCCAGTAATCCTGTAGCGCCCTCTGCTGTCTGCTGATACAGAAACTAGAGCAATGCTGGAGTGCAGTATGGTTATGCTCATAATACATTTAACAATCATTTGAGACAATGATTATTACCATAAAAAAAATCGTATCTTTAAAAAAATCAACTGCAATAAATGATCATTTCAATAATGGAGCAATTCTTTCCATCTAAAAGGATCTTGTTGCCCCTGACGTAAAATTTACTCCACTTCAGTCAGATCAGTCTTTTCTTTGTTGCATCGAAAGATAATTTTTCAGTAAAAGATTGCTTAACACAATGGAATCTATGGCCAATCAATCATTATCAATAAGGCAGCCCAATGAAATCAATAGGCTGCCAATGCACCAAAATGCTCTAAAAATTGGATGTACCACAAAAGTTTATATGCAGCACACTATGGCGTGTTGCAGTGCGCTGCCTTGAATGTTGTTGCGTGTTGTGGTAGTGCACGCCTTAACATGTATGTTCCCACAATATATAGCTGTAAATGGGCTCTAAAAGGTTTTGCTTAAAGACACTCCCTTCCAAACCTAACACTAACTCTTCCTGTAACCCCAACTCTTAACTGTTTCTTCCATGCCTAACACTTACCCTCCCTATAACGCCAATACTCTCTGTAACCTCAGCTCTAACAGCAACGTTCCCTGTAATCTCAACCCAAACAGAACCTTCCCTATAACCCCAACACAAACTTTCTCTGTAATCTCAGATCTAATGATAACTGTTCCTGTAATCTCAGCCTCAACAGTAACACTCCCTTTAACACCAACACAAACTCTCTCTGTATTCCAAACACTCGCCCTCCCTATAATCCCAACACCAACCATTTCTGGAACTCCAGCTCTCACACTAACCTTTCCTATAACCCTATCCCTTCATTTAAACCCTAACTCTCTGTGTAACCCAAGCCTTATTACTTACCGTTCCTGTAATCCAGACCCTAACACCCTCCCTGTAACCCCCAACCTAACTCTTCATGTAACCCCAAAATTAAACTTCTCTGCAAGCCTAACACTTACTCTTCCTGTAATCCAAACCCTAACCCTCCCTATAACCCCCTCTCTGTAACCCCAGTCCTAACACTTACCCTTCCTGTAATCCAAACCCTAACGTAAAACTTCCCCATAACTCAAATCCTAACAATAACCATCTCTGTAACCCAAACCCTAAAGATAACCCTCCCTGTAACCCCCAACCATAACCCCAATACTAATCTTTAATTCCAGCCCTAACACTTCCCTTCCTGTAATCTAAACCCCAACACTAACCCACCCTGCAACCCCCAACACTAATATTTACCCTCCCTGCAATCCAAACCCCAACACTAAGTCTCCCTGTAACCCCCAACCCTAACACTTACTCTTTCTGTAATCCAATCCCTAACATTCCAGTAGACCATACCCTAATACTCTGTGTAACCCTAACACTACCCCTCTCGTAACTTCAACAATATTGCTCTGTGTAATCCCAACACTCATTGTATCCACAATCCTCACATTTACCCTTCCCGTGATCCAAATCCTAATACTAACCCTCCCTGTAACCCTAATCTTAGCAATAACCCTCCCTGTAACCCTGAACCATAATTCTCCGAGTAACCCCAACACTAATCTTCACTGTAACACCAACCATAACACTTACTCTTTCTGTAGTCCGAACCCAAACACTAACCCTCCCTGTAACCTAAACCCTAACACTTACCTTTCCTGTAATTGGATGGTTAACATTAACCCTCCCTGTAAACCCAACCCTACTACTCTGTGTAACCCTAACACTGCCCCTCTCGTAACTCCAACCCTAATTCTCTGTGTAACCCAACACTAACCTTCTCTGTGACCCCAATCCTAACATTTACCCTTCCTGTTATTCAAGCCCTAACACTAACCCTCCTGTAACCCAAACCCTAACAACAAGCCTCACTGAAATCCCCAACCATAATTCTCTGAGTAACCCCAAGACTAATCTTCACTGTAACTTGTTGGAATTACAGTTAATGGGCCAGTGACTTCACCGGAGCATTCGCTGATTCCCGTGGCCATTCCTTCAGAGTCCTGTGCCGTAAATAAATAGCATCATCACGGCGCGGCCAATTAGATGGCCAGAGGACGCGAACCAGGAAGGAAGACCGGGTGAAGATGGAAGCCGTCAGTGGTGACAGCGCATCGCTGGAGGGCTTTGTTTTAAGGTAAGTTTCAAAACAACTAGTAACAAAACAGTAACAAAAAACACAAAAAAAGCATACTACCACTTTAAATACATTTTGGTAATGCATTAGGTGCTTGCATCTTCCTGTTTGTTCTTTTGTAGTTTCACTTTGGATTCCCCTATCTGAGGAGGGCTGCATCTACCAAGCATTTGGATCTATTGTCTCATAGTCCTATCCAACTGTGGAGGACCTCCGAGCTGGAAGTGACTGCTTCTTTTTGGGATGTGTATTCCTTTAAACCTTTTAGCAGATAAATCAATCCCTATATATATATGCATGTTTCTATGACATATGTATGACATATGAAGCTGATGGGTCTAGTGGTCCTCAAAGTTGTTTTTTTCCTTGAAGCGACCCCATATATTCTCAGAGACCCCCCTTAAACATTTGTTTTTTCTTCTCTTAACCTCCCAGTGCTCACAGCTGACACCGAACCAGTTCATCACCAGCAGCATTATTTTATTCCGTGTAGATTTCCATGCAAAGAAAATAAATAATTAACATAACCTTTTAACTTTCATTTCTCAACTAAAGGTCAGACCTGTCCGCCTTCATAGGCTTCTGTTTAATCAAATCCCCACATGCATGCCTGAGGGGGTTATTGAAATCGGGAGAAAGAAACAGTGTGCAGTATTCATTAACCAGCGACGGCACACAATTCAACCAAACACTTTATGACACTCCCGAGGCTGATATATATCCACAGGACCTGAAGACGCTTCCACTTGTGTATCATGTTATCATCTACAGAAGCCTTTGTTCTACTTTACATGATCCGTATTAGGGGAATATGTTCAGCAAAGAGGGAAAAAAAAAACATGTCCTGTCTTCATCACAAGCGCTTGGCAGGCGGTAGATGCCTCACGCAACCTCTTCAATAGAAACTATAAGGGCTCTTTCTATGGATGCACCGATACCTTTTTTTTTTTTTTTTTTACAAGTACGAGTACCGATACTTTTTTTTAGTACTCGCCGACACCAATTACCGATACCTACCGCAACTGTTTTGTTTATACTTCAGCTGTCAGCAATGGTACAAAGCATTGAAAAGATATTTACAAATTAAATAAATTTTTTTTTACATGTTGCGCTTTTTTCAATGGGCAACGTGTAAATATATATTTAAGGTGTACAAATATTAATGAACAAAGCAAAAAAAAAAAAAAGTTTTAATTATTAATAGTTTATAAAATAGAAGTGAACAAAAAAAAAAAAATTAGCAGGAAAATAATAATTAAATGGAGGAGAATAAGGGGTTAACCACTTCAGCCCTGGTAGGTTTTATCCTCCTAATGACCAGGCCATTTATTGCAATACAACACTGCGTTATTTTAACTGAAAATTGCGTGGTCGTGCGACGATGTACCCAAATAAAATTGATGTCCTTTTTTCCCCACAAATAGAGCTTTTTTTTGGTGGTATTTAATCACCTCTGCGGTTTTTATTTTTTGCGCTATAAACAAAAAAGAGCAACAATTTTGAAAAAAACAATAATTTTTACTTTCTGCTATAAAACATATCCAATAAAAAATTTAAAAAATTAATTTTTTCATCAATTTAGGCCAATATGTATTCTGCTACATATTTTTGGTAAATAATCCCAATAAGCATATATTGATTGGTTTGCACAAAAGTTATAGTGTCTTCGAATTAATATTATTTTTTTTTTTACTAGTAATGGATGGCGGCGATCAGTGATTTTTAGCGGGACTGTGACATTGCGGCAGACAAATTGAACACCTGCCACTTTTTTGGGGACCAGTGATACTAATACAGTGATCAGTGCTAAAAATATGCACTGTTACTGTGCTAGTGACACTGGCAGGGAAGGGGTTAACATCAGGGGTGATCAAAGGGTTAAGTGTCTCCCTAGGGGGCACTTTCTTAATGTGTGGGGGTTGCTCTGACTGAGTGAAGACTGGGTTCTGCCTCTCCTGGGAAGGATCGCGGGTGGCCGGCGGACATTGGGTCCGCTGGACCCTCTGATTGGCATCCCCTGTGTCCAATCAGGGTGCGATCGCGCCTCCGGTGACGAGCACTCCCCCCAGTGTTTATTGCACAAAATGACTAACAGGTACGTGATTTTGCGCAATAGAGCCGACCTGTCACAGTAAATATGCGGTAGGCGGTCGGCAGGTGGTTAACAAAGGAACATTTAAACATTTAAACCAGGTAGTAAACTGCTGGTGATTTTTATTTTATAACCTGCAAGGCAAAGTTATAATGTGCTAATATGCGATCCATGTGAAACATTATGTAAAACTTACCTTAGAATGAAGCCCTTCCAGCGGTGAGCTGTCACCTCTGACAGGGCTTCCAATTTCACCCAGTCTTCCTTCTGGGTTCGCAAACTTCGGCTGTGTGAATGGCCAGAACCGCGATAGCGTCATGTGCGCAGGAGCCGCTTATGGCACAGAACTCTGAAGGAATGGCCTGGGTGGCCGTTTCTTAAGAGTGTATGCATCGGTGATGTCACTGGCTGCATCTACAGTAAATATGATGAGCACTAATAGGTGGCACTGATAGGTGGCACTCATAGGTGGCGCTGATGGGCACTCATAAGTGGCACTGATGGGCACTCATAGGCGGCACTGATGGGTACTTATGGGTGGCACTGATAGGTGGCACGAATGGGCACTGATGGGCACTGATAGGTGGGCACTGATGGGCACTGATGGACACTGATGGGTGGCGTTGCTGGGCATCACTGATGTAATTTGTTACATAATGGTGCCAGTCAGTGCCCATTTGTGGGCACTGATTGGCACAGATTGGGCATTCATTTGCACATGTGGATGGCCATGGGGTACATACCTGTCCATCCACATGTTGCCCCCTTCCCTTGTGGTCCAGGCGGCTTCCCTGTTGGTCCAGTGAGGGCATCCGAAGGGGGGCTGTGCAGACCCCCCCTGTCAGGAGAGCCACCGATCGGCTCTTCTCTACTCGCATCTGTCAGACGCGAGTGAGAAAAAGTCAATCACCGGCTCTTCCTGTTTACATCGTGATCAGCCTTGATTGGACATGGCTGATCACGTGGTAAAGAGCCTCCTTCAGAGGCTCTTTACCGAGATCGGTGTATCGGTGTGTCAGACTGACACGACTGCACCACCGATCGACGTGATGCGTAACCCCACAGGCCTCATATGACGCCCAGTCAGGATAACTGAACCACCGCCCGGCCGTCATTTTGCTATAGGCGGGAAGTGTTTAATAAAAAAACAAAAAAAAACTTTACTTGACAGGTTGCTTTAAACTGACTTCATCTGCAGATCAAAGTTCATCCCTTTCATTTGTAGATGAAGAAAAACAGTAAGATACAAAATGAAACAAAGTTTCTTTTTATCTTTCGGCTGAGCTGTTGAGCAATGTTGTTGATAAACATTGGCCGGCTCTTGGGTCTCGGCACCGCAATCCTAACTAAGGGAAACAGGCAGTGGAGTCTTGCGGCTTCACTGCCAGTTTCCTACTGCGCATGTGCGAGCGGCGCTGCGCTCTGCGAATGGCCCCGTGGTTTTCTGGGAACACACACAGTTCCCAGAAGGCAAAGAGGCCGCTCACCGATGAACAGGAAATGCCGCGGAATAGGAAGAGGCAGATTAGGAAGACTACCTAGCAACAAGGGTTCAGGTAAGTTTAAAAAAAATTTTTTTTCAAATTTTTTTTTTTTTTTTTAGGATTTTTGGTGCAATTTTTTTTTTCAGGGTGGCCCTCCACTTTAATAACAATTTAAATTCAAATATATAATTGTATGACAATTTAAAACAGTTTATTGATATTATTTATTTATTTTTACTCTGTATTCCAAAGGCTGTTTTTTATTTTGAACATGTGACCAGCAGAAAAGGACTAGAAGCTCCTCCTGCTTATGTTTCCCTGCAGACAGGCTGGGAAAGAGCTGGGTCAGGTGACAGCTGTATATCGATTAGGAAAAATCCTTAAATATTTTATTTATTAAAATAATTACAGTGCCATCATCTATATACAGAAATAGAAGGTACAATGTAAAATAAATAGTGTGTGTTTAGTATCACTTTAACTCTGGAAAGGCCAAACCACTGCATTGTATGAGGTTGCAAGGCGGTTGCATTGAAGCCCCATTCATTTAAATGGGTTGCGTTGGCGGGCAGCACTGGGATTGTACATTTCTAGCCCTTCCCTACTTTTTCCAAAAACAAATTTTTTTTTTTTTGGGAACTGGACATGAGTATCAAGGCTTGGATTGAACATGAAGAAAATCAAGGACTTATAGTACAGCTGCTAAATAATGAGGACTAGAACTAGAAATGATCCGGTACCAATGCAAGCTGTATCTGTCCCAAGCTGAAGACTCATAGGAGGCCATATGGATTGCTTTTTAGAAGAGAGTAAGCAGTACCGCCAGTCTGAAAGAAGCCTTAGAGCCAAGCAAAGATGAGAACTATAAAAATAAGCCCTTTCTGGTCCCCGAGGCCCTATACCATCCTATTTGTGTGAAATTGCATCTGCATATGTATGGCAGGCTCTGCACAATGTATGCACATAAGAACACTCACCATCCTGATTTATGGTTGGACTCCATGACATACAGAAGAGCAGAACACTCATAAGTCACCGCGCTCATGTGTGTGTGTGGGTAGATGATGTCCTGGATTTTATTGTTATTCATAAAATGCAAATAATCACACCGTTCTTCCGGAGAAATGTACACAGAGCACAATTGTATCGCAGCTCCTGACTCTCTATTCATAAGATGTGCAAATGTGTTCTATTGTGAATACCCCTAATATAATTGCTCTGACTGCAAGCCTGATCATTTCATGCAATTTATTTATATTACGTATTCTACCAGGCACAAAAATAGCAAGAGGAAAAATAGCATTTACAGCCCGAAAACATGAAAAGTAATATTCATGTTAAAAGGAACACATGCTGGAGCCGTCTACAGGGTGTTCCATGCTAAACCATTTGAATTAATTCATTTAAGAAGCATTACAAGGGTAAGGATCTATAGGAGAAAATAGGATTGCTAACGCTGAAAGCCAGGCAGATAAATAAAGCTATTTAATCCAATTAGGGGTTCGTTAAGACTGGCTTCACACCTTTTTTTTTTAGCATTCAAAATTTTCAATATACAGATAAGCCATTAGTAAAAAAGGTGAGATCATTTCATTTGGTGTAGAAAAATAAAATAAAAATAATATATATATATATATATATATATATATATATATATATATATATATATATATAATATCAAGATCAAGTTATGAAAGTAGGACCAAAATGGCCTCCCTAAGGGGTTTAATTACTAGAACTATAGAGTGCAAAATTTGGTGCTGCTCTGCATAGAATCCAATCATCTTCCAGGTTTTGTTGCCAAAGCTTAATAGAACAAGCTGAAGTTAGAAGCTGGTTGGCTACCATGCACAGCAGCACCAGATTCTGAGTGCAAAAGTATCAGTAAATCTCCCTCTAAGTGTCCAATAAGGTGAGGTTATTGAGGAAGGTAAGGTCCGGCTTAGTTGGCATTTCCATCATGTTGAGGTCCACAGATGACGAGAATTTGAGAAGAACAGGAAGAGAAGCATTATGAGGGGTATAGGAGGAACTGAGGGAATTGGAAATACAGAGTATCAAACATGCGTACAGAGGTTTGCCTTGCATATCAGAGCTTTACTGACTGTCTATGGTCCATTCGATTGTTGGACATTGGTTAGGGTTCCTTCATCCATTATCTGGTTTTCTTGCATGTACATGAGTTTTCATTGTGCATTTTCTCAAGTTATGCACCCAGCATCTTGGACAGCCTATATCAACCTTTCCAACACAGAGGGACCCTAGAAAATTTTTTTCTCAGGGAAACACCTGCCAAAAATGACTATATCTACAACTGATGATACATTAGTGTGACAGTCAGTGGGAAGAATGCTCCCTACACTTGTGGTCATTGTGAAGAACTACTAACTTACAGATAGCTAAAAATATCAGTGGTTTCCGTGGGAACTTATCTGAGAGCCAGAAATTGCTTATTGCTCAAGGAAACTCTAGCAACCACTGGAGGAACCCTGGTTGAGAAAACCTGATCTAGGGCATCCTTTCTCAAACAGGGTTCCATAGAACCCTAGGGTTCTTTCAGAGGTTGCTACTTGCTAGGTTAATGTTCCTTGAGCAATAAGCAATTCTGATTCTCAGACGAGTAACCACCGACACCACTGGTCTGTTTAGCAATCTTTATGGGGGGATTTGGGGAAATGTAAGGAGCATTCTTCCCACTGACTATCACACTGATGTACTGAGCTGTAGATATAGAATTATGATCAGGGATTTCTGGAACCCAAAAGTTAGCTGTCATTGCTGGGCCAATGAGCTGGGGGTAGGAGGTTTTCTGACTTGCAGCTGACGGACACAAAGAGGTAGGAATGCTCGTGACATCACTGTCCTACTATGGGCAGATGGTCATATTAGGCCAATGCCATTTGGCCAGCCCTGTGCTCTCCCCTCAAATGAACATTCTCCCTGTATAACGTAGTATAGCCTGATTGGCAGTGCTGCTCCTCCCTCTCCTACTCTACATTCTGCTGTATACTGGTTTGCAGGAGGGTAATATAAACACAGACCTCTTTAAAAATACCTTTAAAGCCTAACTCTAGAAAGCTTGAAAATAATCCCTTGTAAAGTGTCTGTGTCTTCAAGGGTTAGTTGCTCGTGTAGTCTAAGGGAGAGGAAAAGTGTTTTTGCTTACCTGATCATCCGTTCCCCCCACAGACAGTGCTCTTCCGTGTTATAGCATTGGACTGTGCCTCTATGTCATTACATCCAGTGCAGGGCTGTGAACACTGCATTGGATGTGATAACATCGGGACCTTAGACCACTAGTGCATGAGAGAGAAGACACTGCAGGGACCAGTCTAGCAACACAGAGGATAAGGTACCGTATATACTCGAGTATAAGTCAAATTTTTCAGCCCTTTTTTGGGGGCTGAAAGTGTCCCCTTCGACTTATACTCGAGTCACCGCCGTCTGTCTGCATGATCAGCGTGTCATGCAGGCAGACGGCGGCCGGCGTGTGATGCTAGTGTTCGGCGGCTATTCCAGCTTTCAAAAGCCGCGCCTCCTGCTCGTCTGTGATAGGTTGAACAGCTGTCAGTGTACAGCCTATCACTGACATTCTCTCATCCTCGTCCGTGGTATGAGAATGAGAGAATGTCCGTGATAGGCAGTAAGCGGTCAGCTTATCACAGACGAGGAGGAGGCGCGGCTTTTGAACTGTGGAATGGCCGCCGAACGCTTTCATCACACGCCGGCCGCTGTTTGAGGATGGAGATCGCCACAGGGAGGCTGCACATGCACACAGGCCATGTACAGGACACATGCACACAGGGACACATGCACATGTACAGGACACATGTACAGGACACATGCACAGGGTACAGGTAGGCTGCACAAGACACAGGGAGGCAGGCAGCTGCAGATGGGCATTGTTGACCCTCTGCATTTCTCACCCTCGTCTTATACTCGGGTCAATACATTTTTCCCAGTTTTTTGTGGTAAATTAGGGGCCTCGACTTATACTCGGAACGACTTATACTCGAGTATGTACGGTAAGTAAATCTATTTTAACAAGCCTGCTAGACCTAAACAAGAAAATAACCCTTGCAGGGCCAGAGCGGCCCAACTGCAATATTTGTTTTCAATTCTCTAATTTTTCTGTTGCATTTTAGTGCTACCGCCATGTCATGTCTATATGCACACCTGATGGTAAAAACAGTGGACCATGTGTGCCTCATGTCTGCTGAAATGGCCCCTTGTAGCTTCTATCAGAAGACCATGTCATCTTAGCACCCTTTAACAGGAAGATGAACATGAACCTACATGGCAAGATCACTAGGTATTATTTTAATAAAAGCTGTAGATTTAAAAATATTGAAATACATTTTACAGTTCCATTAGCATGTTACATAGTTACATACCCAGATAGCAAAGCAATTGAGCTGCAAGTTTGAAAATGATTTGCTTAGCTGCTGCTAGACTTGCCAGGCTTCACAAGTTTGTTGCACGATTGCAGCAAGTCCGCATTGCACGACTCCAGATCAACTTTCTTTGCAAACATTCTGCAAGTCTGCTGCAAGTTCTTGTTCAGTTATGTTGTGCGATAGTCATCCCACCACAGGGGGGGGCTGTGGCTGAATTTTCAGGCTGTAGACTTGCAGAGCTCTTGCTGTAGACTCACCACTGCAACTTTGCTCTTGCTAGAGACTTGCCACTCAAATTTTCTACAAATTGCTACAAAAGTCTCAACTAGAACTTGTGCTTCAAGTGCTCTGCAAGTGTACAACTTGCCAGTGAAAATGTGAAGCAAGTTATCAGACTTGCAATTCAAGACTGCCACAAATTTGTGGCAAGCTATCCTTGCTAACTGGGTAGGTTGAAAAAAAATTATTATATATTATTATAATGTACTGTACACAATCCTATACCCACAGTTGAACTAGAAGATATTAAAGTGATTGTAAAGTCTCGTTTTTCTTTTCTATAAAAATAACAAACAAGTTATACGTGCTCTGTGAAATGGTTTAGCACAGAGCAGCCCAGATCCTTCTCTTCTTCAGCTCTCCTGGCCCCTCCCTCCTGTTGAGTGCCCCCACAGCAAGCAGCTTGCTATGGTGGGGCACCCAAGCCGAGTCACAGCTCCGTGTGTCCATTCAGACAGGGGGCCCCAATTCGACCCCGCCCCCTCTCTCTCCTGATTGGCTAACTGACTTAGATTGACAGCAGCAGGAGCCAATGGCACAGCTGCTACATTTTCGAAAGTGCTGTTTATAAACGGCTCTTCAGAAATACATTCCCACCTCTCCGCTGTTCTCAAATGTTCAGTGGTAATCAAGTGGTTAAAGAGGCTCATTAAACAAAGTAGATGTGAACCCTAAAGGGCCGTACACACGGGCCGAATATCGAGTGGTATTGGCCGGTTCGAAAGAAACTGGCTGACATTCGGCCCGTGTGCAGGGCAGCCGGTCTGACAGAAGCCGGCCATTTGGCATTCAATCAGCACCCTCAGCCAATGGCTGAGAGTGCTGACTGGCGTATTCTGGCGCCATTGTCATAACACAATAGCTCAGCAAGGGAGATTGCTGTACTAACATTGGATTGTTAGTACAGCGGCTCCTCTGGAAATCTTCAGGGTTTTTTTTAATTCAGCCCACTGGGTTGAATGAAAAAAAAAAACTACTAATGTGTTCCAGGCTTAGGGGGCCTATTCACACCAGAAACTGTACTTCTACTGCACATTTTTTCAAGCCTGTTTGCATGCAGTTAATGCGTGAGGTCACTTCCTTGTTTTTGCAAATTTGCGGCACAGAGAAATGCAGCACGCTGTACTTTTTTTTCACTGCACTGCATGCACTGTAATGGTGTGAACAATGCCAAAAGGATAACCTGGATTTTGGAATGTCTATGCAGTTGGAATGCAGTCAAAAATGCATCCAAAGGCATCTGGTGTAAAGGGACCCTGAAATGAGTTTTAGTTTGCTACATCATCGTAAGCAATTACCTTTTTTTTTTTTTTCTAAATAAAAAAAGTTTTTACTAATTTTTTTTTATCACATGCACATGTCATTTTATTTTTTTTTTTTTTTTACCACGTGCACAGGTTTCCTGATGGTGACAACAGTGGATCATGCCCTTGCAATACATGGATGTTTGTAATCTCCAATGGAAGCCTGTGTGGCAGGGTGACAACATAGGAGCACAATTGGGAGACAGGGCCAGAGAGTTGTCACCCTATAACAGGAGGGGCCAGAACAAGAACATGCATGGCAGGATCACCAGGTATTATTTTAATAAAGACTGCAGATTTAAAGATATTGAAAATAACGTGAAATTACAATATCCTGTTAAAGTGGATATGAGTTTTATATTAGTTTTTAGTGACTGGGTTTATATCCAATCAGAAATCAGCAAGCAAATCACAACACTCCTGTGAGTGACCCAAGAAGACTCTGTACTAGAAAGGACAGTTACAGATGACTAACATAAAAATGTATGTAAACGATAACCTTGTCAAACAGCCCATTCAGTTTAAAATAGAAATGAAAGATAAAAAATGCGAGTAAACATAAAAACATTATAAATACCTTTTTCCCTTTTTTATAAGTGATTACATTCCCTCTGTTCTCAGCTGCATAAGGAGCTCAGAGGGCTGTGGGAGGAGAAACATCAGCACACTGATTTTCCCAATAAATGGCTGTGCAGGGGGGCTATCAGGTCAAGTCTGATCATTTCTAACAGAACAGGCTGAGTTTTCAGCACAGCCAGAAAACTGACCATGCTCTGCTCGCATGCCTAATGTGGTTAGTTTTTTTTAGGGAAGCAGAGGGACTGTCAGGAACACCAGGGATTTCACACAAAGGAAGCGATACAACAAGAACAGGATACTTTCTCATACAAGTACACGATACAGCAGGCACATATCAGGAATATGACATTTTGGGTTGACATATTCTTAAAGCATTTCAAACCTTTCAATTCCTTTCATACTGCCAAGAAACCTCAGTGACTACTGGAGACATTGGGAACACTTGAGCTGTATTTGAATGCGAGAAAGGTTTGGAAATACCCAGAGGAATAGAAAATAAACATTTTGCTGCGCATCATTGAGGAAGAAGGCTTTGAGCTTTATAATGCTATGAATATAGTTTATAAACTCCCATTATAAAAGAAGCATTAAGGGAATTCAGAAAGCAATGCATCCCTCCCCCAGTTCCCCCAACAACAAAATTGCATCTTTGAAAGATATTAGTGTTGGTCACATCCATTATCAAATACCGCCATAGATTGTCAAGACATGTTCATGTGAAACAAGAAAAAGCTTGAACTAACATAGAAATCATTGTCTTACACTTGCAGCCCCTCCACAGCTGCCTTGGTCTGTTAGGTTCATACGTGATGGATAATGAAACCATATCTGTGTTTCATTGAAAAGCTGGACTTCCATAGAGGAGTGTGATATAGTTGTATCACTGATCACAGTCCATAGACAATGGAGAGGAGATGGAAGGGATCCTTTAAACCAGCATTTCTTAACTTTTTTTTTTGTCACAGCAACCATTAAGGCTCGGACTGAAATTGGAACCTGAAACGGTGAACAGGGACGCATCGGAGCCCTGCTGTGAGCCGCTCCATGTGGCAGTGTGAGCCCAGCCTAAAAGTATGCAAAATCGCAAGGCACCCCAGTCTGAAGTGTAAAAAACATAAATGCTACTTATCAATGGGAAACTTGATCCTGAATCTGTGCACACCACTGGCTTGATGAAATTAACTTCACATTAGAAGCCCCCCTTCACATCATAGGTTTCCCAATCACATCGGAGGTCCCCCCATTACATCAGAGGTCCTCTCATCACATCAGAGGTCCTCCTATCACATAAGAGTTTCCCCCATGACATCAGAGGTCCTCCCATCACATCAGAGGTTCCTCCATCAGATCAGAGGTCCCCCCATCACATCAGAGGTTCCTCCAATCACATCAGAGGTACTCCCATAACATCAGAGGTTTCCCTATCACCACAGGAGGTCCTCCCATCACATCAGAGGTTCACATCACATCAGAGGTTCACATCACATCAGAGGTTCCTCCCATCACATCAGAAGTTCTCCTATCACATCAGAGGTTCCCCCATCACATAAGAGGTCCTCCCATCACATCAGAGGTTCCCCCATCACATAAGAGGTCCTCCCATCACATCAGATGTTCCCCCATCACATCAGAGGCCCTCCCATCACATCAGAGGTCCTGCATCCCATCAGAGGTCCTCCCATCACATCAGAGGTCCCCCCCAACACATCAGATCTTTCCCTATACATCAGTGTCACCCCTTCATGTCAGACCCCTTTATACATGAGAGCCCTTCATCTCATCAGAGTCGCTCCTATATATCAGAGGCTCCCTATACATGAGAGCCCCTCATAACATCAGCGTTACTGCTATATATCAAAGGTCTCTATACTTCTTCATGGTCCCCAAGTCCTATGCCACAGAAGCCATTGTTTTCATGCACTGCACTGATGATGGTCAACAAGCCTGTGTGCAGTTTTGAAATAAGTAGCTCTATAATACAATGGCATTACTCAAAGTAATGCAAAAGTGGGAATACATTTTTTATTCACTGAGATAGGTCGCAGAAATTTCACATGTTGGTAGAGTAACTCTTCCTCTATAGCAGTGGTCTCCGAACAGGTCTTCTTCTACTTTTTCATTGCCGGTAAATAATGGACTCCAAACAGAAGCAATGTGCCGTCATTGAATTCTTCAGGAAAGGTGCAGGTTGTCCGACATCCACAGAAGGCTACAGAATGTTTACGAAGATGACTCCATTAACAAAAGTCATCAATGACAAGACAGTGCTCTTGTCAATGGTGTAAACATTCTGTAGCCTTCTGTGGATGTCGGACAGCCTGCACCCCCTCCTTCCTCAAGATCTCAATGACAGCATGTTGCTTCTGCCTGGAATCCATTATTTACTTGTAATGAAAAAGAAGAAGAAGAGTAACTACAGAGTATGTACAGTTAGCTTTGGGGCATAAAAGAATGATTCACATGGTACCACCAACTATCCTAAAATGAGGAATAATCCCTTATTTTTTGGAAATGTAATAAAATGAGACATGTGGATACCTTCTGTTCAAAGAAGGCTCTTCTACTGTATGCTATGCATCTAAGGAAACAAATGTATAGTGTTAAAAATATAATAGAAGCAATCATGTAATGAGTTAAATGTTCCTCTTCATGCTTTGTCTTCGTATTAAGATGGTGCTTGTGGTTGTAAGGTCAAGACTGCCTCCGGTTATTGCAGCTCTTCCCTCCATTATTCCCCTTTATAACTACTGTCACGCTGTGTCAGTTCCTTTTAGGTGTACAATGGAGTGACCAGGTCCCCTGTATATATCAACTCTTCTTAGTTAACGAGCAGCTATTACCTGACGGATATCTTCTGGCCATCAGGGTAAGCAGTCGCTGGGCTGTAAATAACAGCTGTGAGTTTCCAGGGAAACCATCAGAGACAGCATAGTGGTCAGTGACCCCACTTAGGGTGGGCCAGCAACATGGTGAAACACATTTACATTTCAATATGGAAAGGAAGATCTTGTACTTTGTATAAAACACACACTAATACAGTTTTCTGCTTCTTCTAAGATGTATAGAACCATCCCTATCTGGTCTATCTATCTATCTCATATCCACTCTTTACCACTGCCCATCTTAAGGTGCACGCAAAGTCAAATTTTATTTTGTTACTTTTAGAATGGTTAGGGATTAGAACCTACATTATATTGTCAACAGTATTGGGACAGCTACCTTTACACGCACATGAACTTTAATGGCATCCCAGTCTTAGTCCGTAGGGTTCAATATTGAGTTGGGCCACCCTTTGCAGCTATAACAGCTTCAACTCTTCTGGGAAGTCTGTACACAAGGTTTAGGAGTGTGTCTATGGGAATGTTTGGCCATTCTTCCAGAAGCGCATTTGTGAGGTCAGACACTGATGTTGAATTAGAAGGCCTGGCTCTAATGCCTCATACACACAGTGGGATTTTCCGATGGAAAATGTTCAATGGGAGCTTTTTGTCAGAAATTCCTACCGTGTGTAGGCTTCATCGGACATTTTCCATCGGAATTTCCGTCACACAAAATTTGAGATCTGGATCTCAAATTTTCCCGACACCAAAATCTGTTGTCGGAAATTCCGATCGTGTGTACACAATTCCGGCGCACAAAGTTCCACGCATGCCCGGAATCAAGCAGAAGAGCCTATTGAACTTCAGTTTTCTCGGCTCGTCGTACGTGTTGTATGTCACCGCGTTCTTGACGTTCACAATTTCCGACCAACTTTGTGTGATTGTGTGTATGCAAGACAAGTTTAAGCCAACATCCATCGGAAAAAAAACATGGATTTTGTTGTCGGAATGTGCGATCGTGTGTACGCAGCATAATTCAGCCCAAGGTGTTCTATCCACCCGAAGTTCCTCCACCCCAAACACGCTCATTCACGTCTTTATGGACCTTGCTTTGTGCACTGATGCGCAGTCATGACAGACAGGAAGGGGCCATCCCCAAACTGTTTTTTGGGAGCATGAAATTGTCCAAAATGTCTTGGTATGCTGACGCTTTAAGAGTTCCCTTCACTGGAACGAAGGGTCCAAGCCCAACCCCTGAAAACAAGCCCACACTATCAAATCAATTTAAATGTCATTTATTTTTTGTTTATAAATGTGGTTTTGCTGCAGCAGGTTCTATACAAGGTACATCAAATAATTTAATTAAAAAGAAGGTTGTATTGCACTTACATCGAAGAAGAGAGGGATCATCATGTATTGTATAGGAATCACTGGTTAGCACTCCACCTGCGTTCCAGCTGACCGGAAATGTCTTCAGGTTACCCCTGAAGACGTCAGACGTAGGCTAGCGAAACAGCGTTGAGTGGTGTTTGAGGTACCTCAATTCCGGTCACCCGAAATGCAGCTGGAACGCAAACCGGAGATTCCTATACAATATATGCTGATCCCTGTCTTCTTTAATGTAAGTGCAATGCAACCTTCTTTTTTAAATAAATGATTTGAATTAGTGCACCATGAGAGTATCCTTTCTTCTCCCTCTCTATATGGCAAAACTGCAGCTTTGATTGCTCTAAATATATATTGAATGGATGACAGCAGCAGTTTGGATTCATTCCTGTGACCTCATGTATGACATCTTGGATTTTCCCATATGCCTAATTTGACTCCCTGACATAGGTGTCAATTAAGTCTGATGAGTGCATAGTGTGTCTGCATGAAGGCGGAGAGGAACCTTTCCTATACTTACTGAGGACGTTATTCACGTGTGGGATCTACACATGGACTTCGCAATTTTTATATAATTTTTATAATTCAAATGAAGATTTATTTGTTTATTCACTATGGTGATTTATGATATGTAATTTATGATATAAGAGTGCGGCTCCTTTGTTTCTTTCCAGGATGACCTGGGCTCAGAAAAGTAGGTTGAATGATGCTGGCCATCAGACTGAGGACATTTAGTGGTAGAAAAGAGTACTGCAAAGGAAATCTCTGGATGGAAGGTAAATGATGCAGTAAAAGCTGGTTTTGATAGCTTTTCTTTTATGGGCTAATAATTTTTATCTTTTACATTTTGGCTGGAGTTCTGCTTTAAATGATTACAGCTGTTTTACAGTGCCTTGAGAAAGTAGTCATACCCCTTTAAATTTTCCACATTTTGTCATGTTACAACCAAAGATGTAAATGTATTTTACTAAGATTATATGTGATAGACCAACACAAAGTGGCACATAATTGTGAAGTGGAAGGAAAATGATAAATGGTTTTCAAAATCTTTTACAAATAAATATGTGAAAAGTATGGCTTGCATTTGTATTCAGCCCCCCTGAGTCAATACTTTGTAGAACCACCTTTCTCAGCAATTACAGCTGCAAGTCTTTTTTGGGATGTCTCTACCAGCTTTGCACATCTAGAGAGGGACATTTTTGACCATTCTTCTTTATAGCTCAGCTCAAGCTCTGTTAGATTGGATGGAGAGGCATCTGTGAACAACAATGTTCAAGTCTTGCCACAGATTCTCATTTGGATTTAGGTCTGGACTTTGATTGGGCCATTCTAACATATGAATATGCTTTGATCTAAACCATTTCATTGTAGCTCTGGTTGTATGTTTAGGGTCGTTGTCCTGCTGGAAGTTGAACCTCTGCCCCACCTTAAGTCATTTGCAGACTAACAGGTTTTCTTCTAAGATTGCCCTGTATTTGGCTTAATCCATCTTCCCATCAACCCTGACCAGCTTCCCTGTCCCTGCTGAAGAAAAGCATCCCCACAGCATGATGCTGCCACCACCATGTTTCACAGTGGAGATGGTGGGTTCAGGGTGATGTGCAGTGTTAGTTTTCACATAAGCGTTTTGCTTTTAGAAGAAAAAGTTCAATTTTGGTCTCCTCTGACCATTGCACCTTCTTCCACGTTTGCCGTGTCCCCCACATGGCTTTTCACAATCTGCAAACGGGACTTCTTATGGCTTTCTTTCAACAATGTCTTTCTTCTTGCCACTCTTCCATAAAGGCCAGATTTGTGGAGTGCACGACTAATAGTTGTCCTGTGGACAGATTCTCCCACCTGAGCTGCGGATCTCTGCAGCTCCTCCAGAGTTACCATGGGCCTTTTGGCTGCTTCTCTGATTAATGCTCTCCTTGCCCAGCCTGTCAATTTAGGTGGACGGCCATGTCTTGGTAGGTTTGCAGTTGTGCCATACTCTTTCCATTTTTGGATGATGGATTGAACAGTGCTCCCTGAGATGTTCAAAGCTTGGGATATTTTTTTTATAACCTAACCCTGCTTAAAACTTTTCTACAACTTTATCCCTGACCTGTCTGGTGTGTTCCTTGGCTTTCTTGATGCTGCTTGTTAACTACGGTTCTCTAACAAACCTCTGAGGGCTTCACAGAACAGCTGTATTTATATTGAGATTAAATTACACACAGGTGGACTCTATTTACTAATTAGGTGACTTCTGAAGATTTTAGTTAGGGGTATCAGAGTAAAGGGGGCTGAATACAAATGCACGCCACACTTTTCAGATATTTATTTGTAAAACATTTGGAAAACCATTTATCATTTTCCTTCCACTTCAGAATTATTTATTTGTAAAACATTTGGAAAACCATTTATCATTTTCCTTCCACTTCAGAATTATGTGCCACTTTCATTCTATAAAATAAAATCCCAATAAAATAAATTTACAATTTTGGTTGTAACATGACAAAACGTGGAAAATTTCAAGGGGTATGAATACTTTTGCAAGGCACTGTAAATTTATTATAAAGAAAAACTGTATCAGATAACTGGACTCGGGCTACCCTACTCAATTGCTGTTATAATTCCCTGTCTCATTGGTGCAGGTTAGCCTACACAGGTCCCCCGGAGGTCCCCTGGGTGCAGCCCAGATAAAGGCCAGGTAGGTAAACGCAGGTCAGGAGCTCCCTTTCTATCTGCCATTAGGTTAGGGTGATCCGAAATTGGTGCTGCAGGGTTGTTTTTTGTAATTTAATAAAACTGCAGTTATCTTTTAAAAGCAAATACTGCAGCCTTTTATTATCTCCAGAATGTGGACATATTTTGTTTAGATATGTAACGAGGCCATAAACGTGAGCATTAACGAACTGCATTCAGCTTGTTGCTTACTATCTTTCATATTTTATTTTACCAATGCTGTGCGAAACCATGGCATTACTCCACAAAGGCAGAAATCTCAAGGCTCTTCTGTCACCAGCACACATTATTATTATGATTATAAAGGGAAGGAGCTGAGTGCATTGCAGTACGGATTCTCATATATTATCACAGCAAATTTAAATGAGATCTGAACCCAGTGGAAACACAGATGTTATATCAACCCTTTCACTTATTAAAGTCAAACTGCTAGCTGGAAATAAACTATTTAACAACCACTTACAGCAAATGGAAGACATGTCCAAGGGAAAACAATAGGAGGTGCTGGGGGGAGTTCTAACGTGTCCAGTCTCTTGCACCCCTCACAATCCTCAAATACTGAGGTCTGCTGGTGTCCCAAAGATAGGAGGTCATCTCCGTCAGCCCAAATTGTCATCTACTCTCTATGGGCACCCAGGGCCTTCAAGTGGTTCTAATGCCTTAAGGTTTTTTACCTTAATGCGAAAAATGCATTGAGGTAAAGAACCTGCTGTGCTGCTGTGCTGCAGGATCCCCCCAGCCCCACACCCTACAGGATCCCCCACAGCCCAATCCGATTCAGTGATGTGCACAAGAGCAGCAGCTCATGCCACGGTCTCCCATCTCATTGGGCAGATTGATAGTAGTGGGAGCCACTGGCTCTTGCTTCTGTCAATCAAATGTTGTGACAAGGGAGTGAGGGGTGGGGCCAAACCACCTGCTCTGTGTCAATAGACGCAGACAGGGCGGCTCGGGAGTGAGCACACACACAGGTGCCCCCATGTAAAGCAGGTTTCTGTGGGGGCACTCAATGAAGGGCAGGCACCTTGAGCACCAGCAAGAGACCCCAGAAGAAGAGGATCAGGACAGCCCGCTGCAAAAACATTGCACAGAGCAGGTAAGTATGACATATTTGTTTTTCTAATTTAAAAAAAGGCAAATTTAATATCACTTTAAGTATGCATGCAGCAGTCCCATAGTATAATTATTGGGGGTCACTACAGCTCTTCTAGGGAGTACTAATGGCTTTCAAAGCAATCCTAGGTGTAGTCTGTGAAGGTTCTTATCTATCCAGGCCATGGTACAACTAGTAGTAGCGAGTCATGTTCAACTTGACTTGATCAGTAATGTTGAAGACGTTTCATGGCTTATCCAAGTAACTTCTTAGAAGTGGCTTTATTAAGCTATGAAACAATTTCAACTTTACAGAACTCTAGTTGAATGACTATATACTAGTAGACAATAGGCACAGAGGTTTACAAATTGTTTTTACATTCATTTTATCCCAATTTACGGTCCAAATGCTACTTCTACTAGCATAAATCACTGTGCAATCAAATAATGCTGGGCCCTGGTATTTCCAGGCATCATAGCAGTGGCATTGTCTGCTATTGCTCTATTTATGCCTTTGTGGGAACCTTAAAGAAGAAGTCTCACTTTAACTTTTCGTTGAGAGCACACACTTATTATTATTATTATATTATTATTATACTGTACAGGATTTATGATTAGAATTTGACTGGTCCCTACTGGGCTGGCCAACTTTTGAACAGTGTATGGCCAGCTTTAGACGATACATTGGAAGACGGGACAAAGTTCTGCATGTACTTTGTCCTGTGGGGAACAGAACACATTAATAGAAATTGATGTGAGACTTCTTATTTAAGATCTTCTGGAAATTAAAGTTCAATTTAAGCCAAAACTCCCTACCCACTTCCTCTTTAACTACCCCTTCTTTTATTCCTCCTCCTATCCATTTCCCTTCTTATTATTTTATCATTTTATTATCTATTTTTTTTTTTTATATAAACTTTTTTTTTTGTGTTTGCTTGTTTTTTTGTGAGGTTTAGTTATTTTAATACATTTTTATTAGTTTAGAACTCTTATTTCTATGCCTCTATAACCATAACTATGGTTTTTTTGTCAATTTTACTTTCACAGTTGCTTTGTAACCCACTTCTGTCAAAACCCAATAAAACTCTTGAAATTCCAAAATTGTTTATTCCACTAAACAGTTTCAACAAGATCTGTAGGTGTTTCAGGACTCAGAGATTCGCTCTTCACTAATTATCCTGGAATACCAAAATTTGGGAACTCTATTGCTGTGGGTCTCCTGTTCTTTGTTTTGCACAACAAAGGTTTTTGAGGTTTTACTGATTCCCAACTCTATCTAAATCCAAAGAATACAATTTGGGCTGAAGTTGGTCTTTATTCCCTTACGTATGCCATCTTTGTTCATTATATTGGGCTAAACAAATGAAAAGAATATTTCCGAAAAAATATACGATTCCTTGAATATTCAAAGAAAATGTAATTATCATTTTTATGATGAAGCACAAATTTTGTGTTCGTTTTTATGTTTCTTAGAAACAAATGACTGCAGAGATTGATTCTCTAAGAAAGTGGAACATCATTTTGATGAATACGATCCATTTTTCCTGTCCTAAATGATTGTTTTTGTACCTAGATTGTGGCAATGTTGTTCGTGTTCATGAAATATTAACATTTTCTCAAAATTCATCCCATCTATTACATAATTTACATGCAGTAATTTCATTTTCAATCAAATAACAAATTAGGATATAAGGCAAGGGATTTAAAATACAGCAAGCAATAGGTTATTGTGTATTGGGGTTTATTTTCACTGTTCTCAGGATCAGGGTCTGGTGGAGGCGGTGCGGCGTGTGGCGTGATGTCATAGTGCAAGGGAGCCTTGTGTGCGGGTCTGTGGGATGGGAGCGAGGCAAGCTGGGAGAGGGACTGTCAGTGTTGTTTGAACTGGAGTGGACTGAAAGGACCACCTGGTGTGGAAAGAGACTGTCACTGTGACTCAGGAGGGGACGTGTCGTGTCGGTGAGGTGTCATCATCATCTGTGCTGCTACACACTACTGTCAGTGTCACTGTGAGGGTCAGTTCCATGTGTGTGTGCCGCCCATTCTAATTTCTTGCCCTCCTATGTTCTGTCCCTGAGCTACTTACTTACTATATAGAAAATAAAATAAGAAATATGTTTTTTGCCTTAATATCTACCTTAAATCAATCACATTACTAATTGCATATTGTACATGATTGTAGCCTAGATACTGAAATTTATACTTAAAAATGTAATTTTGTAACTTTTGGAAATGGCAGTAAAAACTTGGCTGTGCCAGTAAATTTTGGGTGTTGTTTCAGTAAATTTCAATCTGGTAGGGTGGCAACACTGCTCAGGATGCACCACTTTCGAGACTGAGGTCATCAAATCATTGGGAGATATGCTTTATTCTTAGTTTTGTATATTGAAGAACAGAATTCAAAAAAAGATTCACAATCTTTGCCACACCTCTCACCCACAGACAATGGCTGTCCTGCTGTGTCAGCAAAGGACCTGGGGTGCAAAGACATAAGCACTGTAACAGGGAACACATGGCAGAGCTGACCCTTTCACCAGACCACTAATTTCAACAACAGTCTTCCCGTATGTGTATTTAATGTGTTATGTTCCTGTAAAAGCCCATCCCCTTGTTCAGACATGTAAAGGGCATGAGACTGCTGATGGGTGACACTATCTTGGATCAGGATGTGATGTCAGCAGCCCCAGAGGACTCTCAAGTAACACTCGATAGCAGTGGTCTCCAAACTGTGGCCTGGGGGCCAGATGTGGGCCTTGACACCAATAATTGGGCACAATTCCTCCCACTGACACTATCAATGGGGTATTATTTCCCTACCACTCATACCAACTATGAGGCACTATTCCTCATGCTAAAACCAATGATGACGCCCTGTGGGAGGGCGAAACGTTGACGCTATTTCCGGTATCACTTACGTCACTTCCGGTCCCGTGGAATGCACCCCAGGAAAGACGTTTTTACACCCACAGCTCCATGTTTGAGGCTTGTTTTATCGTACTTGTTGTAAGTACCCACTCCCTTTTACAATAAAACCTTTTTTAATGGTACTTCACTATCAGTTCCCTTCTGTTTTTACTTCTGGGTACCTGTTGTTTCTGGCTGAGAAACTCCATAAAGGAATTCTGGACCTGAAGACTTATCACCATATCCGCCATCCCAGGATTTCTTTACCAAGCTTTAAATGACCCACCAGACTGAAAAGCTGGGGGTCGTCCTGATCTGGTGAGTGGGGATACATGAGGGGGTGTTGCACACCTGAATTTTTCTGAAGCACCTTCCATTTCCTTCACTTTGGATTGGAGCACCTTTAGTCACTTTATTTGGACTTTATTTTCACTTATTGTATTTGGACTTTGTTTCCTTTTTGGTCAACATATTTTCACTCATTGTGTTTGCAAGCGCTATATTTATATTTAAATGATGAGGCATTGTTCACTTCCACTGAAGCTAAGGCATTTTTTACACCCACTGGCCACAGTCTGGGCCCTCTAAAGCCTGAAGGACAGTATACTGGTCCTTTGTTTAGAATGACTGGAGACCCCTGGCCTACGGTATTCTTCTACACTCCTCCCCTGGTAATTACACAAAAACATATGTAGGTAGGTGAGCGGAGAGGCAGAGGAGCTAGACCAGCACAGACAATAAACACGCCTGGAAGAAGAGAAGAGTTATGTCGTGCCCATGGTGTGGTGCTAGAAAATGGACTGTTCCTGAAGTAGTTGCATTGTTTAGTGCAGCATCCTTCTAGTTAGGTTGCTATAGTTGAGGAAAATGTAGTTTCTCGCTTTCCCTGTAGCAGGGGAGCAGAGCTCAATTGCTTTTGGTGCAGGTTCAAATATTTCCCCCCTGTATTCCAGTAAATGTGGGAAAATAGTGGGTGGAAGAGGCTGACCATTCCCTAAATATTCATACAGCTTCAGCCAATCCCTAGTTGGGAGAGTGACCAGCAGGGGGCTGAGAGATGTATAAATGGCATGGGGCCAAAAACTGTGGGGTCCTTGTTCCTTTGGAAGAAGACACAGCTTGAGGGTTGTGGCCCTCTACAGGACATAATAAATCATTTTTGGGGTCCCACCAGCTCAAGCTAGAGCTCAGGGATCCATGTCCTTTTGGGGGGGGTAAATGTATTAGCAGATTTAAATACATTAAACAAACAAACTTCAGCTTACACTTTATAATCATTTACAGTAAACAGTTTTTTATGATAACAGTTTTGCATGAAGAAATTAAGGCTGATCATTTTATTCAACCCTGCCAGTGTTAGGTGGTTTGTCTCATCCCTATAAACTGATAGATTCTGCTGGAGAGCTTGTGCTTTTGAAAAATAACAGACTTGCTGGTTGGATCACCAGATGAAAATAGAAGAAAGAAAACCTAAGAAAGGGAACTAATGCAGCCATCACATCTAAGAAATGGTGAACTGCAATATAATAAATGTTAGATTTTGGTTTTAATATCACTTTAACTTTCAGCTAGCATCTGTGAAACAAATGAATTCAGATTTCAGATGGTTACACCCATGAAATAGACTTTGAATGGAAAACAAAGTAAACTAATGGGCATTTTATATTTACCTGGAATTTAAATATCTTTTTCTTTGTTCGAGAGTACTTTTATAACAGATACTGTATGCATGATACCTAAGAAAAATAAAAGGAATCTTTTTCTCTGTTATCATAATGATGTTTTAATCACTAGCATAATGACACCATACAGCTTTCAGACTTTGCGTGTTAAAAATGTGAGAAATGCATTAATTAGCGGAGGACATTGAATTTTCATTCTTTTTTTTTTTTTCTATTGCAGATTCAATTTAAAAGAAGCCACAATCTTAATTAATTATCACTGTTGCCTTATGGAATACATCATTTATTTTCCAGGAAATGCTGGCTATTAACAATGGCCAGTTAAGTAAATACACTCAGTGACATTGGTGTAAGGGAAGCTTCATATTGCAGTTAGCAAGTGTCTGACAATGGCTGGAAGTTTGGGGGTGTTGAGCCGTGGGATGCGTGCAATTCTGGCTTTATAAAGGTTTTCATATTCAGCTACCTGGTACTTCGTTTTCTGGAAACACTTAGGGCCTATTTAACTTCTGTATCATGGTAATGTGTGCATTATGGCATGCTTTATCACAATGTGCATTAACACCAGTTACTCCATTTTCAATGGCACCTCAACGAGCTAAGGCAATGCACCTGCACTGTACAGCCCTGGCCAAAAAGTTTGAGAATGACACAAATATTAATTTTCATAAAGTCTGCTGCTTCAGTGTTTTTAGATCTTTTTGTCAGCTGATACTATGGTATACTGAAGTATAATTACAAGCATTTCGAAAGTGTCAAAGGCTTTTATTGACAATTGCATTAAGTTTATTACAAAGTCAATATTTGCAGTGTTGACCCTTCTTTTTCAAGACCTCTGCAATCCACCCAGGCATGTTGTCAATCGACTTCTGGGCCACATCATGACTGATGGCAGCCTATTCTTGCATAATCAATGTTTGGAGTTTGTCAGAGTTTGTGGGGGTTTTTTTTGTTCTCCCACCTAGAGGATTGACCACAAGTTCTCAATGGGATTACGGTCTGGGGAGTTTTCTGGCCATGGACCCAAAATGTTGATGTTTTGTTAAGTCTTAGTTAACACTTTTGCCTTATGGCAAGGTGCTCTATCATGCTGGAAAAGGCATTGTTCTTCACCAGACTGTTCTTGGATGGTTGGGAAAAGTTGCTCTTGAAAGGATGTTTTTGAACCATTCTTAAGGCTGGGTTCAGACTGGTGCGACACGACAGCCGTCCTACTTTGGATCCGACTTTGCCCTGCGACATGAAGCCGGCATGTGTCCGACTTTCAATGAACGGGGATCCGACTTGGATCCCCGCCAATGCCGGCACTGTGTTTGGTATGAATCTTTAGGGGGGAACTCCGCGCCAAATTTTAAATAAAAAACCGGCATGGGTTCCCCCTCCAGAGGCATACCAGGCCCTTGGGTCTGGTATGGACCTTGAGGGGAACCCCCTACGCCGAAAAAACGGCGTGGGGGGTCGCCCCCAATCCATACCAGACCCTTATCCGAGCACGCAGCCCGGCCGGACAGGAATGGGGGTGGGGACGAGCGAGCGCCCCCCCCCTCCTGAACCGTACCAGGCCGCATGCCCTCAACATGGGGGGTGGTGCCTTGGGGGAGGGGGGCGCGCTGCGGCCCCCCCACCCCAAAGCACCTTGTCCCCATGTCGATGAGGACAAGGGCCTCTTCCCGACAACCCTGGCCGTTGGTTGTCGGGGTCTGCGGGCGGGGGGCTTATCGGAATCCGGGAGCCCCCTTTAATAAGGGAGCCCCCAGATCCCGGCCCCCACCCTATGTGAATGAGTATGGGGTACAGCGTACCCCTACCCATTCACCTAGGAGAAGTGTCAATTTAAAAAAAACACTACACAGATTTTTAAAGCATTTTATTAGACAGCTCCGGGGGTCTTCTTCCGACTTCGGGGGTCTCTCCGGTTCTTCTCCACGCTCTCCGGATCTTCTGCCGGGCTCCTCCGCTCTCTTCTGCTCTTTTGCCGCTCTTTTGCTAAAGCGGAGGAGCCTGGTCTTCAATCTTCTGCCTTCTGCCCTCTTCTCCTGATGTTGACACGACGCTCTCTGGGGCTAGAATGCTCTCTGTGCGCTCTGCTCTGACTTATATAGGCGGTGACCCCGCTCCCTTATGCCGTCACAGTCCCTGGGCATGCTGGGACTGTGACGTTTTAGGGGGCGTGGTCATCACCCGATGACCACGCCCCCTAAAACGTCACAGTCCCAGCATGCCCAGGGACTGTGACGGCATAAGGGGGCGGGGTCACCGCCTATATAAGTCAGAGCAGAGCGCACAGAGAGCATTCTAGCCCCAGAGAGCGTCGTGTCAACATCAGGAGAAGAGGGCAGAAGGCAGAAGATTGAAGACCAGGCTCCTCCGCTTTAGCAAAAGAGCGGCAAAAGAGCAGAAGAGAGCGGAGGAGCCCGGCAGAAGATCCGGAGAGCGTGGAGAAGAACCGGAGAGACCCCCGAAGTCGGAAGAAGACCCCCGGAGCTGTCTAATAAAATGCTTTAAAAATCTGTGTAGTGTTTTTTTTAAATTGACACTTCTCCTAGGTGAATGGGTAGGGGTACGCTGTACCCCATACTCATTCACATAGGGTGGGGGGCCGGGATCTGGGGGCTCCCTTATTAAAGGGGGCTCCCGGATTCCGATAAGCCCCCGCCCGCAGACCCCGACAACCAACGGCCAGGGTTGTCGGGAAGAGGCCCTTGTCCTCATCAACATGGGGACAAGGTGCTTTGGGGTGGGGGGCCGCAGCGCGCCCCCTCCCCCAAAGCACCAACCCCCCATGTTGAGGGCATGCGGCCTGGTACGGTTCAGGAGGGGGGGGGGGCGCTCGCTCGTCCCCACCCCCATTCCTGTCCGGCCGGGCTGCTTGCTCGGATAAGGGTCTGGTATGGATTGGGGGGGACCCCCACGCCGCCTTTATCGGCGTAGGGGGTTCCCCTCAAGATCCATACCAGACCCAAGGGCCTGGTATGCTCTTGGAGGGGGAACCCATGCCGGTTTTTTATTTAAAATTTGGCGCGGAGTTCCCCCTCAAGAACATCTGAGCACAAGTCGCGTGCCAAAGTCGGATCATGCAAGACGGCAATCCGACTTTGATCCGACTTCAATGATAGTCAATAGGCTGAAGTAGGATCAAAGTCGGACCAAAGTAGTACAGGGAGCATTTCTAAAGTCGGAACGACTTGTGTCGGACCAGTTAGGACGGCTCCCATAGGGAAACATTAAATTTCACACGTCATGCGACATGAGCTCCCAATGTCGGAGCGTTTGTCGGACCAGTGTGAACCCAGCCTTATTCATGGTTGTGTTCTTAGGCAAAATTGTGAGTGAGCCCACTCCCTTGGCTGAGAAGCAACCCCACACATGAATGGTCTCAGGAGGCTTTACTGTTGGCATGACACAGGACTGTTGGTAGCGCTCACCTTTTCTTCTCTGGACAAAGTTTTTTCCGGATGCCCCAAATAATAGGAAAGGGGATTCATCAAAAAAAATACTTTACCCCAGTCCTCAGCAGTCCAATTCCTGTACCTTTTGTAGAATATCAGTCTGTCCCTGATGTTTTTCCTGAAGAGAAGTGGCTTCTTTGCTGCCCTTCTTGACACCGGGCCATCCTCCAAAAGTCTTCTCCTCACTGTGTGTGCTGATGTACTCACATCTGCCTGCTGCCATTCCTGAGCAAGCTCTGTACTGGTGGAGCCCAAATCCCGCAGCTGAATCAACTGTAAGAGGCAGTTCTAGTGCTTGCTGGACTTTCTTGGGCGCCTTGATACCTTCTTCACAACAACCGAACCTTTCTCCTTGAAGTTCTTGATGATCCAACAAATGATTCATTTAGGTGCAATCTTAGTAGCAGCAATATCCTTTTTGTGCAAAGCAATGATAACTGCATGTGTTTCCTTGCAGATAACCATGATTAACAGAGAAAGAACGATGATTTCAGGCGCCACCCTCCTTTTAAAGCTTCAAGTCTGTTATTCTAACTCAGGCAACATTACAGAGTGAATTCCAGCCTTGTCCTCGTCAACACTGACACCCGTGTTAACGAGAGAATTGCTGACATGATGTCAGCTGGTCATTTTGTGGTCGGGCCAAAAAACGCAGTTTTTTGGGGGATTAAGTTCATTTTCATGGCAAAGAGGGACAAATAATTGCAATTCATCTGATCACTCTTCATAATATTTTGGAGTATATGCAAATTGCCATCATAAAAACTGAGGCAGCTGACTTTGTGGAAATTAATATTTGTGTCATTCTCAAAATTTTTGGCCAGAGCTGTACTGTACAATGTACAGTTGCTTTGCTTTGCAAAGACTAGGCCATGTAACGCATTGGCAGTTAAAAATTTTCTAATGGGCTGCCTTAACACAACGAATGGTAATGCATGTGCGTTAACACACTGCAAAGAAGTAAATGGGCCCCTAAAGCCCAGCTCCAGCCAGAATCTTCCATTCAGGATGGAATAGAACCCCTGTTAAGTTTTTAATCTGGTCGTATTGTGCTCCCGTTGGAGAGATTTCACCTAATTTTCTGTTGGAACAGGAAGGGAAAATCTTGGCATAGTTGTCATTATTTCAAAATAATTAGGAGGGACACTTTGCAGGATATGAGAAGAAAAATGCAATGCACAAAATGCCATCCAAAAATGGGTGTGGAATCATGGTGTATGGCTTGTAGCGTTGCACCTTTACCTGGGGGTACACTGGCCTAGGGGTACACTGTAGAGAAAGTGGGCTAAAGATGAGCCACATTTTTGGTGTCAGTGGGATTAAAAAACGTCCACATCCTCAGTGAAGTAAAAGAAGCCCCATCATTACTGTCAGCGAGATAAAATAAGCCTCACTGAAACTGTCATTGTGAGTAAAATAAGTCCAATCGTTTTGTTTGTATCAGCGGGGTAAAATAAACTCCACATCATTAATGTCAGTGGGGTAAATTAAACTCCATATCATTAGTGTCAGTGGGGTAAAATAAACTTCACATGATTGGTGTCAGTGGAGCAAATTAAGTCCCATTGTTGGTGTAAGGCCCCTTTCACACGATCGGACCGTTCAGGTCCGCCTGTCAGTTTTGACGGCGGACCTGAACGGGCGATCCATGTTAGCCTATGGAGCGTCGGATGTCAGCGGAGACATGTCCGCTGACATCCGACCCCGTCCGATCCGCTAAAAGCAGACGTATGGCTCTACGTCCAGATCCGTCGCTGGCGGATCGGATCGGGTGAGATCTGACGAAAACGGACACGCTGTCCGTTTTCGTCCGATCCCTCCATAGGCGGCAGCGGCGCCTGACAAGCCCCTCCCCGCTCAGTGAGCAGAGAGAGACCTGTCATCCGCCGGCTCAGCGGAGATCAACGGACTGATCTCCCGCTGAGCCGGCGGACCGAGGCGGGCTCCGTAGAAACGGAGCCCGCCTCGTGTGAAAGGGGCCTAAGTGAGATAAAAAAATAGAGTCGGTTTAGGACCTGTGTCCATTTTAGTAATGTTTTGTTAAACAAATCTACTCCCACACATACAGTGCCTTGAAAACGTATTCATAACCCTTGACATTTTCCACATTGTGTTATGTTACAACCAAATTCCATTAAAGTCCGTTACATCAGTCCTATCTTTTAAATTAGACATAAAACAAAAGGGTTCCCCTAGGTGTACTTTCCTGGCACTTGCAAGAGTAAAGAATAACAAAGTATGTAGAAGGTAAAGGACATTTGTAAAAAGGTTTAAATTTTATTCATAATCACAGGTATATTGAGATAAAAACAAGCAATAAATGTATGGACTAACATAGTATGAACTACATAATAGCCATCATAAGCAATTAAGACAAAACGAATGTGATGAAAAAAGCTCTTCTCAATCCCTACGCGTTTCGGGGTACTTAGTATCTGTACAATCCTTCTTCAGGGGCATAGTCAGAGAGAGATGTTCATCTAGGCTAATTGAAAGAAAAGTAAAAGAGACAGAAAAAAAATAAGATAATGGGAAAATCTCAGAGTAGTATGCAAAGAAAGGGTATCGGGGTGGTGAATACATCACCTACCTGAGAATGTTTACTTATTTGCTTGTGAGAACTTATTTTCTAAGCAAATAAGTAAGCAAATAAGTAAACATTCTCAGGTAGGTGATGTATTCACCACCCCGATACCCTTTCTTTGCATACTACTCTGAGATTTTCCCATTATCTTATTTTTTTTCTGTCTCTTTTACTTTTCTTTCAATTAGCCTAGATGAACATCTCTCTCTGACTATGCCCCTGAAGAAGGATTGTACAGATACTAAGTACCCCGAAACGCGTAGGGCTTGAGAAGAGCTTTTTTCATCACATTAGTTTTGTCTTAATTGCTTATGATGGCTATTATGTAGTTCATACTATGTTAGTCCATACATTTATTGCTTGTTTTTATCTCAATATACCTGTGATTATGAATAAAATTTAAACCTTTTTACAAATGTCCTTTACCTTCTACATACTTTGTTATTCTTTACTCTTGCAAGTGCCAGGAAAGTCCACCTAGGGGAACCCTTTTGTTTTATGTCTATAGACTATTGGATGTGGCACGGCTCTTTTACCTAAAACTGATTGGTCACCCCTTCTTTGCTATCTTTTAAATTATTACTATTTTATGTGATAGACCAACACAAAGTGGCACATAATTATGAAGTGAAAGGAAATTTTTTCACAAATAAATATGTGAAAAGTGTGGCGTGCATTTGTATTCAGCCCCCCTGAGTCAATACTTTGTAGAACCACCTTTCTCTGCAATTACAGCTGCAAGTCTTTTTGGGGATGTCTCTACCAGCTTTGCACATCTAGAGAGTGAAAATTTTGCCTATTCTTCTTTGCAAAATAGCTCAAGCTCTGTCAGATTGGATGGAGAACGTCTGTGAACAGCAGATTTCAAGTCTTGCCACAGATTCTCAATTGGATTTAGGTCTGGACTGGGCCATTCTAACACATGAATATGCTTTGATCTAAACCATTCCATTGTAGCTCTGGCTGTATGTTTAGGGTCGTTGTCCTGCTGGAAGGTGAACCTCTGCCCCACTCTCAAGTCTTTTGCAGACTCTACAGGTTTTCTTCAAGATTGCCCTTAATTTGGCTCCATCCAACTTCCCATCAACTCTGACCAGCTTCCCTGTCCCTGCTGAAGAAAAGCATCCCCACAACATGATGCTACCACCACCATATTTCACGGTGGGGATGGTGTGTTCAGGGTGATGTGCATTGTTAGTTTTCCACCACGCATAGCGTTTTGCTTTTAAGCCAAAAGGTCCTAATTTGGTCTCATCTGACCAGAGCACCTTCTTCCACATGTTTGCTGTGTCCCCCACATGGCTTCTCGCAAACTGCAAACAGGACTTCTTATGGCTTTATTTCAAAAATGGCTTTCTTCTTGCCACTCTTCCATAAAGGCCAGATTTGTGGAGTGCACGACTAATAGTTGTCCTGTGGACAGATTCTCAGACCTGAGCTGTGGCTCTCTGCAGCTCCCCCAGAGTTACCATGGGCCTCTTGGCTGCTTCTCTGATTAATGCTCTCCTTGCCCGGCCTATCAGTTTAGGTGGACGGCCATGTCTTGATAGGTTTGCAGTTGTGCCATACTCTTTCCATTTTTGGATGATGGATTGAACAGTGCTCCTTGAGATTTTCAAAGCTTGGGATATTTGTTATAACATAACCCTGCTTTAAACTTTTCCACAACTTTATCCCTGACCTGTCTGGCGTGTTCCTTGGCTTTCTTGATGCTGCTTGTTAACTAAGGTTCTCTAACAAACCTCCGAGGGCTTCACAGAACAGCTGTATTTATACTGAGATTAAATTACACACAGGTGGACTCTGTTTACTAATTAGGTGACTTCTGAAGATTTTAGTTAGGGGTATCAGACTTCTGAGGCCATTGGTTCCACTAGATCAGGGGTCTTCAAACTGCGGCCCTCCAGGTGTTCAGGAACTACAATTCCCATCATGCCTAGTCATGTCTGTGAATGTCAGAGTTTTACAATGCCTCATGAGATGTGTAGTTCTGCAACAGCTGGAGGGCCGTAGTTTGAGGATCCCTGCCCTAGATTTTAGTCAGTGGTATCAGAGTGGGCTGAATACAAATGCACCCTACACTTTTCAGATATTTATTTGTACAAAAAATTTTAAAAACATGTATCATTTTCCTTCCACGTCACACTATTCTGTGCAACTTTGTGTTGGTCTATCACATAAAATCCCAATAAAATACATTTACGTTTTTGGTTGTAACATGATAAAATGTGGAAAATGTCAAGGGGTATGAATACTTTTTCAAGGCACTGTACCCCACTATCAATATCAGGATTCATTGATGTTGGCAGTTGTAAGCCATGTACATGTCAGGGACACCCAAGAAAAGTCTAAACAGGTTGGTCCCGAACTTTTATTCAGCAAGCTGCACACACCATCCACAACCCTGCCTGCCAGTACATCACACAACATATACTTCAAATGCAGAAAACCGCCAGCAATATATAAACTTGTATGGAACATAAATGATGGCAGCAGGGGACATGAAGGAATTGATTGAGTTTGTATTGAGTTTGGCTATTCTGAGAAGATGGAGAACAAAGCAGCCTGTAAATCTATTTACTTGCATACTCCATGGCATTCTGAAGATATATAGATCCTGCAATATGAACCCATAGTTTATTCGGTGCTATGTATGTTTGGTGAAAGCAAATTCAGCCCAACATCTTGGCGGATACCTATGGATGATAGAAAGCGTCCTGTCCTTACAGGGGAACTCAATTTCTTAATAAACACAGATACTGATTATGTTAGAAATGGTTGAGGTGGCTTATTACCTTTTCTCTATATCACCAATGCTTTTCAGTGTTCAGATTTAGTGGTACCTTCAATCCCCCATTGAACGTTGAATATTATTGCCCAATTATTTTAAAGTATAATATCCAAATACTGAATATATAATACCCAATATTATTACCCAATTATATCAAATATATAATGCCCAATATTATTACCCAATTATATCAAATATATAATACCCAATTATATTAAATATATAATACCCAATATTATCACCCAATTATATTGAATATATACCCAATTATTATAATCTCATATGAGATTTTTCATGTAAATGTCATTTCAAAATGAATTTACAATATTTACAATCCGTAGCTTTCATTAAAGAGCAACTAAAGGCAAAAACTTTTTTTATTTTTATTTTTTAGTTTCAGATAGAGTGGAGTTGGATTAGAATACCTGTTTACCTGTTTGGTAACCCCTGCCCCCGTTTGTCTTGCCATTTTATTTTACTTTCACTTTTCATGATAATAATAAAGCCGAGTACACACTAGAGTTTTTTTCATGCAAGCCCACGGGTTGCACAAAAAAAAAAAACTGATTGCTCCGGTTGGGAGTCACTGTAGCCACGAGGTTAGTGTGGTGCAGCGATCTTCCCCGCTGAGCTGCTGTGTTCTGACAAGGGGATGCTCCCCTTGCCAGGACACTCCAATCAGCACTCTCTGCCATTGGCTGAGAGCGCTGATCGGGAGTCAGACGGCTGCTGGTTTTCCAGCATGCATGTCCAACAGACCGACATACACAGGGACAGAATGTCGGGAAACATTTGCCAGTTCAAAAAAAAAAAAATGTCCGACATTCTGTCCCTGTGTATGTCGGTCTGTTGGACATGCATGCTGGAAAACCAGCAGCCGACTGACTCCCGATCAGCGCTCTCAGCCAATGGCAGAGAGCGCTGATTGGAGTGTCCTGGCAAGGGGGGCATCCCCTTGTCAGAACACAGCAGCTCAGTGGGGAAGATCGCTGCACCACACTAACCTCGTGGCTACAGTGGATCCCAACCAGAGCAATCGTTTTTTTTTTTTTTGTGCAACCCGCGGGCTTGCATGAAAAAAACTGTAGTGTGTACTCAGCTTTATTGTTATCATAAAATAAAACCTAAAACTAGAACAATAATAGAGGGGAAACTGTCTAATGGGGATCTGGGGGGCCCAAATGGATTCCTTTAATGCCGAACTATAGGCAAAACTTTTTTAAAAAATTTTGGATAGAGTAAGGGAGGGTTATAACCTCTGTAAGGTTTATTTTTGACCTGTTTGTCCCAATAGTCAGATTTACCTTCACTAACCTAAGGGTATCTTCTGCGGACCCCCAGGTCACCATAACAGGTATCCCCCATTGATAGATTTTCCCTCAATTACTTTTCTGAGGTCAACCCAAAATTTGGGATTTTCTTTTACTTTCACTTTCAATGATAACATTAAACAGGACAGATAGAGAGGGTGAATCTTCCTAATGGGGAAATAGACAGCAATAAAAACTGAAAGGGGTTCTAATCCCTCTCCCCTCTGTCCAAAACTAAAAAAAGTTTTATCTTTAATTACCCTTTAATTTATGGGAACTTGCTTCCACTTCCGGGTTTGGCTATGAGACAGGATGTGAAGGGAAATCTCCCAAATGGGACACAGATGGGAAAAAACTGACAGAGGTATAACCCTCCCCTACTCTATCCAAAAGGAAAATTGTTGGTAGCTTTGCTTTAAAGTAATACCTGGTGATCCTACTATGAAGGTCCTTCAAGCACTGCTTATTAAATGGTGACAACACTCTGTATCTGTCACTCAGTTGTGCTCGTGCATTGTTACCAGGGTTTCTGACAGAGACTGCTAGTGGTCATTTCAACACAAAATACACAGAAATGGGCCAATGTTGTCACTGTTAGGAATCCCATGCTGGGAAATGCCATGCAACATCAACCACCCCTTCCCCCACTGACTTGTCCATCGACATCACTGCCACAACTATCAGTATCGACTCTGAACACTTATTTCAGTCACATTGAATCACTATTCAAATCAAAATTCCACCTTAACCTCCTTAACATTTTCTGGATACGACCTTTCTTCACCAACGACACCCCAAAGCACCTTTACATAGGCTTTCCCTCTTGCAGTCCACCATGAATGTTGATACTAGACTCATCCACCTAACCAACCGTTCATCGTCTGCTACCCCTCTCTGGCAACCCCTCTGCTGGCTTCCGCTCACCCAACTAATAGAATTCAAAATACTAACAACCAGGACCAGACTGGGAATAAAAACCAGCCCTGGAAAAAATTTCACAAGAGCCCCATAGCATTATTATACAAGCCCAACAGCAATCGTCATTATTTTCTTGTTCATAAAAGGGAAAAACCATACATTTTAAAGCACAGAGACCACCTTCCCCAGAAAGAATACACTACGGTAAGGGGGGGGGGGGGGGGGGTTACTGATATAAGGGGGGAAACCTTTATATCAATGCCCCCTTACATTATTGTACTCACTCTCCCCTTACATCAGTGACCACCCTCAGACTGGCTTGGCGGCGCTGTCACTGACCTCCTCTCAGGTGCACCGTGCAGGGATCAGTCAGATGGCTCCAGGTTGGCGGCTCTGCTTTTATCCTACAGTCTCCTCTCCACAGTCCACATGTCCGACTTCTCCGCTGACCCCCATCCCGGTGGCACTCCCACTCTTGACACCTCTCCAGACTCTCTCAGAGACTGAAGACATGATACAGGAGATGGTCAGAGACTGCAGACATGGTACAGGAGATGGTCAGAGACTGCGGACATACTACAGGAGATGGTCAGAGACTGCAGACAAGATACAAGAGATGGTCAGACTGCGGACATGATACAAAAGATCAATGCAGCCTCACCAGTGCCCATCAAATGCAGCCTCAGTGTGTCCATCAATTCAAACTCATTGTGCCCATCAATGCAACCTCACTGTGCCCATCAATGCAACCTTACTGTGCCCATCAATGCAGCCTCACTGTGCTCATCTGCAGCCTCACTGTGCCCATCAATGCAGCTTCACTGTGCTCATCTACAGCCTTGTCAGTGTCCATCAATGCAGCATCACTGTGCCCATCTAAGAAAAATTACTGTGCCCATTTGCAACCTCACTGTACCCATCTAAGCAGCATCACTATGCCCATTTGCAGCCTCACTGTGCTCATTTGCAGCCTCACTGTGCCCATCAATACAGCCTCACTATGCCCATCTGCAGCCTTGTCAGTGCCCATCAATGCAGCCTCACTGTGCCCATTTGCAACCTCACTGTGCCCATCTAAGCAGCCTCACTGTGCCCATCTAAGCAGCATCGCTGTCCCCATCTAAGCAGCATCACTGTGCCCATTTGCAGCCTCACTGTGCCCATCTGCAGCCTCACTGTGCCCATTTGTAGCCTCACTGTGCCCATCTAAGCAGTCTCACTATGCCCATCTGCAGCCTTACTGTGCCTATCTGCAGCCTCACTGTGCCCATCTAAGCAGTCTCACTGTGCCCATCTATGCAGCCTCACTGTGCCCATCTAAGCAGTCTCACTGTGCCCATCTGCAGCCTCACTGAGCCCATTTGCAGCCTCACTGTGCCCATCTAAGCAGTCTAACTGCGCCCATCTAAGCAGCCTCACTGTTCCCATCTAAACAACCTCACTGTGCCCATCTAAACAACCTCACTGTGCCCATCTAAGCAACCTCACTGTGCCCATCTGCAGCCTCACTGTGCAAAAAATGCAGCCTCATCTGTGCTCATCTGCAGCCTCGCCAGTACCTTGATTACACACAGCAGTATGTATCTCCCACTGTCATTGAGCTGGGGTCTGAACTGTTCGGCGACCATCCACTCACTGTAACAAAGCCTCGCCTCCTAGATCATGATAGACGGAACACTAATCAGTGTCCCATCTATCACGATCTAGGAGGCGGGGCTTTGTTACAGTGAGTGGACGGCAACCGAACAGTTCAGACCCCAGCTCCATGACAGCGGGAGATACCCGCTGTGTGTGATTACAAAAGTGGAGGGGGGGAGGCACTTGGATCGGCCCTGGGCACCGCTGTAGCCGCAGCTCAAAGCAGCCCCAGGGCAGGCAGCCTACCGGGAAATTTCCCGATAGGCCAGTCCAGCCCTGACAACAACCCACACAGCCATTCATAACTCTGCCCCAAGTTACATCACCAACCTTTTATCAAAATTTCTACCAAACCGTTCTCTCCTCACCTACCATGACCTCCTGCTCTCTAGCTCCCTCATCTCCTCTTACCATGCTTGCTTCCATGACTTCTCCAGAGTCTTTCTTATCCTGTAGAACAGGGTTTTTCAACCAGGGTTCTGAGTCACCTTGGGGTGCCGCAAAGAGTCCCGGGGGTGCTGTGGCAAAATTACATAGCCTTTACAGTCATATCATGAAAGGGTTAGTCTTTTAACGTCTGTGTACATAGAGGAGGGAGAGAGCTCACCCTGCAATTCCTCTTGGCTCTCTGCACCGCTATGCTGTTATCTTTACTCTTGCTGGAAAAACTGAAAGCTGTGCAAGCTGCCCGCCTGCGTCCTACCATCCGATGATGTCATCGGTTGTTAAGGGCAGGTCAGGCAGCCTAAAAAAGGTTGAAAAACACTTCTCTAGAACACATTCCTCAATCTGTCACACTATTTCCTACTGTAGCCACCTTTAGGCGATCCCCTGAACCCATCTCTTCAGATAGGCTTGTAGGCAGGTGCCAGAAAGTTTAATGTGTTTGCCAAATAGAGTTAATGTTTGATGTTGTAGGGGTTAACACTTGGTGCTGTGCTTTCCCCCCGCATGTGTCAATTACTGCTTCTAAGTTGATATATGCAGGAGGGGCACAGACCTCGTGGTCTGTCCATTTATGGGAATCAATCAGTAAGGATGATCTGTGTCAGGCTGTAACCCAGAGTGTACAGAGGAGTTCCCCCTTAGCAGGACCCTGGGATGGGTTTCTGAGAGTTGGACTTTCTGTAACTTTGTGAGGATGCAACTACCCAGATAGCAAGCAATTGTGCTACAAGTTTGAAAACGGCTTGCTAATCTGTTGCTAGACTTGCCAGGCTTCACAAGTTTGTTGCACAATTGCAGCAAGTCCACATTTTATGATCAACTTTCTTTGCAAACATTCTGCAAATCTTCTGCAAGTTTTGGTTGTTTTATTGTGCAATAGTCATCCTACCACAGGGGTCACTGTGGCTGGATTTTCATGCTGTAGACCTGCAGAGCTCTTGCTGTAGACTCACCACTGCAACTTTGCTCTTGCTAGAGATTTTCCACGCAAATTTGCTACAAATTGGAAAAGTGTCAACTCGAATGTACTTCGATGATGTCATCGGTTGTTAAGGGCAGGTCAGGCGTACAGGACTGTAAATGCAAATTTATTCACTAAATAAGTTACTGGTTAAAGTGGTTGTATAGCCTTTTTGTACATTTTTACTTACAGGTAAGCCTATAATAAGGCTTACCTGTAGGTAAAATTAATATCTCCTAAACCTGTACGTTAAAGCGGGGGTTCACCCACACCGCCAAAAAAAAAAAATATTAAAAGCCAGCAGCTACAAATACTGCAGCTGCTGACTTTTAATACATTGCCACTTACCTGTCCCGGGGTCCAGCGATGTCGGCAGGGGACGCCGAGAACCCGCTCGGTTCTAGGCAGCTGCCGCCGCCATCCTAGGTGAGGGAATCAGGAAGTGAAGCGTTGCGGCTTCACTTCCCGGTTCCCTACTGCGCATGCGCGAGTCGCGCTGCGCGTCCCTAGTGGTCCCCGCTCTCTGCTGGGAGCTGTGTGTTCCCAGCAGACAGCGCGGTCAGGACGGGAAGAGGCATAGACTCCCATGGGAGTCTATGCCGGAAGTGGGTGCAAATACCTGTCTTTGACAGGTATCTGCACCCCCCTGAAAGGTGCCAAATGTGACACCGGAGGGGGGGAGGGTTCCGAAAAGCGGAAGTTTCACTTTTGTGTGGAACTCCGCTTTAAGGAGATATTCACTTTGCATGCAGTCGCTGACGTCAGTGCACTGTGAAGGTCCGGCTGAAGGTCCGGAGGGCGCTGCCGCACCTTGCCGGAAAGAAGAGCCGCAAACCCGGAAGACACGCCGAGGGGAAAATATCAGCTCCCTCGGCAGTGACCTGGATCAGATGCCATTGTCTCATTCTAAGGTAAGTATTTCATAATGAGATAGTATGCGGTACATACTAGTTCATTATGCCTTTGCCTTACAGGTTTTTTTTTGTTTTTTTTGTGTGGGTATACAACCGCTTTAAGTGAAGTTGTCTGGTCTGAATTACCCAAGAAGTAAGTGTGCTTTAGGTCCCTTTCACACTGGGGCGGTAGGGGGCGTCGGCGGTAAAACAGCGCTATTTTTAGCGCTGTTTTACCGCGGTATTCGGCCGCTAGCGGTGCGGTTTTAACCCCCCGCTGGCGGCCAAAAAAGGTTTAAAACCCCTCGTATAGTGCGGCTATAGCCGCGGTATTACCGCGGTATAGCCGCGCTGTCCCATTGATTTCAATGGGCAGGAGTGGTGAAGGAGCGGTGAATACACCGCTCCTTCACCGCTCCAAAGATGCGGCTGACAAGAGATTTTTTCTTCTCCTGCCAGTGCACCGCTTCAGTGTGAAAGCCCTCGGGCTTTCACACTGAACAAACAGCGGAGGCTGTTTAGGGGCGGTTTGCAGGCGCTATTTTTAGCGCAATAACGCCTGCAAACCGCCCCAGTGTGAAGGGGGCCTTATAGTGTATTGGAGAATTAGGGAATTAAGAGTGCGATTACAAGTTAACCCTCTGGGTTATGAAGTCAAGTGTACAAATACTGGTTAACCCGTGAGGTAAAAAAGAAGAGGAGCAGCCAGCTTGTGAGCGGGAGTGGTGGTGGCCAGTGACAGAGGTTCCGTAGGTAGGGATGGCTTTGTACTTAGTGAACCCCACTGAGAGGCTGAGTCCCTATCTTAGGGCCTGCTGCTGAACAGAACGCTAAGGATTGGGCCTAGAACCATGTCTGTGCAAGGTCTGTGCAAGGTCTTACAAATTAGGTATGGTGGCTTCCAGTGGCGTTGCTAGGGGGTGGCTTTTAGGGCTATAGCCCCGAATCTGGGGCCCATAGCCCCGAGTCTCTGCAGGGGTCCCCAAGGGAAGGGGAGGCTCTCTGGGGACCCTGATGTAAGTGGGGGGCTCTCTGGGGACCCTGATGCAAGGGGAAGGATTTCTGGGGACCCTGATTTTAAGGGGGAGGCTCTCTGGGGACCCTAATGTAAGGGGGGCTCTCTAGGAACCCTGATGTAAGTGGGGGGCTCTCTGGGGACCCTGATGTAAGTGGGGGGCTCTCTGGGGACCCTAATGTAAGGAGGGTACTCTCTGGGGACCCTGATGTAAGGAGGGGGCTCTTTGGGGAACCTGATGTAAGGAGGGGGCCCTCTGGGGATCCTGATGTAAGGGGGCTCTCTGGGGACCCTGATGTAAGGAGGGTGCTCTCTGGGGACCCTGATGTAAGGAGGGGGCTCTTTGGGGAACCTGATGTAAGGAGGGGGCTCTCTGGGGATCCTGATGTAAGGGGGCTCTCTGGGGACCCTGATGTAAGGGGGGCTCTCTGGGGACCCCAATGTAAGTGGGGGGCTCTCTGGGGACAAAGATGTAAGTGGGGGGGCTCTCTGGGGATATATACACACACACGTATATTACTGTATATACATGTGTATGCCCACCCAAGCGTATGACTTTCTTTACTGCGCTGCTATGGGCTCTAGCCCCAGATCTTTTGTAGACCTAGCAACGCCCCTGGTGGCATCTCTTTTAGCACACTCAAAGATATAGATAGACCCTTAAGATACTGCCCCGATCATGAAACAAATTGTTCATAAGTAATAGTCTTGTGTAAGAGAGCTATCAGCAGTAACTGACAAAAAAAACTGATTTTGCTCAACCTCTTATAAAATAAATATCAAATATATTGCTTCAACTCACTGGGCAAACGTTTATTGGTATCAAACAAGTATATAGAAATATCAAATTATAAAAACGGTACCACATCACACAATCTCACTCATAATGATAAAAAGCACAGATGTCCACCTCACTATTACTGAGATTTATAACCATCAGTGACCAAAGATATCTGAACATTCTTTCCCCCGACTAATGCAATGCCAGCAGATGGGAACAAAGTTGCCTGGTGATCCTTGATGGATCATACATGGGATGCTCAGGTGTAGTCCTTTGTATGGATGCTTATGGCACTATAAAAACTGCAGTTTTATTGGATTTACAAGAAAATTACCAAAGTCCAAAGTGTAATATTTGATGGATGTAATACATAGGAGATTCCAGCAGTAGTGTACAGGTTGTGTTCACCTTCAGGGGTCTCCAAACTACGGCCCTCCAGCTGTTGCGGAACTACATGTCCTACGAGGCATTGTAAAACTCTGACATTCACAGACATGACTAGGCATGATGGGAATTGTAGACAACTGGAGGGCTGTAGTTTGGAGACCCCTGAATTAGATATAACTTGGGAAGATGCAGTGGTCTGGAGAAGGTTGGTTAATCAAAGCTTTAAAGGAATCGGGCTCTGCTTGTTAGGTCAGCGGAGCAACTTTCCTGCATAGCCATGCCAGGAAACGCTGGGAGCCGCTGCGTGTTGTAGTGTGAGCCCAGCCTGAAATACACTAACAAACTGAAGCTGAACTCCAGCTCACACTTTATAAGCAGTTACAGCAACAGGTTTTTTTTATCTTTTGGTATAAAGGTTTTACATATGTAGCACCCTCTACCAGTAGGTAGGTGCTAGTAAGGGTTATTTAACTAGTGACAGTCAGCACAGGCAAATTTAGGCAGGCCTATGCTGCAAGCTAGGCCTGTCTGTTTTGATCTGGGGGCTGGGAGTGGTCAGAGTAGCAGTGGGTGTGACCATCTGCACTTCAGTTCTGAGGCGCCTCCCTTGCTTCCAGGGAGAAGATTCTGGAGGAGGGGCTGGGCCTGGAACTGGAGTGGCAGGCAGCTTGTGTGTGAGCCCTGACCAATCCCCAATCGGTATTGGCAGGGGGCGGGCCTCATATATAAGCTGAGGTGATATTCCACTGGGGAAGAGAAGTCGGCTGAGTAAAGTGAGGAATGGAGTGCTAGGCAGCAGCAGGAGGCCATCCCCACCTGGGGGGGGGGTACCGATTGCAGGAGGAGGCCTGGGGAGAGCTGTGAGTGAACATTGCCTCTACACGGTCATTGGCAATGTCTCTGCCACCACACGGTCGGATGGTAGAGAACTCCTGGAGCAGAGGGGCAGGTGAAGCTGTCGGTATGCATGGTCCGGTCAAGTTCCTCATCAAGGACTCAGGGCTGTGGAAGGTCGGTGAGTGTTACCACAGTGGAGGAGCCAGGAAATCTTTGAAGGAACTCTGCTTTTGCACGGTCATTAGAAGAGTCTCCATCAAACACACGGTGGATGATGGGGAATCCTGGATCAGAAAAGAGACTGTGGGTATCTGTGTCAAGTCGAAGTGGCCTTGGGGGACATGATTTGCAAGTTGGGCTGGCTGGGAACAGTAGCCCATTTACTAAAGTCATGCTTTTAACCTACTAGGCCCCCGGGGAGAGGTTCTGCAGGCCTCAGGCCTAGTAACAGCTAGCAACCAGAGCCAGTAAAGGGACTTATTCAGAGTGGGCCCCTATTACCCAATAAAAGACGATGTGACATACTTAATTTCAGTAACTACAAGTGTGTGTAGGAGGAAACCAATGTGGGTAGAAGGAACTAAGCTTTGTGCAGGAGGGAAGAAGTTTCTGGGAACATAATTTCTACACGGTCAGAAGTGGTGTCTTCATTCTCTAACAAGGTATTGAATGAGGAATCCTTGGAAGCAAATAGTCTTCGGGAGCAGAGCAGAGGAGGAGCAACAGTCTGCATGGTGATGCAGGAGGAGATTCACATTTAATGTTCATGCACATCCAATCTTCTGGCTCTAACATTGTGATTTTGTGCTTAAATTATAAATATGATGGCAATGATAAATCCTATGGGCATCCCATATTCCAATCCCTATCCAAGTTGTACCCCCCAATAAAACAACAAAAACAAAACTCTCAAAAGACTGTTCATTGTCTCTAGAAGTGATGTATGAATTCTGGCAGTGGGGTGATTTGGCGGATTGTTTGTTATTAGCTACCTCACAATGGCTACACATAAATAAATAAAAGCTGATCATTATAAGCACCCTGTCAGTGGAAAATCATTGTGTCATCTGTCCAACTGCTACATCTGCAGGAGAGCTTGTTCTTTTGAAAACACAACAGACTTATTAGGAAGATCACCAGGTGACAGTAAGGGAAAGAAAGCCTGAAGAAAATGAATGTAGCCACCGCATCTAATAATTGGTAAGCTGCAAAATGTTTTCTTTTGGGTTTAATACCACTTTGAAGATTTTAGTCCTGTGTATAATAAAATACAAAACCATTTCACATTCCCTTTAACATAGTTGGTCTCACATATTTGAATTATGTGAAAAGAATATGGCGTGAGTGGAATTCCCCTTTAATTAAGTATTCTGACATTTGTCAGCATTCGTTTGTCACCGCTGCGGCTGTTGCTGCCTTGATCAGGGATCTGTCCTCACCATAACATGGAGCCTTTTCTGCTTTTAATGATCATTAGCTGTCATTACTGAACTATGTCTTGCTGACTGCCTGATGTGAAAGCATTTCCACCGGCCAGCACTGTGCTCCGAATTAATCAATGTCATCTTTTTTACTGTAAACACGAATCGCTTTTGTAAATGTCCTTTAGCGCACTATAATCTACAGCCTGGAATGACTATTCCATTGATATAAGCAGAACATGAATGCCTGCAATGTACTGAGGTATTGAAAGGGGAGAAATTAGACATTGATGGCCATGTGAATGTAGAAAACACACCTGAACGGCTCTCGTACAGGAGACTAATAGTTAAAGGAAGATTGGGAAGAAGGAGTTAATTAAGGCTGATTAGAGTAATTTAAAGGCTATTAGGTGGGTATATACTGTAGGAACACATTTTTTCTTCTCGGGTAGCTTAACCATTTTCTGAAAGATGGCTACAGCGCAGGCTTACTTTGCCGGGAGGCCGTCATATGACCTCCTCCTGTGATCGCGGAGCCTGCGTGCCCTCTGCGCCGCGCGGGCGGCACGCTCTGTGGTCGCTGAGACCTTTGGACTCAGCTGATCACATATCAGGGTAACGGGCCTTCCCCATGTGATCAGCTGTGTCCAATAACAGCTGATCACAGATGTAAACACAAGCCGGTTATCGGCTTTTCTTTCTTAACGCTGACAGCATGAGGAGAGGAGAAGAGAGCCCATAACTGGCTTGTGTTAAAGGGGCATTCACACCGATAATCAGGGCACTGATTCATACAGTGTCCTGATTAACAGTGCCAACCAGTACTGCCAATCAGTGTCACCTATCAGGGCTGCATATCAGTGCCCATCAGTGCTACCTACCAGTGCCTAGCAGCGCCCATCAGTGCCAACTATCAGTGCCCACCAGTGCTGCCAATTAGTGCTCACCAGACCTGCTAATCAGTGCCCATCAGTGTCTCCTCAGTGTCACCTATCAGTGCCGTCTACCAGTGCCTAGCAGCACCCATCAGTGCCACCAATCATTGCCCACCAGTGCTGCTAATCAGTGCCCATCAGTGCATTCTCATCAGTGTCACCTATCAGTGCTGCCTATCAGTGCCCATCAGTGCCGCCTACCAGTGCCTAGCAGTGCCCAACAGTGCCGTCTATCAGAGCCCATCGGTGCCACCTATCAGTGCCCAACAGTGCCGTCTGTCAGAGTCCATCGGTGCCACCTATCAGTGCCCATTAGTACCACCTATCAGTTTCCATCAGTGCTGCCTACTAGTGCAGCCTCATCAGTGCCTCCTCATCAGTGCTGCCTCATTAGTGCCCATCAGTTCCACCTATCAGTGCCCATCAGTGCAGCCTATCAGTGTCCATCAGTGCAGCCTATCAGTGTCCATCAGTACAGCCTATCAGTGTCCATCAGTGCAGCCTCATCAGGGCCCATCAGTGGAGCCTCTCAGTGTCCATCGGTGCAGCCTCATCAGCGAAGAAGAAAAATGACCTTTTTACAAAATTGTTTAACAAACTATGAAAAAAATGTTTTTCAAAATGTTCGTTCTATTTTCATTTGTTCAGCAAAAAAAAAAAACTGTGGTGATTACATACCACTAAAACAAAGCTCTATTAGTGTGAAAAAAAAATTATAAAAGTGTCATATGTGTACAGTGTTGTATGACCGCGCAATTGTCATTCAAAGTGTGACAGCACCGAAAGCTGAAAATTGGCCTGGGCAGGAAAGCGGAACTCGGGTAATAAATTATTATTTAAATACATTCATCATGTGTATTTTTCCTTGATGTGCTTTGATTATTTCCTCCAGATCTGTGCAGTAATCCAGTGTGAACATTTTCCTTCCTGTATTAAAGACCGGTCACTGCTTATCTCTCCCCTTGTGCAGGATGACTGGTCTTTTCTCCGCCCCTTCTTGTATTTTTCTGTAGTTAGTAAGCCTTCTGGGCCCCTCCCACAGCTCCTTTCTGTACAGCACAATGATAATGTCACCGCTACTTTTACAAGGTAATATCAGGATTTTCAAGGTCATTTGATGCACACACATTGGAGTTCGGCTCCTTTCACACTCGTGTAGTCCGCCAGCGGATCCCCCTGCCTAGCGGGGAATCTGTCCACTGATCCCTGCTAAACAGGTGGATGACAGGTCCGTGTCCGCTCTGCATTGGCCCGCTGTTCTCTATGGGCTGTCAGATGGAAATGGGCCACCTTTATGTTTCCATTCAACTCTTCTTATCCGATCCACCAGATGGATGGGGAACAGATCAGTTAAGTATAACATGTTTGTTATTTTGATAGAAAACAAAACAAGACTTTAAAATCACTTTAAGGACAGATTCTTCAGTCCCTTTCTCTGTAGCCTCAGCTGCACTGAAGATGAATGAAAAGGAGACAGAGGCTCCATTCATAAACTGAAGCAGAGTAAACACAATTTACTATGCTCAGTTATCAATGGACACAGGAGCAATCAGTACCGATCACTCACTGTGTCCAATTCAGAAAAAGAAGAGGCTTGTAAATGACATATTTACCGGTCCCTTTCCTCACTCTCTATCCGACTGTGTACCCACAGCAGCCAGCCGGAGAGGAAAGCCAGCAGCGCTTTGGGGAGGCCCGGGCACACAGGAGAGAATCAGATAGGAGGGGGATCGGTGCAGCAGGATGGAAGGACAATTACAGAACTGTGTCTCTCCCTCCAGAAGCTGAAAGCTGGCGAGATTGGGGTGGAGGAGAAACCGGTTTTCAGGTGCTGGAGGGAGACACACAGACAAAGTGCAGAGTTCTGTAATTGTCCTCCTGTCCTGCTGCACTGATCCCCTTGCTGTCCGGGCCCCCCTGTGTGCCCCGGGCCCCCTACTGAAGGCCTGGCAGTACCCCCCTATCAGCATCCCTGAGTACAGTAGTCAGGAGTATGAAATGTAAAACACAGGGAGGGGAATTTATCAAAAATGGCAAAAATCTGCAGAGGCTGTGCATGGCAAGCAACCAGCTTCTATCTTCAGCTTGTTCAGTTAAGTGTTGAAAATAAAAGCTATAAGCTGATTGGTTACTATGCATAGCTGTCAAAAAAACAACAAAGAAAAATTCCCAGCTCACTTACCAGCCAGCCTGCAACCGCATTGTCCTAACAGTTCATGGTAAAGCCAAGGGGTATTGTTTGCACATATTTGCAAATATATGTGTAAGCTGCAGCGTGTACTGCAGTCCTAACTCTATGAATTTTGAGAGCCTACAAAGTTGGAGCACATATATAATAATGAATAAATTAAGGGCAGGTATGCCTGGAGGGAGCAAACCCCTCCTTAAATATACAAGGACGTACTGGAGACCCAGCAATAGCACAATGACAGTGAAGGTACCCAGTGCGTCCCCTCACCAATTCACCAACAGTACAAACAAATGGCAACCGCCCCAACATATAACTGGCCTTTGTAGCAAGGATCACATGGAAGGGTGACGCATGTCAAAAAAAACAACAAAAAAACATTCCCATCTCACTTACCAGCCAGCCTGCAGCTTATGCATATATTTGCAAATGTGTGCAAACTATACCCCTTGTTTTACATGAACTGTTAGACAGGACATCTCGGTTTGGTGCAGGCTGCCTGGCAAGTGAGCTGGGAATTTTTCTTTGTTTTTTGAAATGTGTCACCCTTTCATGATGTGCTCCTTGCTGCAAAGGCCAGTTATAGGCTGGGGTGATTGACATTTGTTTGTACTATCCTCAGCTGCTCCAGTTATAAATTCTCCTAAGGGCTTGTTCACATTAGTATAGATCTCTGAAGAGTGATTCACGTTCAGATCACTCTTTAGAGAGCATTTGACAGGCGATGAGTAGGTGTTGTATAACCTCCTCACAACGTAATTTAACCCCTTGATCCCCGCACTAGTGCACTGCATTCGTGCAAGTGTCACGGGTGCGTAATGCACAGGCCACTTTACAGAATACAACCAAAATTAACCCATCTTCCCAGTAAAATCATCCACCCCACCTATACCCCCACAGTACAGGTCTCCCCTAACATCCCTAATTCCCACCCCAAAGCCTACCCCCTCAGTAGTACAGACCAACTTCCCCAACACAGACTGACCCCAACCACCCAGCAGACACACACCCAGTACAGCCCCCCCCCCCCCCAGCACAAACCCCTCAGTACAGATCCCCCCCCCCCCAGAACAAATCCCTCAGCACAAACCATCCACTCCACCAGAAACAGACCACTCAGTACAGACACCCCCCAGGACAAACTGACCCCCTCCAGCATAGACCACCCCAACACAGATCCCTTAGTACAGACCAACTTCCCCAACACAGACTGACCCCAAGCCCCCCAGCACAGACACCCCCCAAGTACAGCCCCCCCCAGCACAAACCCCTCAGTACAGATCCCCCCCCCAGAACAAATCCCTCAGCACAAACCAGCCACTCCACCAGAAACAGACCACTCAGTACAGACACCCCCCCCCCCCAGCACGAGCTGACCTCCTCCAACACAGACCACTTAGTACACCCCAACTTCCCCAGCACAGACTGACCCCAAACCCCCCAGCACAGTCACCCCCACCCCAGCACAAAACCCCAAGCACACACCCCCCCAGCACAAACCCCTCAGTACAGATCCCCCCCCCCCCTAGAACAAATCCCTCAGCACAAACCAGCCACTCCACCAGAAACAGACCACTCAGTACAGACACCCCCCCCCCCCCCAGCACGAGCTGACCTCCTCCAACACAGACCACTTAGTACACCCCAACTTCCCCAGCACAGACTGACCCCAAACCCCCCAGCACAGACACCCCCACCCCAGCACAAAACCCCAAGCACACACCCCCCCAGCACAAACCCCTCAGTACAGATCCCCCTCCCAGAACAAATCCCTCAGCACAAACCAGCCATCCCACCAACAATAGACCACTCAGTACAGACACCCCCCCAACACAAACTAACCCCCCCCCCAGTATAGACCAATCCCCCAGCGCAGACTGACCCCCTACCATAGATCGACACCCCAGCACAAATTCCTAAGTACAGTCTGTCCCCTCCCCAACATAAACCCCTCAGCACAGACCAACCTCTCAGCAGAGACACCTCAGTACAGACTTCCCCCCCAGCACAGACCCCTCAGTACAGACTCCTCCCCGCACAGACCAATCTCCCCAGCACAGACCCCTAGGTCAGGGTTGCCAACCGCCACTAAATTTACTGACAGTTTGTAAAAATCTGTGATTTTTTTTTACAACTGCCAGTAAATATCAGGGCTGATCATTTCATGCTGTGTTGACTTCAAGTGTAAATCAAGCAAACTATTTTGTTATAGGTATCGTCAGTGTTTCCATATCATGTTCATATTGCTCAAATATTCACTGTGTTAGTTTTCAATAGGAGTTCTGTCATTTCTCAGGTTGGCAGTAAAAAAATGTGCTCCGCCAGTAAATTTTCCATGTTTTGTCAGTAAAAAATGCTGGGGAGGTTGGCAAGCTTGCCCTAGGTACAGAAGGACCCCCCCTTCCCAGCACAAACTCCTCAATACAGATGGAACCCCCCCTCCCCCAGCACAGACCCCGCAGTACAGACCAAACCCCCAGCATAGATGGACCCCTCGCAGCACAAACCTCCACAATGCAGCAACCAGTTTTGTTTTGTTTTTTAAACACGTGAGTAGAACCAGGGGCTCTAATTGGCTTCAAAAAGGGTGCGCTCAGGGCGTAGAGCACTTACATATGACATTAGCGAATTAATATTCACTCATGTCTTCCTGCTTCACCTCCCAGCCACTCAGGAAGTGGCTCTTGAGACCCGATTGGCCGGGAGTCTTAGGACGGGTCTCAGGACCCGCCACCTGTTTGGCCGGGAGGGGAAGCAATGCCCCGGCAGCAGCAATCTCTTCTTCCTACCCCGGATGCAGGAGAGCATTGCCACCTCATCCTCCTCCCCTCACCTCTACCGCAGTAAGGTAAGGCCATCGATCGCGGCGCGGTGGGGGGGGTGCTAGTGCGAGAGGATCGTGGCTGGGGTTGGGGGGTTGTGTAGTGCCAGTGGATCGCCCCATTTTGATCTATCGGGAGCCATCGGGGTGCGAGTGAGGGGGTCAGGTCTGCTTGCCAACCCCCCCCCCCAAATTTTGACCACCAGCCGCCACTAAGAGCAACCCCACTACAAACCCCTCAGAACAGATCCCCCCTACCACATACCATACCCCTCAGCACAGACCAACCCCCCAACAGAGATCCCTCAGTACAAACTCCCCTCTGCACAAACCCCTCAGTACAGACTCCTCCCCAGCGCAAACTGACCTCCCCAGCACAGACCTCCCAGTACAGACGGGCCCTCCCCCTCGCACAGACCCCTCAGTACAGACTTCCCTCGGCATAAACTGACCCCCCCTTGCACAGACCAACCTCCCCAGCACAGACCCCTCAGTACAGACCTCCCTCGGCATAAACTGACCCCCCCCAGCACAGACCAACCTCCCCAGCACAGACCCCTCAGTACAGACCTGCCTTGGCATAAACTGACCCCCCCCAGCACAGACCAACCTCCCCAGCACAGACCCCTCAGTACAGACCTCCCTCGGCATAAACTGACCCCCCCCAGCACAGACCAACCTCCCCAGCACAGACCCCTCAGTACACATAGACCCACCCCTTCCCAGCACAAACCACTCAATACAGATGGACCCTCCCCCTAACACAGACCCCTCAGTACAGACTTCCCTCGGCATAAACTGACCCCCCCAGCACAGACCAACCTCCCCAGCACAGACCCCTCAGTACACATAGACTCACCCCTTCCCAGCACAAACCACTCAATACAGATGGACCCTCCCCCTAGCACAGACCCCTCAGTAAAGACTTCCCTCGGTATAAACTGACCTCCTCAGCACAGCCCCCTCAGTACACATACACCCACCCCTTCCCAGCACAAACCCCTCAGTACAGACCCCTCAGTACACATACACCCACCCCTTCCCAGCACAAACTCCTCAGTACAGACTCCTCCCCAGCGCAAACTGACCTCCTCAGCACAGCCCCCTCAGTACAGACAGACCCTCCCCCTAGCACAAACTCCTCAGTACAGACTTCCCTCGGCATAAACGGACCCCCCCCCCTCAGAACACATAGACCCACCCCTTCCCAGCACAAACCCCTCAGTACAGACAGAACCCCACCAGTACAGACAGGCCCTCCGGCCCCAATACAAACCTCTCAGAAAAGACTGACCTCCTAATATTTCTACATCCCCCCCAGTAAAGACCTCACAATACAGACACCCTCTCCCCAGTACATAACCCCTCAGTACATACACCCCCCTTCCTCCAGGACAGACCCCTCTGTACAGAAACAGACACCCCCCATCTCCCCGCTTATAGAACCCTCAGTGCACACCGTCCTATCTAAACTCACTTATTAATTGATCGTGTACAGTGGGATCGTGTGATCGTGTACAGTGGGATTGTGGGATCGTGAACAGTGGGATTGTGTGATCGTGTACAGTGGGATCGTGTGATCGTGTACAGTGGGATTGTGGGATCGTGTACAGTGGGATTGTGGGATCGTGTACAGTGGGATCGTGTGATCGTGCACAGTGGGATTGTGGGATCGTGCACAGTGGGATTGTGGGATCGTGTACAGTGGGATTGTGGGATCGTGTGATCGTGTACAGTGGGATTGTGGGATCGTGAACAGTGGGATTGTGGGATCATGTACAGTGGGATCGTGTGATCGTGTACAGTGGGATTGTGGGATCGTGTACAGTGGGATTGTGGGATCGTGTACAGTGGGATCGTGTGATCGTGCACAGTGGGATTGTGGGATCGTGCACAGTGGGATTGTGGGATCGTGTACAGTGGGATTGTGGGATCGTGTACAGTGGGATTGTGGGATCGTGTACAGTGGGATTGTGGGATCGTGTACAGTGGGATCGTGTGATCGTGTACAGTGGGATCGTGGGATCGTGTACAGTGGGATTGTGGGATCGTGTACAGTGGGATCGTGTGATCGTGCACAGTGGGATTGTGGGATCGTGCACAGTGGGATTGTGGGATCGTGTACAGTGGGATTGTGGGATCGTGTACAGTGGGATTGTGGGATCATGTACAGTGGGATTGTGGGATTGTGTACAGTGGGATCGTGTGATCGTGTACAGTGGGATTGTGGGATCGTGTACAGTGGGATCGTGTACAGTGGGATCGTGTACAGTGGGATCGTGTGATCGTGTACAGTGGGATTGTGGGATCGTGCACAGTGGGATCGTGTGATCGTGTACAGTGGGATTGTGGGATCGTGTACAGTGGGATCGTGTACAGTGGGATTGTGTACAGTGGGATCGTGTGATCGTGTACAGTGGGATTGTGGGATCGTGTACAGTGGGATCGTGTACAGTGGGATTGTGTACAGTGGGATCGTGTGATCGTGTACAGTGGGATTGTGGGATCGTGTACAGTGGGATTGTGTGATCGTGTACAGTGGGATTGTGGGATCGTGCACAGTGGGATTGTGGGATCGTGTACAGTGGGATTGTGGGATCGTGTACAGTGGGATCGTGTACAGTGGGATTGTGTACAGTGGGATCGTGTGATCGTGTACAGTAGGATTGTGGGATCGTGTACAGTGGGATTGTGGGATCGTGTACAGTGGGATCGTGTGATCGTGTACAGTGGGATTGTGGGATCGTGTACAGTGGGATCGTGTACAGTGGGATCGTGTGATCGTGTACAGTGGGATTGTGGGATCGTGCACAGTGGGATCGTGTGATCGTGTACAGTGGGATTGTGGGATCGTGTACAGTGGGATTGTGGGATCGTGTACAGTGGGATTGTGGGATCGTGCACAGTGGGATTGTGGGATCGTGCACAGTGGGATCGTGTGATCGTGTACAGTGGGATTGTGGGATCGTGTACAGTGGGATTGTGGGATCGTGTACAGTGGGATTGTGGGATCATGTACAGTGGGATTGTGGGATCGTGTACAGTGGGATCGTGTACAGTGGGATTGTGTACAGTGGGATCGTGTGATCGTGTACAGTGGGATTGTGGGATCGTGCACAGTGGGATCGTGTACAGTGGGATTGTGTACAGTGGGATCGTGTGATCGTGTACAGTGGGATTGTGTGATCGTGTACAGTGGGATTGTGGGATCGTGTACAGTGGGATCGTGTGATCGTGTACAGTGGGATTGTGGGATCGTGTACAGTGGGATCGTGTACAGTGGGATTGTGTACAGTGGGATCGTGTGATCGTGTACAGTGGGATCGTGTGATCGTGTACAGTGGGATTGTGGGATTGTGCACAGTGGGATTGTGGGATCGTGTACAGTGGGATTGTGGGATCGTGTACAGTGGGATTGTGGGATCGTGTACAGTGGGATCATGTGATCGTGTACAGTGGGATTGTGGGATCGTGCACAGTGGGATTGTGGGATCGTGCACAGTGGGATCGTGTGATCGTGTACAGTGGGATTGTGGGATCGTGTACAGTGGGATTGTGGGATCGTGTACAGTGGGATCGTGTACAGTGGGATTGTGTACAGTGGGATCGTGTGATTGTGTACAGTGGGATTGTGTGATCGTGTACAGTGGGATTGTGGGATCGTGTACAGTGGGATCGTGTGATCGTGTACAGTGGGATTGTGGGATTGTGCACAGTGGGATTGTGGGATCGTGTACAGTGGGATTGTGGGATCGTGTACAGTGGGATTGTGGGATCGTGTACAGTGGGATTGTGGGATCGTGTACAGTGGGATCGTGTGATCGTGTACAGTGGGATTGTGGGATCGTGTACAGTGGGATCGTGTGATCGTGTACAGTGGGATTGTGGGATCGTGTACAGTGGGATCGTGTACAGTGGGATCGTGGGATCATGTACATTGGGAGCTCAGAGTGAGGGGAAGCCCGGGCAGGGAAGGAGAGTGATGGGAAGAGCCGGGGAGGAGACTTCCTCTCACTCTGATCTCCCACATCCTTAAAGCGGACCTTCAGTCATTTTTTCACCTTTCCATCTATTAAATCTTCTGCTCCTGTTCTTTTAACTTTGGATAGTAAAACATTTTTTTTCTGCCAGTAAATACCTTATACAGCCTAGGGCTGGGGAAAAAATCGATTTAAATCTTGAATCGAGTTGAGTGGTCAAATCGGTTCAAAATTTAAGCAAATCAATTTTTTAAGATTTTTTTTTTTTCACCACGCCGGTCCTGATTAGCTGTGGGCGGGAGTTTTTAGGCAAGGCCGCGGCTTCGGCCTAGTCCGCGAGGCCGGACGCCGCGGACTAGGCCGAAGCCGCAGCTTCGCCTAAAAACTCCTGCCCGCAGCTCCGCAGGACCGGCGCGGTGTCCAAAAAAAAAAAACTCGATTCGAATCGTGAATCGAGTTTTTTTTAAGACAATCGCAGATTTTTTTGGGGGGGGGGGAATCTCCCAGCCCTAACAGCCCACTTCCTGTTTCTTGTCTGGTAAAAAGCCTAGGCTTATGACATCATGCATACAGCTCTTTCTCACTCTTGTGAGAGTTTTCCGGGAAGGGAGGGGGGGGGATGAATCATAAGAGGGCCATTGAGAGCTGCAGCGCTGCAGAGCTGGAGATGTGCCTCTGTGTCTCTGTAAAACTCCGGGACGTGAACAGGCAGCAGCTTCAGCAGCCCACAGTTAAAATGACTGCAGCCTGACTCAGTGAGGGAAGATTTCTGCAGCATATTTGGCAAGTACAGAATTACAGTAAATATAAAATAATATGCAAAGTGGTTGGAGGGAAGCTTCAGAATGGCAACGATGTTTTTATTACAAATTATGTGAGCAGACTGCAGTTCCTCTTTAACCATTTCAATACCAGGCACTTTCCCCCCTTCCTGCCCAGGACAATGTTTAGCTTTCAGCGCTGTCACACTTTGAATGACAATTGCGCGGTCATACAACACTGTACCCAAACTAAATTTTTATCATTTTCTTCCCACAAATAGAGCTTTCTTTTGGTGGTATTTGATCACCTCTGGGGTTTTACATTTTTGCGCTATAAACCGTCAATTAAAAAAAAAAAAAAATGATGGGCACTGATAGGCGGCACTGACAGGAGGCGCTGACGGCACTGATAGGCGACACTGATGGGCACTGATAGGTGGCACTGGATAGGCAGCACTGATGAGGAGCTACTGACAGGCATTACTGAGTGGCACTGATTGGCACTTTGATGGGGCACTGACAGGCATTATTGATGGGGCACTAATTGGCACTTTTTTGGGCACTGATTGGCACTGTTGTGGGCATTGATCGGCATTGTTGTGGGTACTGACAGGCATTTATTATGGGGACAGGCTGGCAGGTGTTGGGCACTGATTGGCACCTTTTGATGGGGGCTGTGCTGATAATCGATGTACTGATTATCAGCACAGACCCCCCTCTGATAGGGAGAGCCGCCGATCGGCTCTCCCTGTCAGCGTAAACCGAGGAAAGCCGATTACTGGCACTTCCTGGTTCATGCTGTGATCAGATGTGATTGGTCACAGCTGATCACGTGGTAAGAAGCCACTGTTAGAGGCTTCATACCACGATCGGAGTTGCGGTGTGTCAGACTTATGCTGGCCATACACTATACGAAAAATCGGCCGAAAAATCGTTCGTATAGACACTTCGTTCGTTTTTCGGCAAGTTAATGGGCACAAATCGATAATCGTTTGTGACGTTTTTGTGGAAAAAAACGAACGGGAAGTTTGGAAAATTTCTGCCGAACGTACGATAAATTGCAAGGTTAATGTGTTTCCCGTCCGAACTGTCTGCACTAGGTATATGTAAAAAAACGAACAAAAAATTATTTATTCATGTCCACTGAACAATTTATCGGTCATTATATGATGGCACGATCGTTTGCGGTCACGGTCGAACGTTCGTTTTTCGAAAATGGGTTCGGCCGATTTTCTGTATAGTGTATGGCCAGCATAACACACAGCACCTCCGATCGCCGTGCTGCGCGCCCCCTGTGTTATCCTGATCACGTTATATGACGTCCGGTCAGGATATCACAACCACTTTGCTGCCATCATTCTGCTATATGGCGGGTGGCAAGTGGTTAAGCAGCAGGTGTGGACACGCTGGGGGGGGGGGCTTCCCGACATTTTTCTTTTGTATTACATGGAGCGCCATGCAACACAAAAACATTTATGTCAGGCCGACGCAGCACCTGGCGCAGACCACACCCCCATTAGTACACATTGATTGTGGTAATGCACATATTTACTGGACATTAGTATAATGTACAGTAACAAAACATTGGTGTAATAGCAAACAGATATAAACCATGTGATGTACTGAATAACTATATAAAAATAAAGTGCATGTTAATTAATAACATTCTTTGTGTGCATAGGCAGCGAAGTCTATAGTCACAGGGTACACTTTCATTTTTTATAACATCAGCAGTGTAATAATACAAACAATAGTTAAAAAAGACAATCCAACATAACCTTACTTGAAAAATCTCCTTTCATGTGGTGCGACCCCTCTCTTTACACAACTTCCTGGATTCCCTGCATGCTTTGCAGCTTCTCATCTGCTATTTACATTCTATTTCTAAAGACTACATATCCCATGGTACCTTGCTGCCTGTGATTCCTGTCCTGACTCCTCCTCCTGAACCTCCTCCTCTCAGCTCCTCTGTAGTTCAGAAGACAGACTCTGTGAAATGTGTGACACAGCAGTGCCTACTCACAGGACATAGATAGTGACTACGTGTCACAGAATTCCAGGAAGTAAATGTGTAGGAGTTTACACAAAGTAAGTTGTAAAAGAATGTTGTGGAAATTAATATATGATTTTACATTTTGACCATAGATAAGCTTTAAGAATGAATGGGCTGACTTGCCACAATGCATGTCAATGCAAAAAATACTGCACAGTGATGGCCCACAAGTCCATGTTGGAGGTCCCACCTCAAAACTTACATTACTTAAGGCTCCATTCACACCTGTGCAACTTGTCGTTCCCCATGTTTTCCAATGATAACATTCAAAGCGGTTTATGGGGCCATAGAGAGCCATAGACTTCAATGTTAACCCTCAGAAGTTGCATGAAAGTCATACCTGAATGTTATACAATGCAACTTGTGTGCAACAGTTGTCCATTATCACTGGTCAAAGTCATATCCAAGTTGCACCCATCCAAAGTTGCATTGCATCAAAGTTTCACTCCCAGTGTGCATCTATGCAGCCTGACCAGAGCTGGATTAAGAGCATTATGGGCTTGGTGCTGAGGATTTTGGTGGGTCTTTTTATGAAAATAAATAAAATGAAAACGCAAACATTTCTTGTTAAAACAAATTAAATTAAAGAGAGAGAGGGGGTGAGAGAGAGAGTGGGGTGAGAGAGAGAGTGGGTGAGAGAGAGAGTGGGTGAGAGGGAGGGGGGAAGAGATAGAGAAAGGGGGTGAACGAGAGAGAGAGGGGGTGAGAGAGAGGGTGGTAGGAGGAAGGGGGTGAGAGAGAGATTATGGGTTGAAAGAGAGGGGGTGAGAGGGGGGTAAGGGGATGAAAGAGAGAGAGAGAGGGGGGTGAAAGAGAGAGAGGGTGAGAGAGAGTGAGGGGGTGAGAGTCTGTGGGGGGCACAGCATAGTACATTACATGGTGGGTGGGGTAATAGCACAGTACAATACATGGATGGGACAGCATAGTACATTACATGGGGGGGCAGAGCACAGTACATTGCATGGTGGGCAAATCACGGCACATTACATGGTGGGCACAACACATGACAGTGGCCACTGCATAGTAAATTCAGTGGTAAGCACGGCACAACACATTACATGGTGGGCACAGCACTTTACATGGTTGGCACTGCACAATACAGCACATTACGTGGTGGGCACAGCACATTATATGGCTGAGTATGGCCCCAAGGCTCACACCAATCCCCAAAGTGGGTGGATTGGAGCTCAGGGAGGGAGAGAAGGTCTGGACGCTGTTTATATGTTCTTTGTTTTTTGTTATATGTTGTCTTGTTCCCCTTTTTCTGTGATTGCGACAGACCAGCCCACACGGGTGGTCGGCAATCTGTACCAGGAACAGTACACTATTGGGTTTTTACCCTTTTACCTGCATTTTTTGCATATACCAATAAAATTCTTATGTTTGATATTACTTATATGTGTATTGCCCTTGTGTTAGCCCCGCTTTTCTTTGTTACTTCATGGCACTGTACATGACATATTGGGCACTTCATGGCACTGTACATGACATGGTGGGCACTTCATGGCACTGTACATGACATGGTGGGCACTTCATGGCACTGTACATGACATGGTGGGCACAGCACACGACATAGTGGGCACTTCATGGCACTGTACATGACATGTTGGGCACTGCGCATTACATAGTGGGCATTTCATGGCACAGCACATGACATAGTGGGCACAAGAGAGCACATTACATGGGGAGAGCAGCAGTCTGTCCCCTAGCACAATCATTCCATGACCATCCCCCCAGGTCAGTTTCTACACAATCCTCCCTCCCTAATAAGATTACTAACCTCATCTCAAAAGCATGGCAGATTTCCTTCCTCCCGGGCTCCTGCTGGTTAGGATGACATCAGTGCCCCTCCCCCAGACAGCTGCCTGACACTGAGGATCTGTGTGAGTGGAATAGATCCTGTGATAGGAGGCAGACATCAGCAGAGACAGGACTGGGCTGCAGCTGCTGACACTTGTCTCCTCCATGTGTGCAGTGCACAGAGGGCTCCTCTTCCTTCAGGACGGAACACAGATAAACCACTGCCATGGGTCTATATTGAGGAAGGGGCCTGGAGCTGCAGCTCCAACAACCCCTATGTTAATCTGGCCCTGAGCCTCACCAGTGCGCATCTATGCAGCTTGACCAGTTCAGCCTCACAAGTGGCCATCAACTCAGCCTCACCAGTGCCCATCGATGCAGCCTCACCAGTGCCCATCAGCTCAGCCTCACCAGTGCCCATCTATGCAGCCTCACCAGTGCCCATCGATGCAGCCTCACCAGTGCCCATCAGCTCAGCCTCACCAGTGCCCATCTATGGAGCCTCACCAGTGCCCATCTATGCAGCCTCACCAGTGCCCATCAATGCAGCCTCACCAGTGCCCATCGATGCAGCCTCACCAGTGCCCATCTATGCAGCATCACCAGTGCCCATCAGCTCAGCCTCACCAGTGCCCATCAATGCAACCTCACCAGTGCCCATCGATGCAGCCTCACCAGTGTCCATCTATGCAGCCTCACCAGTGCCCATCTATGCAGCATCACCAGTGCCCATCAGTGCAGCTTCACCGGTGTCTATCAATGCAGCCAGATCAATGCCCATCAGCTCAGCCTCACCAGTGCCCATCAGCTCAGCCTGATCAGTGCCCATCAGCTCAGCCTCACCAGTGCCCATCAGGGTTGCCAACCGCCAGTAAATTTACTGACAGTTTGGAAAAATAAATGATTTTTTTACAACTGCCAGTAAATACCAGGGGCTGATCATTTCATGCTGTTTTGACTTTTTAAGTGTAAATCAAGCAAATTACTTTGTTCTAGGTATTGTCAGTGTTTCCATATCATGTTTATACTGTTCAAATATTTACTGTGTTAGTTTTCAATAGGAGTTCTGTAATTTCTCAGGTTGCCAGTAAAAAAAATGTGCTTCGCCAGTAAATTTTCCATGATTTGTCAGTAAAAAATGCTGCGGGAGGTTGGCAACCCTGGTGCCCATCAATGCAGCCTCACTAGTGCCCATCTATGCAGCCTGATCAGTGCAGCCTCACCAGTGCAGCATGATCAGTGCTCATTAATGCAGCCTCACCAGTGTGATCAATGGAGCCTCACCAGTGTCCATCAATGCAGTCTGATCAGTGCCCATCAATGCAGCCTCACCCATGTCCATCAATGCAGCCTGATCAGTGCCCATCAATGTAGTCTCACCCGTGTCCATCAATGCAGCCTCACCAGTGCCTATCAATGCAGCCTCACCAGTGCCCATCAATTCAGCCTCACCAATGCCTGTCTGTGCAGCCTGACCAGTGCAGCCTCACCAGTGCCCATCTATGCAGCCTGACCAGTGCCCATCTATGGAGCTTGATCAGTGCAGCCTCACAAGTGCCCATCTATGCAGCCTGACCAGTGCACATCTATGCATTCTGACCAGTGCAGCCTCATAAGTGTGCATCTATGCAGCCTGACCAGTGGCCATCAGTGAGAGAAAAAAATGCCCACCATGTAATGTGCTGTGGTGTGATGCAGTGCCCATCATGTCATGTTCAGTACCCATTATATAATGTGCTTTGCTGTGCAGTGCCCACTTGTAATGTGCAGTGCCCACCATGTAATGTGCTCAGCTGTGCCCGCCATGTTGCGTGCTGTGCCCACCTTAATTCTTCTGCCATTCTCCCTCTGCATGTCACTCAGCACTGGCCGCAGGCATGAGTTTAGTGGGCAGCGCCACGCCGGATCGAAAAAGGAATCCAGTGGGTGTTATCAAGCTGCCCCCAAGTATATCACTCCACAGCCACAGGAACGCATTAAGTGGGCAGCGCCGTAATCGGAAGAGGAGCATCGCATCATTGCTGCCGCCTCCACTTCTTTTCAGATGGCAGCAGCAAGCGCCTAGCCCAAAGCGGCCCCAGGGCACTGAGGGCAGCCGGCCTACCAGGAAATTTCCCGCTATCTCAGTAGGCCACTCCAGCCCTCCCTGTGCAGGGTGACTGGTCTTGTCTCCGCCCCCTCCTGTCATTTTTTGCTGGCAGCCTGTAGTAGGTGGAGCTGTTGGGCGCCTCCCAAAGCACTGCTCTCAGTACAGGTCATGTACAGTATGATGATGTCATCACTCCTTTTATGAGGTAATACCTGGCTTTTGCAAAAGCGTTTGAAGCACAACAATATAAATGTATATCCTTTGTGGCTATTGAAGAATATATTTAAACACTTCCCGACTGCACTATAGCCGAATGATGGCTGCAGCGCGGTCGTCCAGTTCTGGGAGGGCATCATAATGATGTGCTCCCTTGATCGCGCCTGCCGTGCGCTCGCTGCAGTGTTCAGGCAGAGCGCTCTGTGATCTATTTGTCCTTAGGATACAGCTGATCACAGATCGGGGTAAAGGACCAATCACAGTGGCCCTTTATCACGTGATCAGCTGTGTCCAATCACAGCTGATCACAATGTAAACACAAGCCGGTTATCAGCTTTTCTTTCCTTACGCTGACAGCTTGAGGAGAGAAGAGAGCCAATAACCGGCTTGTGTGAAAGGGACATCTACACTTATAATCAGGCCACTGATTATTAGTGGCCTGATTATCAGTGCAGTCCCAAAAGTGGCCACCAGTGCTGCCTATCATTGCCCACCATTGCTGCCAATCAGTGCCAACCAGTGCTGCTAATCAGTGCTCATCAGTGCTGCCCATCAGTACTGCCTCATCAGTGTCACCTATTAGTGCCCAATCGTTGCCGCCTACCAGTGCCCATCATTGCCATCTTTTAGTGCCCATCAGTGCAATCTATCAGTGCCCATCAGTGCCATCTATCAGTGCCCATCCGTGCTGTCTATCAGTGCCACCTATCAGTGCAGCCTCATGAGTGCCTCCTCATCAGTGCCCACCAGTGCCACCTCATCAGTGCCGCCACATCAGTGCACATCAGAGTAAAATTACCTGTTTGCAAAGGGTTTATAACAAACTATGAAAAACTTTTTATTTTTTCAAAATTTTCGGTCTTTTTTCAATTATTTAGCAAAAAATAAAACACCCCGTGGTGATTTAATACCACCAAAAGAAAGCTCTATATGTGTGAAAATGATAAAAATTTCATATGGGTAAAGTGTTGCATGACCGCACAATTGTCATTCAAAGTGTTACAGCGCCGAAAGCTGAAAATTGGCCTGGGCAGGTAGGGGATAAAAGTGCCCAGTAGGCAAGTGGTTAAAGCTGAATCTCCAGGAATTCAGCTCCTTTATAAAATGTGAAGGAACACTATAAGTTAAGTCCAAGGCGGCGCATGACATTTTCCCAAACTTGTCTCAATTGTTTATATCTGACAGCATAGGTGTGCGCAGGGGGTGTGCCAGGTGTGCCTGGGCACACCCTAATCACCCCAAGCACATTAGCATTGTCATTAACATTATGGGAAATATCTCCCTCTGACCAGTTCTGCCATTAATAAAGTGCTACCATACCTCTTTCACTGCATTGGCTCTGCCATAAGAGTGTGTGTAATATACATATATACATATATAATATACATACACACATACAAACATACATACACGCGCATGTGTGTTTGAGATTTGGGGTGCACACCCTAATGCAATAGGCTGCGCACACCTATGTCTGACAGGTTTATACTACTCCCATAAAACAGCTATGACTGTATTTCTGGGAGCCAAACGCTGATCCTTCAGGTCTCAGCATCTTCAACAGTAGAATCACTGCAGCTGTTATGCCCACCCCTCCTCTCCTCCTGCCCAATCACAGAAGCCTCTGTATTATGTGAACTCATTCACAAAATACTAAGGCTTCTCTGAATGGGCAGCAAAGGGGAGGGGCGGGTATAGCTGCTCTGTGTGCCTCTCTCTTCTCTCTCATAGCCCCGAGTGGAGTGTATCCTCCCGTGTCCTGTCAAATTACCGCTACTCATTAGATTGTGCAACGGAAGGGACGTTCTGACAAAAAAGTAAATTACTACGCATGCGTGATGCGTTCCACATGGCGTGATGCGTTCTGCACACTTTATCATCTGACGGGTAGCACTATTCTGATAGAAGACCCATGCGGACATTTTACTACACCCAGCTATGTCTTACATTTACGCGTAAATTTAGCAATAAAGGGAGCATATATAAACAAATATAGTATATTGATATCTGTGATGGCGTTTTGATGTTACATTTAGCAATCCTAAAGGTTTATCGCTGAGTAGTGCGGGGTGTACCAACATGGCCTCCGCCACCTTCCTACTGCTGATGTAACATCAAAACACCATCACAGATATCAATATACTATATTTTTATTTTATATACGCTCCCTTTATTGCTAAAATTACTCTGAAATTCAAGACGTAGCTGGGTGTAGTAAGATGTCCGCATGGGTCTATCAGGTTACCGCTACCTGTCAGATCATGTAGTGTTTGGAAAGCATCGCATCGTGAGACGCATGGTGGAATACATAGCACATGCGCAATGTGCGCACAATCTGATGGGTAGCGGTATTCAGATAGAACACCGGCAGAGCCATAAACCTGTCAGATATAAATGACAGAGATAAGTTCAGGCTATGTCATGCACCTCCTTTGACCTAACTCATAGTGTGCCTCAACATTTTACGGAGTGGCTGAATTTCTGGAATTCAGCTTTGCATGAAAGTTTTTGTGCCCAGAGTTCAGCGTTAGTTTACGATTCCACTATTGTGACCCCAAAATCGTGCGATTTAGAGTGTGACTTTGGAGTGTGACTTTGATGCGGCTTTGAGTGCAGCTTTGATCCAACTTTACACTCTATAGATCAAAGTAGCATCAAAGTAGTGCAGGAACCTTTTCAAAGTCGTTGATTTGCAAAGCCGCATAGATTGGAACGGGTGCCATTGAAATGCTATAAAATATATAAAATAATGGTGCGCTTATTCAATATAAAGCATTAGTAAGAAATCCTCAAAAACTTGATATCAAAGTGCAACAAATAGAAAGCACACTATATAAGTCCAAAGTATGCCCAAAAAAAGTCCAAAAACAGTTGCTATCCCTTTGAAGAAGTCACGTGACAAGTGACGCAGCGCATCGGGCGGAGCTGGTGACGTCAGTTCCAGTGTCTTGTGCATCAGAATTAGCGGTGAGGAGGCGAGGAGCTTGCAGTTTAAATACATTACTTGCTTATGTGGAAAGTGTGAGTGCACAATCCTTATGTTTTAATAAATTGTTTTAAATGGTATTGCGCAATGAATGTTTCTTATATATTTTGAGCAATATTGGAGTAATCGTTCTTCAAAAGAGACCGTGTGTCCTTCATTATTAGAGCTGGTGTTCCGAACTATCAAGAACTATCTTCCTATACTTTATAACAAGGCTTGAATAGACCTGGGTGGGTCTTTGTTTGAGGTGAGTGACCAATTCACTTAAAGGTGGTGGTGGTGATTGCACATCTATGTTCAAGCATGAATTGGATTTACACATATGAGTGAGAGCGATCTCTGCTCACTTCAGAATCATCACTGGTTTTGGACTTTTTTTTTTGGCATACTTTGGACTTATATAGTGTGCTTTTTATTTGTTGCACTTTGATATCAAGTTTTTTGTGCTTCATCTATCTTGTTGAGGATTTTCTTACTAATGCTTTATATTGAATAAGCGCACCATTATTTTGTATATTTTATATCTATGAGTGTGAGTTCACTTATTGAATGGTAGCAGCTGTTTTTTTGTTAATTTTAAAGAGGAAGTAAACCCTGGTGGGTTTTACTTCCTCTTTTATTTCTCTGCGAAGGTAAAGCCTAATGGGCTACTATGCATCGCCCATTATGTGTCACTTACCTGAAACCGAAGCCCACAATGTCTCTGTTGTCCCCACTAACAGCGAGCGTCCATCTTCACCCCTCTTCCTTCCAGGGCCGCGAACTCCGGCTCTGTGACTGGCCGGAGTCGCTTGATGTCTCTCCCACGCATGTTCGCGGGAGCCGCCAGTCACGGCATGACCCCTATTAGAAACGTCACGATGTAGCCTTTCTAAAGTGAGCACCAATGACTACGGCACATGCGCCGATGTCATCAGCGCATGCGCCGCAGTCATCGGCGCTCGTCTTTTTAGTAAATATCTTCTAAACCGTGGAGGTTTAGGAAATATTACAAGCACCTTCAGGTAAGCCTTAATATAGACAACCACTTTAATTCATTAACCGCTTGCCAACCGCTGCACTCCGATATACGTTGGCACAATGGCAGCAGTGGGAAAATGGGCGTACCTGTACGTCCCCTTTAAAAGGCGGGGATAGCAGGCGCGCGGGCACAGCGTACAGCGTGCCCATGCCCGCGGGACCGGTGGACTCGACATCTCCCGGCGATCGTGTCACGGAGCCGCAGAACGGGGAGATGACTATGTAAACAAGGCATTTCCCCGTTCTGGCTTGTGTCATGACAGAGATCACTGCTCCCTGTCATCGAGAGCAGTGATGTCATGCGAGTTGAAGCCCATCCCCCCACAGTTAGAATCACTCCCCAGGACACACTTAACCCCTTCATCGCCCCCTAGTGGTTAACCCCTTCCCTGCCAGTGTCATTTATACAGTAATCAGTGCATTTTTATAGCATTGATCGTTGTATAAATGGCAGTGGTCTCAAAATAGTGTCAAAAGTGTCCGCCATAATGTCCCAGTCCCGATAAAAATCTCAGATCGCCACCATTACTAATAAAAAAAAATGATTAATAAAAATGCCATAAAACTATCCCCTATTTTGTAGACGCTATAACTTTTGCGCGAACCAATCAATATACGCTTATTGCGATTTTTTTTACCAAAAATATGTAGAAGAATACAAATCGGCCTAAACTGAGAAAAAATTAGCTTTTTTTTTTTCCAACGATTGTCACACCACTGGCAAATTTTTAAAGGTGACTTCAGGCTTGGTAAATGCAGTGAGGACATGCAATACAAAGGGATGGCTTCATCGTGCAGTATTTCCAAAAGATTTTAAGGAAACACACAATAGTAACTTACAGTTAAAATTTCGTGATTACAGCTCACAGCAGAATACTTCCGGTCTCGGCCGCAACCGAAAGTGACGACACCTGGCTCTTCCCTGACGCGTTGCGTCACTTATCACGTGACTTCATCAAAGGGTCCTCACCGCATTTACCAAGCCTGATGTCACCTTCAAAAATTCACCAGTGGTGTGACAATCGTTGGAAGTCGATCGATTGCTGGAAATCATCTTTTCCCATACTGAAGGCTTGACTTGACCCGTAGGGATCTCTTTTAGAGGTGAGAGGCTGGGGGAATCGTGTGGCGCACCACGGACTGTGTGATTAATTTGGGGAATCTGCCACCGATCAATTAATGCTTTTTTGCACATGCACTTTCTGTGTTTCTTTTTGCATGAACTGCTATATGGAGATTTGCACTCATTGGGCTACGCACTTTATTATATGCACTTTACGAGAGTATTGGATTTATTCAGAATTTGTATATGCACTTTATGAGAGTATTGGATTTATTTAGAATTTTCTGATTGTTTACACTTCTTATGCAAGATTTTATGTTGTATTGAAGAGTTGTCACGAGATACACGTTCTTTATTATTGGCCGCAACAGTGGCATGAGCGACTGAATTTTGCTCTATTATTTTCACACTATGGTTAGCGCCAGTGCTAATTTTGGCAGCAAATTTCGATTTAGTTTTACTCTTAGGACTAAAATGGCATTTTAGTTTTAGTCCCATTTTAGTGTTCTGCAATTGTTTTAGTTTTAGTCGTATTTAGTCGATTAAATCTCCAGTACGTTTTAGTCGACTAAAATCTCCAGTAGTTTTAGTCATCTAAAATCTAATGGGTGTAATTAAATTGTAGTGCATTAGTTAACATTTCTCTACAATTTCCAAACTCATTATTTACTGCTGGAGTGAAAAATCTCATATATTATTTAAGGTATTGAGGTATGAACATGCACTACAGACCAGTGTTAATTTTGAAGTCAAATTTAAATTCAGTTGTAGTCTTATGCCCCGTACACACGGTCGGATTTTCCGACGGAAAATGTGCGATCGGAGCTTGTTGTCGGAAATTCCGACCGTGTGTAGACTCCATCACACATTTTCCATCGGATTTTCCGACACACAAAGTTTGAGAGCTTGCTATAAAATTTTCCGACAACAAAATTCGTTGTCGGAATTTCCGATCGTGTGTACACAAATCCGACGGACAAAGTGCAACGCATGCTCAGAATAAATAAAGCGATGAAAGCTATTGGCCACTGCCCCGTTTATAGTCCCGAGTACGCGTATTACGTCACCACGTTCAGAACGATCGGATTTTCCGACAACTTTGTGTGACCGTGTGTATGCAAGACAAGTTTGAGCCAACATCCGTCGGAAAAAATCCTAGGATTTTGTTGTCGGAATGTCAGATCAATGTCCGACTGTGTGTACGGGGCATTAGTCTTTTGACTAAAATGCCATTTTATGCCACGTACACACGAGCGGACTTTACGGCAGACTTGGTCTTAGATCGTGTGTGGGCTCCAGCGGACTTTTTTTTCCCAAAAGTTCGACGGACCTAGAAATGAAACATGTTTCAAATCTTTCTGACGGACTCGAGTCCGGTCGAAAAGTCCGCCCGCGTGTACACGGCATTAGTTTTAGTCCCGTTTTAGTCTTTTGACTAAAATGCCATTTTAGCTTTAGTTGTATTTTAGTCATCTCAATTGTTTTTGTTTAAGTCGTATTTTAGTCGACTAAAATAGTATTCATTTAGTCGACTAAAATGTTTTAGTCGTTTTAGTCGACAAAATTAACACTGGTTAGCGCCACATACTTCCTATATCCAGAGGCGATCAAATACCACCAAAAGAAAGCTCTTTTTGTGGGGAAAATAAAGGACGTCAATTTTGTTCGGGTGCAACGTCACACGACCGCGCAATTGTCAGTTAAAGAGACGCAAAAAGTGCTTTGGTCAGGAAGGGGGTAAAATTTTTCAGGGCTGAAGCGGTTAATATTTCATAATGTAAGGTATACATGCATAGCAAAGCGCAAGTTCTTTTCTATACAACATTGAAATCAATCAGCTGTCACTTGTCATGCGACTTTATGTGTCCAAAGTCGCACTAGTGGAAACGAAGCCTTAAAGAGCTTCTTGTTGAATGCTTTTATTAATGCTTGCTGTAGATCAGCGTGTGCAATCCATGATTGAACAATGCCCATGTGTGTGAGGCCTAGAGAGAAAAATGTGATATAATAATGAAAATAAAAAAAAAAATCAATGAATGTGGAAATAATAGGATGAAGGGGAAAATGACACATCAAGCTGTACATTGTATGTGTCAAATCTCCTGTGCCGTGAACCGAGAGCATTTCCTAATTACTCCCTGTGATGTTTGTATGACATGCTTTATGTCTTGCTTGTCAACCTGTCTCCAGAGTCGCTCCATGATACCACGGGAACATTACTCTCATGTTCTATACCCATCTTCTTCAAACCCTTCACACACTGAGGGCTGGAAGAATGACTGGCTGACATAAGTGCATGAACACTAAGCATAATATTTGTCGAACTGTCACAGCAGCCTGGAATCCGTATTCTGATCCTTATACGGCTTGTCAGGGGTCTTATTTTCCTGTCATATGCTCACTTTATAACAGTAAAATGATTACACTGTCCATGATGTCAATTCAGGGCCTGATCTGAGGAGCTGACAATTTAATAGCGGTGATGACTAGCAGTTTGTCTTCTCTGGCTGCCCTTTAACCTTTATCTCTCGTAAACAACAAAAGAAAAAAAAAAGCAGCAAGTCTGTTGGCAAGATAGACTCAACTATTAGTTTTAATTATTGGTAAAGCATTATTAAAAACAAAGGTAAACATTTATTATATCACAGCTTACCGATTCTTAGAGGTAGTGGCTGCATTCATTTACTTTTTTAAGCTTTCTTTCTTTTATATTCATCTGGTGATCCAGCCAGTAATACCTTTTCGACCGGACTGGTCCGACGGACCGAATCCGGCGGAAATCCGATCGTGTGTGGGCTCCATCGGACCTGCAGCGAACTTTTTCAGTCGAAAATCTGACGGACTTTAGATTTGGAACATGTTTCAAATTTGTCCGACTGACTCGAGTCCGGTCGAAAAATCCGCTCATCTGTATGCTAGTACGACGGACAAAAACCGACGCTAGGGCAGCTATTGGCTACTGGCTATTAACTTCCTTATTTTAGTCCGGTGTACGTCATTACGTACGAATCCGTCAGACTTTGGTGTGATCGTGTGTAGGCAAGTCCGTTCGTTCAAAAGTCCGTCGGATCAGTCCGGTCGAAAAGTCCGCGTGCGTGTACGCGGCATAAGTCTGTTGTTTTTTTTTTTTTAAAGAACAAGCTCTCTTGCAGATGTATCATTACAGAGATGAGACAAACCATTTAACGCTGGACTGGCAGGGGTGGTTACAAGGATCAGCTTTTATTTATTTATGTAAAAAATGTATCCCAAAAGGAAAAAAGCTGTTTGCTGTAACTGCTTATACAGTGGGGAAAATAATTATTTGACAACCATGCAGATTTTGTAAGTTTGCCCCTTAGAAATGAAGGGTCTATAATTTTGATCATAGGTGCATTTTAAAGTGGTTGTAAACCCATATAAAAAAAAAAAAAGACAAAGGCGTTGCATACTAGCTCATTATGAAATACTTACCTTAGGCAGGCCATACACGGTCGAATTTCGAACAAATTTTCTTTTCAAAATCAGAAAGTTCATTTTATTTTGTGATCCGATGGCGCCACCATTGATGTTCGAAATTCGGCCGACCAAGCCTTCAATTTCACCTCATGTTGCTACAGAAAAGAATTTTCGTGTTTGTGAATCTTCTTTTCTCTCCGGAAATGTTCTTTTCTTATTACATTTCTCACACGATTCTCCCATCATTGATTAGAAAATCTTTTGTTTTTCTAAGAATTTCCAACATTTCCGTTTCCTCAAATTTGATTGCCGCACGAAAATCAGCGTTGCTGCAGCCCACTAATGGTGCGAAATTCGTACGAAAATTCTTTGGTACAATTTTAGAAAGAAAATTCTTTCGAAATTCGAACCGTGTATGGCCGGCATTAGATTGAAGCTGTTGCAGCGGTCCCCGGACACCACTGTGACCGGCGACATGTCTCCTGGAGTTATTTCCGGGTTTGCGGTTCTGTGATTTGCCGGAGCCGCGAGGACGTCACTCCTGCACACGGCACGGGCCCTTTAGAAGTGGCACGATTGAGCAGTTTCTTCAGTGCGCATGCACCGATGATCTCGGCGCAAGTGTTTATGGTAAATGTCGCCTAGACCGTGCAGGTTTAGGAGATATTTACAGTACCTACAGATAAGCCTTATTATAGGTACAAGTGGTGTAACAGGGTTTACAAGCACTTTAAATGATAGAGACAGAATATCAACCAAAAATACAGAAAAAAAACACATGAAATAAATGTTATAAATGGAGTTGTAATTCAGTGAGTAAAATAAGAATTTGATCCCCAAGCAAAACATGACTTAGTACTTGGTGGAGAAACCCTTGTTGGCAAGCACAGAGGTCAGATGTTTCTTGTAGTTGGTGACCAGGTTTGCACACATCTCAGGAGGCATTTTGGTCCACTCTTCTTTATAGATCTTCTCTAAATTCTTAAAGGAGAAGTCCAGCCAAAGCTCGTTTGGCCGGGCTTCTCCTATGGGTCACAGGAGTGCAATTAGTTTTGTACTCCTGTGACCCGTTTTCAGCAGAGAGCGGGCCGAAGTCCGCTCTCTGCTGATGTCACGGATATCGGTCCAGGCACCACGTCATCACGACAATAAAGTCTGGATCCCCCAGGTGCACGTTCCGTCGTAGTAGACGTCATCTGTAGTAGAGGTCGTATGTATTAGCTATATATTTGAGATTATCTTTATATGAGTGATTATACACATTGCTGATTGTCACTTGCCATGTCACCTGCCACACATTGCGGATAGTCACTTTCCACGTCACCTGCCACACATTGCTGATTGTCACTTGCCTGCTAAGGTTCAGATTGTCACTTGCCAGAGTGAAGACAGGCAGCAGAGAGATTATGTAATCTCTCTGCTGCCCGTGGCTGCACAGTGAGGGCGGAACTGCAGTGATGCAGGGTGGGCGGTGAGAGATGATGTCATCTCTCTGCTCCCCCGCCCACCGGCTCGCTGACTGGCCAGAACCTCCTCTCACCTGCCGACCGGCCCGCCCGTTCACTCACCTGATGACTGCCCCATCCGCCCACTCACTCACCTGATGACTGCCCCGTCCGCCCGTTCACTCACCTGCCGACCTGCCTGCTCACTCACCTGCCGACCCCGCTGACTGGCCCGCCTGCTCGTTAACCCGCCCACTCACTCACCCACTGACTGGCCTGCCGGCTCACCCGCCGGCCCATCACTATTTTTTTTTGGGGGGGGGGCAATTGCCCCGTTCCCCCCAGCCTGGATTCGCCCCTGATGCAGCACTGGATGAAAGATGCAAGGGTCTGTCAGGAGTCCAGAAACTCATTGACCTTTTATACACACACACTAATTACAAGAAAACGGATCACAGGTGAGGATGGTTACCTTTAATAGCCATTCAAACCCCTTTTGTGTCAACTTGTGTGCATGTTATCAGGCTAAAATCACCAGGGTATGTAAAATTTTGATCAGGGTCATTTGGGTAGTTCCTGTTGTGATCACAATTTAAAAAGAGTAAACACAGTTGATTGATAATAAATGGCTTCAGCCAATCACTAACCATAAGTGAAAGAAAAGTTTTCGTGTTACCATTCATATTATCTGAACAATGGCCAAGAAATCATACATACTGCCAGGGTATGTAAACTTACGAGCACAACTATATATATATATATATATATATATATATATATATATATATATATATATATATATATATATATATATATAATTTTTTTTTTTTTTTTTTTTTTTTTTTTTTTTGATAGCTTCTAAACGAACTACTGTCAGATCTGCAGATTGTTCTCTATTGCCTCATTTTCAAGTACATGCTAAAAACAAAATGACAGGCTAAGCAAAACCACAGATTGGACATAATTGTTTGAATATGTTTGGCTGGCTTCCTAGAATATAGAAAAAAGTATTCCTGGCCACTTGGGAGTAGGTGACAACAGAACGCGTCTGGTTTAAATAGTGACAAAAGTATCACTGTGCGCAGCTTGTGTACAGCTTGGAATCCGTGTTTGGCTCAGCGTGTTAAAAGATTAGAATTTAAAAAAAAAAATCTATTGCTTTGATTTTACTGCAGCTTTACTTTCTCTATCGATAAGCAGATTCTTAGCAGTATTTTAGTGCTAAGAATCTTTTAAAGTTTTCCGTTCCTTTGTTTTTTTTTTCGAATGTATTACTTTTCAGTTGATAACCTGCTGTCTTGGATGGACATTTTTGTGAAAGCAGAACTTAACTGCATCTCAGCACCATAAACTGAAAACACTATTTTATTCATTTTTAATATTTAAAGCAAACTCATCCATCCATGACTCCATCCTTTATGTTGGTGAGAAATCACTTTGAAAAACAGCCCCCAGCATTTCTAGCCACGGCCATCTTGAGCAAGGGCAGATGATTCATGTAGCATTTACTTCCTGGAATCCATCTGCTCCTATCTCATGCAGGCAGGAGGGTGTGCTGAGCTGAGAAAGTCCCTCCTCCAAATAAAAGAATAAAATGCCCATGAAGACTAGTGGGATGTATGGCATCATTTTGCCCTAGGTCAGAAACCAGAAAGCAACTGAAGGAATGTAAAAATAAAATAAAACAAGTAAATCTAATATTCCTTCCAATCTATTTACAAATACTAGTAGTATATGCAGGGCTTTTTTTCAGGGGGAACTTGGTGGAACTCAGTTCCACCACCTCTGGCTCAGACCCTTTGGTTGCTCACCACAATCACTTGTAAACACAGAAGTCTGGTTTCTGTGTTTACAAGTGACAGCTCTGCACTCTGTATATAATGCAATCCTGGTATTTAATGCCCCTTTAAGACCCTCCTACTGTTAACACCCACTATTTGATGTGATTTGGAGGGTGTGTGCAGGCGGAGGGGTGTTGTGGGGCCGTGGTTAAGTTCCAGCACCTATTGTTTGAGAAAAAAAGCCCTGAGTATATGGATTAAAAATAGTTCATGTTAATTGGGAGAGTTTAGTTCTGATTTATCAAGATTTGGTCACAGTTGGGCTTATGCAAGAATTTGAAGACATAAGATATAGAGATACATGGCAGCATGGCACTCTCAACCAAATTCATAATCGCCATCTTAGTTTCTATCTGGCTTGACCACACTTTATATAATGTTCATAACTAGCATTATTATTGTGTGTTTTGCTTATAACGCGGACTATAAACATGCTTTGCAGTAAGATGCATGATCCTGTAAAGATCATCTTATAATCCTTATACATAATTCTCAGGGATTCATCTCCTCACACAGGTAAAACAATTCCCTTGTGCAACCCTTAGGGCCCTTTCACATGGGTGCATCATCTCAAACAGAAAGCAGAACCTAGGCATGTATTCAGCAAAAATGGCTGCCGCACATATAGATAATAATATTAACTGTACAAATAAACAAGGACTATAAAAACACACATTGATAAGATAACTTGTGTTAAGCAGTACTCTATTGCCCTGTACACACAATAGGATTTTCCGATGGAAAATATGTGATAGGACCCTGTTGTCGGAAATTCCGACCGTGTGTAGGCTCCATCACACATTTTCCATAGGAATTTCCGACACACAAGGTTTGAGAGCTTGCTATAAAATTTTCCAACAACAAAATCCGTTGTCGGAAATTCCCATCGTGTGTACACAAATCCGACGCACAAAGTGCCACGCATGCTCAGAATAAATTAAGAGATGAAAGCTATTGGCTACTGCCCCGTTTATAGTCCCGACGTACGTGTTTTACGTCACCGCGTTCAGAACGATCGGATTTTCCGACAACTTTGTGTGACCGTGTGTATGCAAGACAAGTTTGAGCCAACATCCATCGGAAAAAATCCATAGATTTTGTTGTCAGAATGTCCGATCAATGTCCGACCGTGTGTACAGGGTATAAGTATTTTCTGAATATATTTTGACAATATTACAAAATCAAGTTCCCTTTTTATTTTCACAATATGGGGATTTCTTGGATTTCACTATAGATTGTGTGATGGTACCATGTACTGTACAATCCAAAACCTACAGTTTGTAACATGCATTCTTAGAACCTACTTTGGTCCTTCCATGGAATATCAGGGAACCATTGTACTTTGTCTGTAACATCTGTCATGGGTGGGGCTTCTAGCTTAGCATTAAGCCCTTCATGGTTTTCAGCACAGGTGTAGGAAACACAATAATTAAATTACAAAAAAGATTGCCAATTATCCTACTACTATATCAAAAAGAAGGGAAATAAAAAAAACAGAGAAACAAAATGCAGGTACGCATAAAACAAACCATCATCAGTTCAGAGTTGAGTTTTGTGACGGAGTGCCACCCAACATGGAAGAGAGCTTCAATGGTTATGTACTTCTGTTCCAACAACTGAGTAATTCAGAGACAAGATATGGAAGCTTGGTTACCTGGGTTGTACACAAATCTATATATCCATAGAAACATTAGATGCAATGTGAAGGTTTTTCTTTCCAAAGATACCTATTGTTTAAAGCGGGGTTCCACCCAAATTTTAAACATTATCTCTATGCATTCTCTTCCTTGCCTAGATGCTGACATGCTGTGTAAAAAAATTTAAATCGCCGTAATTACCTTTTTTTTTGTAATCTTCTTAGCACTTCCTGGTTTTCCTCCCATGGGAGTAGGCGTGTTTCTAGCCTCTCCCAGACCTCCCACAGTCCCTGGGAGCTAGTCTCAGGCTTCCCAGCATGCATTTCACAACAGCGTCATCACAACATCTCGGTGAATGCTGGGAGCACAGCATTCACCGCATCCAGGAAATACATGCTTGTGGGCTTCAAATGCCCACAATGAAGATGGAAACCGCCTTCAGTGAATTTTATAAGTTATTCTTTACAACGAAATCGGACACAGGCGGACTTATTACACAGAACATGTGAGTAGATAATCATGAGAAGAAAAGTTTGTGAATGAACTCCAAAAAAAAAAAACGATAGATAGGTGGACCCCCGCTTTAAGGACTATCCTTTAAAGTGGATGTAAACCCGATTCATGAAATTTGAGCTGGGCACATATATTTGCAGTGTTTTGTTATCTCTCTTCAAAAGAAATAAGTCTGCTCCATTCTTTTTCCATTCTTCTATCTTAGCCTGATAACTTCTGACAAGTTCTCCATCACATATGATAAAAGCAGCCAGAGTTTTGTGTTGGGAAGGATGCTATCAATAGATTAGCAGAGACCTGAACTATTCAAGGATCAGCTCTAAAAGTCTCTACCTATGAGGAGAGGGGGTGTGTGCCTTTCCTCCAATCAGCTGTCTTGGCTGTATGCCCAGACTTCACTGCAGTGCTAACCAGGAAGAGAAAATCTCCTAACACCATGTGCACTTTCTAAACAGTATATAAAGATGAAGACAGCAGATATACATGTAAAACTTATGTATGGAGATTTGTTTCATCTCTGTGTCTCATCTGAGGCTGTTCACTTCACTGGGTATATGTGAGGGTTTACATCCACTTTAACAATATAATGGCAAAAACATAAAACATCAAGGTAACAAGTTTCCCTTTAAAGGAAAAATAAGACCAGATATGTCATTCTTTTAGAATTTAGCACTGGCACTTTTTCTTCTTTGCAATTTTTACGAAGTGTTTTATGGCAAAACAGAATGCTAGCAATATGTTATTGACCTGTCTCTGAAGGAAGCAAGATTAAATCACTAAATCATTACTGGTAAAAGGAAGGATTAGGACACTGTTTAAAGTGCACATTGACTAATGCCACAGTATTATTTAATTACTGCATTCACTAAGTGGCACAAACAAGGCTGTCAGTAAAAAAAAAATGGCTTAAAGGGAAACTATAGTGAATTTTAAGTTTGCACAAAAAGCCACAAAATAATGCAGCTCTTTATTCCTTAATACAGCCTTTTTCAACCAGGGTGCCTTGAGGTTTCTTCAGGGGTGCCTTGGCAAAATGCCTAAAAATTGTCCAAAATTTGTATACAAGACAGCATGTGCAATAAGCTGCCTTTTAGTGACACAAAGCTAAGGTTTGTGCACCATCACAACCTTCTAGTCACCGGCATCCAAATGACTAATGGCATCACCAGTTGATAAGGAGGATGTCAGTCACCTGCATAGCATCCTTGTTTGACTCTGCCCTGCTCCTCCCCATAATCATTGAGTGATGGAGAAAAACTGAGGGAGAAGAGAAATATTGGAATACCAGTCAGTACCAGTTAGCAAAATTGTATTTGCTTTGGAAGAATAAAACAACTTTAGGGTCCTTCCACACGGGCTTTCCGCCCAACAGATTCCATTTTGCTTAGCGGGGGATCGATCCCCTGATCCCCGCTGAGCAGGCGGATGACAGGTCCGTCTCTGTTCACTATGCTAAGACAGACGTGTCAGAGGTGCATGGAGCGTCTAATCAGGTCCGCCTGAAAAACTGACAGTCGGACCTGATCAGAGCGCCCATGTGATGGTGTGATGGTGCTCGATGGCTAATGCAGACGGATGCCATGGGTGGCCTATCCCCCCAGAAGATGTCACTGTTGACGAAACATGTAGGAGTGTAGGCTACACTTGGTGTCCATCTGCATTAGCCTTCAAGTACCATCAAATGCTCCCTGCTCTACACTATCAGCCTGTTGATCCACCCTGCTGTGAAGCTTGTCAGTGAACCCTGTACGTTTTCAATCAACTTTGATATTTATAATACACTTCACAATGGAGATTTGTATTTCTTTCCTGGCATTCCATTGGGATTGACTGGAGTTATGACCATCATTTTCCTTGCTGACTGCCCAGCCTGTGTTAATATCTTATGAGCTTTTGGCCATTATAACCTTTGGCCCATCCTTTCTACTAAGAGGCGTGATGATTATTCCTAGTCGGTGGTGGATCTCTTTACACCTGAGTTGGAAGAACACATGCTAATGGTCTGTGTTCTCACTATGGACTTCACAATTTCCTTTTTAATTATGACATAAGGACATTTGTATATGCACCGTGTTGTTTGCACATTTGTTGTTACTTTTATGCATGGTTAAGTGTTGGATGTATATCCGCAGTTTAATGAATGCTGTTCCATATTGCACTCTCTGGCACTTTATACACTTATTCATGTATTGCCTATAATGGTGAGCTAGGATGGGCTTCTTTGTGCCAACACCCTGTTAATCCATGGACAGTTGAGAGGAGCAGGTTTGGCGCGGAGCTGCAGGTTTGCGATGTTTCAACTACATCCCTTCAACAATGAAATCTGTGGCAGGACTGAGACCCCCATTGCTGCAACATAAGATGTGAAACTTTGTGGGATGAGGGCAAGGCCAGAACTCAGATCTACCTTCTCATGCCTATGGGTACCCTTAGAAGCCAATTCTTTATGCATTGCTGCACTGATAAAGTAATTGCTGGAACTCACCCAATAGAACAATGTCCTTTCCAATTGACTTATCCTTTCCAGGGTTACCTCCAGGCTGCACATATCGGCGTTGATGGTTTGGCAAAAGTGCTTTGCCTTATTCCTTCTGTATTTGGTCCTGCATTCAGGAATGTAGTGTCAACGGGCTCTTACTTTGTGCCTATTTGTTTCAACTTAGCGGTGGTCCTACTGACTACTATTTATTCAAATAGATATACCTTTTTTGTGCAGCCATCAATCCCCTTCTGCTCTTGGCCTTCTGGGTTCACAATAAACACTTTTCCATCATCAACTTTTTGAATATATCTGACCACATGGGAGTCAGACTGCTTGATCTGTCCTATTGCCCCTGTGCCCGCCCAGGGAGTACTCTGTGTGTGTGCATGCTCACAACTGGACAAGTGAGGCCTGTTTAATCCTGCATTATCCTTCTGTGAGTCTTGAGAAAGCGAATCAGCGAAACGCATTGACGCACAGGGACTCACTTACCTGTTACCACTTAAAGTGGTTGTAAACTCTCCCCGACAACTTTGTCCCATGTAAATCAGCATAAAAAACCCTAATGAACACTGCTTGTAGATATCTCCTTACTTGCTTAGTATTGTTGTAATCCTTTTTGTTCTTTAGAATGACTTCACTGAGCATGCCCAGATCTCCCCTGATTTACGGCACACTCTGTGTACTTATCTGTCTATTATCAAATCTTCCTACGGTACAACTCTGAAATCCCACGAGACTGCATAATCACTCAGAGCTTCCTACTACACCCCATGTGACCATGTGACATCACATGCAGTGTAAACTTGGGCATCAGACAGGATTACTGCAGCCTTATCAGCTAAAACTGATAAGACTGACACAGGCAAACACTAGATAATAGGCACAAGTAAATACTATGAAATAGAACAAGTCAGCTATGAGCAGTGAAACAGGGTTGCCATAGAAACGTTGGATTGAGAAGGAGGCTTGGTTAACAGTACAGGAAGTGCTCAATGTAAGGGCGGAAAAACACTCTACTGTGGACTCAGAAAACAATACTTAAGATGGAGCTGCCTAACCCCTGGAAACAAGCTTTTTAAAGTTTTTTTAAACAGTAAGTAATATGCGATTTGGGCTGGATTACAGTGGCTATAGTTTGATAATTACTTATTATAATGGACTAAATGAAAAGCAGCATCAGAGTGGGAGAGTTTACTTCCTCTTTAACAATGAACTTGAATACAGTTGGCCAGTGGCCAATTGGTCAAACGAACTTTGTATAAGATGCAAATACGTGTTTTTAATTTCGTCCATTTATGTGGAAATATTTATGTTTTTCTATGTATAAAAAATATAGATTTTTAATACTTTGTTGTGGTCCAATTTGCCTTTAACCACTAGGCATCCGCGCTGTAGCCGAAAGACGGCTACAGCGCGGACTCCAATTGCCGGGAGGGCATCCCTGGACGTCCTACTGTTTACTTCCGCGTTGCGCGATCCCGCGGGCGCGCATCGGGGAAGTTTTGTGCTGGCCGTGTCCCTTGGACACAGCCAGTCACAGATCGCTGAAAACGGACAATCATAGCGGGCGTTTTCAGCGCGATTGGCGGTGCCAATGAGAGACAATCTCATATGTAAACATATGAGATCATCTCTCATCGCCGGCTCTCCTCCTCACACAGAGACAGCGTGTGAGGAGGGAGAGCGAACCGCTGCGGCAGTAAGTGAACAGGAGAAAAAAAAAACGAAAAAAAAGTGTCCCCACTGCCATTTGTCCTGCCATCTGTCCTGTCATCTGTCCCTGCCATCTGTCCTGTCATCTGTCCCTGCCATCTGTCCTGTCATCTGTCCCTGCCATCTGTCCTGCCATCTGTCCCTGCCATCTGTCCCTGCCATCTGTCCTGCCATCTGTCCCTGCCATCTGTCCCTGCTGTCATGTCCCTGCCATCTGTCCCCAGTGCCACGTATAAGTGCCATCTGTCATTAGTGCCACATAGTGCCATCTGTCATCAGTGCCACCTGTCAGTGTCACGTGCCATGTCACCAGTGTCACGTGTCATCAGTGCCACTTATCAGTGCCACGTATCACTGCCATCTGTCATCAGTGCCACGTATCAGTGCCATCTGTCATCAGTTTCATCAGTGCCACGTATTAGTGCCATCTGTCATCAGTGCCACGTATTAGTGCCATCTTTCATCAGTGCCACATGTCATCAGTGCCACGTATTAGTGCCATCTGTCATCAGTGCCATCTGTCATCAGCGCCACGTGTCATCAGTGCCACATATTAGTGCCATCTGTCATCAGTGTCACGTGTCATCAGTGCCACTTATTAGTGCCATCTGTCAGTGCCACGTATTAGTGCCATCTGTCATCAGTGCCACGTATTAGTGTCATCTGTCATCAGTACCATGTATTAGTGCCATCTGTCTTCAGTGCCACATCAGTGTCAGTGCCACGTATCAGTGCCATCTGTCATCAGTGCCACGTATCAGTGCCATTTGTCATCAGTGCCACGTCAGTGTCACATGTCATTGTCCTGGTTCTCCAGGGCCTTCAAAACTGTAATAGGTAGTCAACAAATTAGATGTGTAATTTATGCTCCTAGAACACGTGATGGCGCTCCCTGCATGTTGGGCCTCTCTATGTGGCCAGGCTGTGAAAAAGTCCCACACATGTGGTATCCCCATACTCAGGAGGAGTAGCAGAATGTATTTTGGGGTGTTATTTGCGGTATACACATGCCATGTGAGAGAAATAACCTATTACAATAAAAATTTTGTGGGGAAAAAAAAACAAAAAAAAAATCTTTATTTTGCAAAGAATTGTGGGAAAAAATTACAACATCAAAAACCTCACCATGCCTCTTACTAAATACCTTGGAATGTCTACTTTCAAAAAAAGGGGTCATTTGGGGGGTATTTGTACTTTCCTGACTTGTTCGGGTCGCAAGAAATGAGATAGGCCGTCAGTAAATCAGGTGTGATCAATTTTTTATGATTTACACCATAACTTGTAGACTCTCTAGCTTTCACACGGACCAAATAATATCCACTAATTTGGGTTATTTTTACCAAAGATATGTAGCATTATAAATTGTGGCCAAAATTTATGAAGAAAAATTATTAATTTGCAAAATTTTATCACAGAAACAAAGAAAAATGCGTTTTTTTTTTAAATTTCATTTATAGCGCACAAAATAAAAAACCCAGAGGTGATCAAATACCACCAAAAGAAAGCTCTATTTGTATGAAAAAAAGGACAAAAAATTCATTTGGGTACAGTACTGTATGACTGAGTAATTGTCATTCAAAGTGTGAGAGCGCTGAAAGCTGAAAATTGGTCTGGTCACGAGGGGGGTTTAAGTGCCCAGTTGTCAAGTGGTTAAAGTCCAATCCAAGGAGTTTGTTTTTGTCTTCAAATTAGTATGTAAAGATGTGGCAATGGAGTGATTTCAATACTTGGCTTATCTATTATCTTATATATTATCTATACATTGGCTTATCCTGTAATTCCTTTTCTTGCAGTTGTGAAGTAGGGATGCTAATTACATGCCGTATCATATAGCCAAAAGGGGAGCACCAACACATCATCAATGTACAGCAACAGCTAACATTGAAAAAAAAAAACAATAATAATGGAAAGCAAGCAGAAAATCACACAAAACATTGCTTTCACCTGAACTTTACAATAATGACTGCGTCCTGTTTTGAAAAATATGATACTTCCCCTTTAAGAGTCAGGAGAAAGAATACAAAGCCAGTAACTATAGACTTTATGTAATAAAGAGTATCTTGTAAAGGTATCATTACACTCCACAGCGGCAGTGTGTGGTTAAGTGGCAGCATGTCCTCAGAAGCTGCATCTCCTGTCATTTTGTGCCTCTGCCGCAGAGAAGATCCGCCAGCAGTAGGGGATTATAATCAGTGTGTATACAGATTGCTTTCACACTGAGAATATAATTCACGACACTCACCTGGCATCTGCCTTCACCAAGAAAACACATGCTAAACAATGGCAGCCGTAGACACAAACATCTGACTACTTTGTGCAAGCCTGGCTAGCCAAAAGAGAAGAAGTACGAGACAACACGATAGGTATAAAGAGGTGAAGAACACAACAGATGTTCCCTTCCTTGCAAGAGAAATAACACCTCTCCTCCTAAAAAATGAAATAACACCTTTCCTCACTCACCCCATAAATGTTTAATATGTTACTTTCGGCATCAGAAACTGCTTGTTTTTGGAACAAATTTTCGCACCATAAACTTTGGTACATGAAAATTTGGCAGCTTTCCTTACACTATCATGCTGGAAATAATAACATATCAGTAGGAAAAAAACAGTTGTCAGCTGCGAAGACGTATTAGTGATTTAGTGACCCTTAAAGTGTTACTAAACCCAGTAATATGGAAATAGTTCATCCGCTCCCCCCCCCCCCCCCCTCACAGCTTATAAATCTTCTTTTTACATTAAAATATTGCAACTATATACCTTTTTGGATGATCTGTATACCACGGTCAAGTGATAAACTGCACAGTTTCTCCAGTGCTGAGAGTTCAGGTAGGAGGAGATTTCCACTTCAGCCTGTATACACGCCCACATGTGTGATGTCAATATCATGTGACCTGGCTAGCTCTGAGAACAAGTAAATATTCTCTCCAGCATAAAATACACAACTGAGCATGTGCAGGTTGGCTACCCTGCCTGTATTAGGCTGGCTTTCCCCCAGATAGACAGTGCAGGAGGGGGAGGAGCTATACATACAGGATAAAACAGCCTTTTTACACAATGCAGAGGATTAACCCCTTAAGTTCCACAGTGAGTATAACAAGCATGTTATGCTGCATATACAGACAGATTTTACTGTTGTGGGTTTAGTAACACTTTAATGTTGAAAGAAATGCTGCACAATAACTGTTAAATGTTGCTTCCTCATTGCACTGATATTTCCCACATACATTTTCTGATAAATTGGTGTCTGAATACCTTCTCTTTTTCTGTGCAATTATTTTTTATTACATTTTCAAGAGAATAACAAGCTTTAAAATCGCCTACGCATGGGGGGGACATGTCAATTATACAGATGAGCAAGTAAACAGTGTGTCAAAAAAGCACAGTATCCTGTATAATGTATATAATACTGGTCCGGGTTTCAAAAGGTACATAATCCTGTAGCTAGCCAGTAGGCCAGGTGAACCGGTTTCATATGCCACTAAGTAAAAAGAATGTATCGGAAGAGGAAAAATACATTTTTATTTTTTTCTTATTTTTTTTAAGGCCAACAACGCTGCTGGATACTACAGAGCAGTCATGTCATCCATAGTTCCAAAGCGTTGTTGGCAATTTGTTTGCATGCGCCTTACACTATCATGTTTGAAGAAAACATGGGAGAAAACGGTTGTTAGCTGTGAAGAAAATATAGTGAGTTACTGACTCTTAAAAGAAAGGTATGGGGATGTTTTTTATTTTTTATTCATACTTACTAGGTGGATGCAACATCGATCCGATGCTGCATCTGTCCCCCAGTGCCTCTAAGACTGAGAATCGAGCAATCTAACACCACCTAACACCACTGGGCTGTGGAGGGGATGGGAGCCTCCGGCTTCGGCTTTGAGAGGCTGAGCCGGGTGCCGGTGCAGGCAAGTGGGCCCTGGATCGGCTCTGTGATGTCAGCAGACAACGTATTTTAGCCTGCTGTCTGCTGAAAACGGGTCACAGGAGTGCAGAACAAACTGCACTCCTGTGATCCACAGGAGACGTACAGCCAAACAAGCTTTGGCTGTTCTTCTCATTTAAAGTGGTTGTAAACCTCAGTCATGAATTCCGAACAAAGCACATACCCTGTTTCCCTGAAAATAAGACCTAGCGTGATTGTCGGTGATGACTGCAATATAAGCCCTACCCCCCAAATAAGCCCTAGTTAAAGTCCTTGTAGGTCTTATTTTCAGGGTAGGGCTTATTTTTGGGGAAACAGGGTAGGGCTTATTTGGGGGGTAGGGCTTATATTGCAGCCATCACCGACAATCACGCTAGGTCTTATTTTCGGGGAAACAGGGTATATCTGTAGTGTTTGTTTATTGCTCCCCAAAGCTCTAAGTGTGGTTTCTCTCTGGTGCTTCATTCTTCTGTTATCAGCATGTGCCACTTCTGACAAGTTCTCTCAACATGAGATCAATTTCAGGGAGCTCAGCACACAGTTTGTCTATTCACAACACAGCTCTGTATCCTTCCTTTGCTCCTGTGTGCTATGTGGAGGGGGGGGGGGGTGCCTTTCCTCCAATCAGGTCTCAGAAGGGTTTTAACACTTTTTTGCCCCTTTTGAAGGGATGTAGGGAAGAGAAGACTACAGATAAACAAGAAAAATATGCATGAGAGAGTTTACAGTAACTTTAACCACTTGCCCACCGCCGCAAGCCATTACTAGTAAAAAAAAAAATTATTAAAAATGCCATAAATCTATCCCCTATTTTATAGACACTATAACTTTTGCGCAAACCAATCAATATACACTTATTGAGATTTCTTTTTACCAAAAATATGTAGAAGAATACATATCGGCCTAAACTGTGGAAGAAATTAGTTTTTTTTATATATTTTTGGGGGATATTATAGCAAAAAGTAAAAAATATTGCTTTTTTCCCAAAATTGTCGCTCTTTTTTTGTTTATAGCGCAGAGGTGATCAATACCACCAAAAGAAAGCTCTATTTGTGGGAAAAAAGGATGTCAATGTTGTTTGGGTACAACGTCGCATGACCGCGCAATTGTCAGCTAAAGTGACACAGCGTCGAATCGCAAAAAATGCTCTGGTCAGGAAGGGTGTAACTTCAGGCTTGCCTCTTTTGCAGGTATAGCTATGAAAAACATTAAAAATAAGTGCCTATACTGTTTAAAATCCAGTAATGCACTGTCTCACCCTGCTCTGCACATGCTCAGTTGCTCTCTATTTTTTGGCACTGTGCCAAAAAGGTAGAGGCCGATCTGCTGACAGCCTAAAGATGTACTGCTGTTCAGGGGCTCTGGGCTTCAGCAAAATGACAATTTCCAGCAAGAAGAAAAAAGAGCAATGCTGGAGGCAATTTACAGCACCCACCAATTTTGGTAGCATGGAAAAAAGGGAGGCTTCCACCATATCAGAAAAAGTGTGGTGGTCCCATCCCTGATTAGACAACCCAAGAAAAAAATCCCCCCTTTTGATGGGACTTTAGAAGACCACCAACACTGATACATATATAAAAAACTTCTTTAAACTTCAAATATTGTAAAATCAGACACGTTTACAAAATATATAAAAAGACGTGAAACGTCCAGTACTACATACAATGAACATAGTTAGCCACAAAAATCAAAGCAATTTCAAAAATACACTGATACTCTCCAATGGGTGAAGACCCTAATTCCACTTTTATTAGGTATTAGGGTCCTCACCCATTGGAGAGTATTAGTGTCTTTTTGAAATTGTTTTGATTTTTGTGGCTAACTATGTTCATTGTATGTAGTACTGGACGTTTCACGTCTTTTTATATATCTTGTAAACGTGTCTGATTTTACAATATTTGTGATAAAATAAAGAAGTTTTATATATATGTATCAGTGTTGGTGGTCTTCTAAAATCCCATCAAAAGGGGGTATTTTTTCTTAATTTTGGTAGCGTAATTATTAATGTGGAATGTATGGTCTTTGCTAAAGAACATTATTTTTATCAAGTTGGTATGGGTAAAGTTACGCTTTAAAATTGGAAAGAAAGGCTACACAATAACCCACCTGTTAAACATTGCTTACCCATTGCTTTCATACTCCCCACATACATTTTCTGATAAATCAGTACAGTGGAACCTTGGTTTACAAGTAACGCCGTTAACGAGTATTTTGAAAGAAGAGCAACTTTTTTTTTTAAATCCTGACTCGGTTTGCGAGTGTCATCTTGCAAAACGAGCAGGATTCAAGCCAATGGGGTGTGCAGTACCGAATTTGGCCAGAGGTGCGGGGGCACCGGTGACACTCGGAATGGTTCAGAGCCGTTCGGAAATACTCGTAATCACTCGGAAATACTCGGAAACATTCGTAAATACTCGGAAACACTCGGAAATACTCAGTTCCCGAGTGTTTTCGAGCCTTTCCGAGGTTTTCCGAGTTCAGCCGAGCTGTTCCTGAGTATTTCCGAGGCTCTCTGGTGCCCCCCCCCCCCCTCTAGGCACATGTGGTATTGCATGCATAGAAGTCAATGCAGAACGAATTATCTTAGTTTCCATTGACTTCTATGGGGAAACTCGCTTTGATACGCGAGTGTTTTGGATTTCAAGCATTCTCCTGGAACGGATTATGCTCGTAATCCAAGGTTCCACTGTATCCTTGATCGCAAAGCTATGGCTAGTCTGTGTGTCCATTGGAGGGTAGAGAACACTGTTGAATCCTATAGTGCAGTGATGGCGAACCTTATCACCCCAGATGTTTTGGAACTACATTTCCCATGATGCTCAACTACACTGCATGAGCATCATGGGAATTGTAGTTCCAAAACATCTGGGGTGCCACGGTTCGCCATGACTGCTATAGGGGCATTGATGTCATCCATCCAGCATCAATAGCTCCAAAGCTTTTTTGGCCAGGAGAGAGTTTCCACCCACCTGCTGTACCAGCCACGTGACTGCATAGGCCTTATTCAGATAGCACTTTATTAGAAAATGTATGCAGGGAGTATACATCAGTGCAATAGGGAAGCAACATTTAACAGGTGGGTTATTGTGTAGCATTTCCTGTTACTTACCAAACTCACGTTTTTGAGAGGAGCTCGTGCCCCAAAGAGCTCGAAAACACGTGAAAACATTTATTCCAGCTTTCTGATTTGTTTATACAGTGGTTAAGAAAATACTATCTAGGAGGGTGTGAAAAAAAAACGCTTATGCTCAAAAAAGTTCAAAGTAGCTCAAAAGAGCTTGAAGAAGGTCAATTAAAAACGTGCACAAGAGCACAAAAAAGCACAAGCTTCTTCCACCTGAAATAAAAGCTCGAATGCCTGTAAAAGCAGCTTTTTTTTTTTTTTTTTTTTTTGCGTTGCAGTGTGCATGAGCCCTAAACATAAACTATGATGGTTTTGGGTCAGTTTTACGTCTTTAAGCTAATACATTTTCAAACTTCTGTTTTATAGTCCTAAACAGTCTTCGACTTAAAAATGAACATTTAATAACTAACAAAGGATCCTCAGAGCGCTATGGGTTAGTTAGAGATGTAGACCAGCAGATGCTGCCTGTTTCTATGGTTGGCTTTGTCTGAATGAAGCTTTGTGCCCAGTGTCTTTCAGCCCACAAGACTGATGACATACTGTGAGTGCAGAACATTACCAAATCACCACAGCACCCTTCATTCAAAGCGTATATATTCAGAGTGTGGTTGGGATGTCATCATGGAGAGTATCCAAATTTCTGAGTTACAATAGTAACGAATTTAAATGAATCCAAAATAATGAAACAGCATTTCAGATGAAATTCAAATAGTTTTCAAATCGAATTTGAATATTTTTCTAATCAAATTAGAATCGGTTTCTAATCAAAAACTAATCATTTTCGAATTACATTCGAATTTCCTAAGAGAATAAAATAGAATAGAAAATAAAGGAATAGAAATAGAAGAGAATAGAAAATAAAAGAATAGAAAAAATAGAATGAAAAAAAATAGAATAGAAATAAGGGATAGAATAGAAAATAAAAGAATAGAGTAAAACAGAACAAAATAGAGTAGAAAATAAAAGAACAGAATAAAATAGAATAGGAAGTAAAGGAATAGAATAGAATAAAAAACTGAATAAAATAGAAAGAATATAATTATCTTCTGAAATTCGAATTTCAAATAGAATAAATTTGAATTTGAATACCAGAGAAAAGTACAGAATATAATAGAAAAAAGAAGATAATAGAAAAAAGAATAGAATAGAATAGAATAGAAAGAAATGTATTTCTAAATTCGAAGTTCGAATGGAATAAATTCAAAATCGAATAGAATAGAATAGAAAAGAAAAGAAAAGAAAAACATAGAATAGAATTAAAAAAAAACAATAGAATAGAATTCAATATAATATAATAGAATAGAAAGAATATAACCATTTCCCAAAATTCAAATAGAATTAATTCAAATAGAATAGCAAATAATAGATTAGAAAAGAATGGAAAATAAAAGAGTAGAATTGACTAGAATAGAAAATAAAAGAATAGAATAGAAAGAATATAACCATCTTCCAAAATTCTAATTTTGAATAGAATGAATTTGAATAGAATAGAAAAGAATAGAATAGAAAGAATATAACAATATAATCATTTTCCAAATCCTAATTTTGAATAGAATAAATTCAAAATCAAATATAATAGAAAAGAATAGAATAGAAAGTAAAAAAATAGAATAGAATAAAAAAGGGAAAAGAATTGAACAGAATAGAATAGAATAGAAAGAATATAACCATTTCCCAAAATTCAAATAGAATAAATTTGAATAGAATCGAATAGCAAATAATAGATTAGAATATAATATAAAATAAAAGAATAGAATTGACTAGAATAGAAAATAATAGAACAGAACGAATATAACCATCTTTCGAAATTCTAATTTTGAATAGAATAAATTTGAATAGAATAGAAAATAAAATATTAGAAAAGAATAGAATAGAACAATAGAAAAGAATAGAATATAAAGAATATAACAATATAACCATTTTCCGAAATTCAAATTTCGAACAGAATAAATTCTAATTTGAATAGAATAAAAAAGAATAGAATATAATTGAAAAGAATAGAACAGAAAATAAAAGAATAAAATGTAAAATAAAAGAATAGAATAGAAAAAAACAATAGACTATAATGGAATAGAAAGAATATAACCACCGTCCAAAATTCGAATAGAATAAATTTGATTTTGAATGGAATTCAATTAGAATGCTATTTGAATGGAATGCTATTAGAATTCAGATATAATTCATTTGGAATTCGAATTTGAATAAACTAAACAAATTCTGACAACAAATTAAACATGTAGCCATGGTGTTGCAGCTAGTAACAAACAATCCGCCAAATCACCCCACTGCCAGACTTCATACATCACTTCCAGAGACAATGAACAGTCTTTTGCGAGTTTTGTTTTTGTTGTTTTATTGGGGGGTACAACTTGGATAGGGATTGGAATATGGGATGCCCATAGGATTTATAATTGCCATCATATTTATAATTAAAGCACAAAAGCATAATGTTAGAGCCAGAACATTAGATGTGCATGAACATTAAATGTAAATCTCCTCTCACATCTCCATGCAGACTGTTGCTCCTCCTCTGCTCTCCTCCCGCAGACTATTTGCTTCCAAGGATTCCTCATTCAATACTGTGTATAGAATGAGGGCACCACTTCTGACCGTGTAGAAATGATGTTCTCAGAAACTTCTTCCCTCCTGCACAAAGCTTGGTTCCTTCTACCCACATTGGTTTCCTCCTACACACACTTGTAGTTACTGAAATGAAGTATGTCACATCTTCTTCTAATGGCTCTGGTTGCTCGCTGCTACTAGCCCTTCTGGGATCTAGTAGGTTAAAAGCATGACTTTAATGAATAGACTACTGTTCCCAGCCAGCCCAACTTGCAAATCATGTCCCCCCAGGCCACATCGACTTGACACAGATCCCCACAGTCTCTTTTCTGATCCAGGATTCCCCATCATCCACCGTGTGTTTGATGAAGACTCTGCTAATTACCGTGTAAAAGCAGAGTTCCCTCACAGACTTCCTGGCACCTCCAGCCCTCCACTGTGATAACATTCACCGACCTTCCACAGCACTTGATGAGGAACTTGACCGGACCATACCTTCAAAAAGCTTCACCTGCCCACCTGCTCCAGGAGTTCTCCACCATCTGACCGTGTGGTGGCAGAGACATTGCCAATGCCCGCGTAGAGGCAATTTTCCCTCTCAGTTCTCCCCGGGCCTCCTGCTGCAATCGGCGCACCCCCCCCAGATGGGGGTGCCCTCCTGCTGCTGCCTAGTACTCCATTCCTCACTTCACTCAGCCGACTTTTCCCCTCCAGTGGCATATTACCTCAGCTTATATAGGAGGCCCGCCCCCTGCCAATACCGATTGGGGATTGGTCGGGGCTCCCACATGAGCTGCCTGCCACTCCAGTTCCAGGCCCAGCCCCTCTTCCAGAATCTTCTCCCTGGAAGCAGGGGAGGCGCCTCAGAACTAGAGCACAGGTGGTCACACCCACTGCTACTCTGACCACTCCCAGCCCCCAGATCAAAATAGACAGGTCTAGCTTGCAGCATAAGCCTGCCTAAATGTGCCTGTGCTGAAAACCCTAGTACTATAACCCTTACTAGCACCTACCTATTGGTAGAGGGTGCACAAACAAATTTATCTAACTAAACAAATTTGTGTAAATAACTAATTGAAACAAAACAAATATTTTCGTTCTGCACATGTCTGTTGCTTTGTTACCAACATTCCCGGGAGGGAAAGTACTCATACGGCGAGAAGAAGTGGTGTTGCGTCTCACATGTAACCTGGCACAGTGACTTATGTAGTCCACCATGCCTGTAGGACATAAGGGGGGAGCATGGTGAAAAATGGAAATTCTAAGCCTGCAGAGAAGAGAGACACTTGCCAAGTATTCTATTGATGTTTAAATGGCCCTTATTCATATATTTCTATACATCAGACACAAACCAGGGCCAAGTTTGGAGGAGAGAAGGACAGCTGGGAGCCATGGTAACCGGCATTCAATATCTAGAAAATCTGTAAATATAAATAGGGCCCTCTGAGCAGAAGATCCAGTCCGGACTTCCTCTACTATCATATTGGGCAGCACATTTGTCGACTTCCAGGGGCATCTGTTGAATTTTACAAAACTATCCTGAAGGTAAACTTATCTGAATGTTTGAATTCAACGCAATACAAACATTTCAATAATTCATCTCTCAGCAAGTTATAAAAGGCTGGAGAAATGAAATTATTCATGTTTAATTGACTTGTTGAAGTGGTGCATTGACTGGTGAATTCAAGAGCTTTTCAGATGTAATATCTGAGATGCTGAAATAAAAATTTATGTAGTATAGAAGAGTGCCCATGGTGATTTGATACTTATGTACATGTTAGGTCTATTAGCTGCTTATTTTCATCCTGTATTAGTCGTTTTTGTTTCAGGGAATGTTTTATAGGGAAGCTAGTGAAACACACGGCATGAAATGTAAGCTTAGATATCACAGTTTAATGTGATTAGCCTTTATAGGACCCCCGGAGTTTTCTTGAGCTATAACTGGATATCACACCATTGTAGAGTCAAAGAAAAGCGCACTGCTCCATCCTTCCAAGCACTCCCCTTATATGCTGGAATCAGGTGCTGGCTTGGAGTCCAACACTCCTCCACACATACGATATATTACCAAAAGTATTGTGACGCCTGTCTTTACACGCACATGAATTATAATGGCATCCCAGTCTTAGTCCTTAGGGTTCAAAATTGAGTTGGGCCACCCTTTGCAGCTATAACAGCTTCCACTCTTCTGAGAAGGCTGTCCACAAGGTTTAGGAGTGTGTCTATGGAAATGTTTGACCATTCTTCCAGAAGAGCATTTGTGAGGCCAGGCACTGATTTGGATGAGAAGGCCTGGCTCTCAGTCTCCACTCTAATTCACCCCAAAGGTGTTCTATCGGGTTGAGGTAAGGACTCTGTGCAGGCCAGTCAAGTTCCTCCACCCCAAACTCACTCATCCATGTCTTTATGGACCTTGCTTTGTGCACTGGTGTGCAGTCATGTTGGAACAGGAAGGGGCCATCCCCAAACTGTTCCCACAAAGTTGGGAGCATGAAATTGTCCAAAATGTCTTAGTATGCCGACGCCTTAAGAGTTCCCTTCACTGAAACTAAGGGGCCAAGCCCAACCCCTGAAAAACAACCCCACACCATAATCCTCCCTCCACCAAATGATTTGGACCAGTGCGTCAGCAACTTCAGTATTGCTGGTTCCATGGCAATTGTCAAGTTTCACAAGGCTGGATTGCTAGCTCAATAGGAAACACAGACAAGTGCCAATTAGATCCATTGCCAATTACCGCAGTGGTATGTGTTGAGGGTTGTGAGAGATGAAACACACAGGGGAAACCCCACACAGGCATAGGGGGAGCATACAAGCTTCCAGATGGGAATCTAACCCAAGACCAGGTGTTGCAGGACAAGACTCCTAGCAGTTTAGTCATCAGGCTGACCCATACTTCCACGATAATTTAAGTAAAAAAAAATTGATATCACTCTAGTTTCCAATAACCCCAAATGATGATTTACAGGTGAACTCTAACATAGGACCTATGTGAACCTGAAGTGAATAAAAAGTGTCAGCAGGCATTTCCATGTGTTTAATTTTCTTTTTCAGCGCCTTGGATGTCTCTAATCCTAAGATTGTACTGGGGTGCAAATATTGACTCAGCTGCCCTAGTTGAGAGCTTGGTCCCTCACTACTGGCCAGTGAGACCTGTCGTCAAAGTAATACACCAAGTAAGGTTTAGAAAGAAGAAGGGGGCAGGATCTCAAGAAGCTGAGTTGATTGGACAGTGGTGGATTACCGGTACATTGGTGAAGTTTTTCTGCTCTCTCCTCCTGCTTGCCAACTCCCAGTGTTAGATTAACTGCACTCTTCATTGCCAAAGGTCCCTGAATGGCTAACAATGCTGCCCCCAACCCCCTTATGAACTGTGTTGTTCATGAGAATGGAGGGAACAATTATGAAGATATATATTTGTATATTTATATGTGTATATATTATTTGTATTTTATTTGTATTTTATTTGTATTTTAGCAAGTATATTATGTGTTCACCCACAGATTGGTGGACATACCTGCAGCAGCTCTCATTGCCCCCTCTAAGCCCAAATGCTAAGTTGTTTTAAAGTGGAAGTAAAGTCCACTTTTTAACTTGTACCTACATGTAAGCCTATGGTAAGGATTACCTGTAGGTACAGTGAATATCTCCTAAACTTGCACTGTTTAGGAGATATTCAGACGGGATGCAGCCAATGACATCACCGGCGCATGCGCTCTGAAGGGACGGCATACCGGCGCCATACCTTCAAAACTCTGTGCTGGGGCCGAGCTATGGGTTTGATGTCACCACGGTTCCGGCCATTCATACAGTCGGAGCCCGCAAACCTGGGAAGAAGACCAGGTGAAGATGGAAGCACCGGGGAGCCATGACAGCGCTGCGCTGGAGGGCTCCGTATGCCGGTAAGTCTCTGATGATGATGTGCTAGTATGCGGTGCATATTAGTACGTTATGACTTAAACCTACAAGGGGCCCGATTTTTTATTTTATTTTTGTGGCGGTTTACTACCGCTTTAACAGGAAAAGCTTTGACATTTCCAGGTAGTGTCAGAGCTTCATCACTTCTTCAACACCCCTCCCTACAATCTGATTAGTCCATCACAATGATGGTGTGTCTAGTTGACGAATAGGAATGTGAAGCAGGATAAGGTTGGGCACGCCATATTAGGGGCCTTCAAGAGCACCAAATTTTAGGATTAGTAAGCTGTAATATATTATATTTTTGATTTTGGGTTTAGATACCCTTTAAAGTCTAACATCAAATAACATAAAAATCACTGCCTCTTCTATCCCATTTTAAATAAATTTCAATCTTCAACCTGGTTCTACACCTGTGTATTAACTTTCCAGTGGGGAGAAAACCAAGTGCAGTGCTAGGCTTAAAAAAACACTAATGCCGCGTACACACGAGCGGACTTTTCAACGGACTAGGTCCGGTGGACCCGGACTCCGTCAGACAATTCGACCGTGTGTGGGCTCCAGAGGACTTTTTTTTCCCCAAAAGTCTAACGGACCTAGAAATAAAACATGTTTCAAATGTATCCGACGGACTCGAATCCGGTCTAAAAGTCCGCTCGTCTGTATGCTAGTCCGACGGACAAAAACCGATGCTAGGGCAGCTATTAGCTACTGGCTATGAACTTCCTTATTTTAGTCCGGTCGTACGTCATCACGTACAAATCCATCAGACTTTGGTTGATCGTGTGTAGGCAAGTCCGTTCATTCGAAAGTCCGTTGGAAAGTCTTCGGAAAGTCCGCCGGATCTAGTCCATCGAAAAGTCCACCCGTGTGTACGCGGCATTAGACCCCTTTCACACTGAGGCGCTTTTCAGGCGCTTTCACGCTAAAAAAAGCACCTGAAAAGCTCACGAAAACCTATTTTCATTAAAATCAATGAATGCTTTCATACTGGGGCAGTGCACTGGCAGGGTGGTGAAAAAACGCCCCTCTCCATTGAAATGAATGGAAAGCGCTTCAAAATCGCCTGAAAAGCTCTTCAAAAGTGCTCAGTTTTTTACTGGCAGTTTATAAGCGAATCAGTGTGAAAGGGGCCTTAAAGCAGTATAAAAACCAAAAACCAAACATGTAATATATTGCAGCTTACCAATCATTAGATGTGGTGGCTACATTTGTTTTCTTCTTTTTTTGGCTTTTTCCCTCTCTGTTTCCACTTGGTGATCTGACCATTAACACAAAAAAGTGTATTTAAAAAAAAAAAAAATAGCATTTGAAAAACTGCTGCGCAAATACTGTGCGACATAAAAAGATTGCAACACCCACCAATTTATTCTCTAGGGCCACTGCTTTAAAATATATAAAATGTTTGGGGTTCTAATTAATTTTCTAGTTAAAAAATACAGATTTTTACATGTAAACAAAAGTGTCAAAAAAGGCTTGGAACTGAAACAGACTTGTCTACCATGTCGTCATACAACTATAATATTTGTCAAAATATAATATATTCAATTTACAATGAATATTACAATAAAAAAAAAAAAATACGACTTTCCATATGAGTTGTTTTTTCCGGTTTTCATGGGTGCTCTTTAACATTCCAACATTTTCAGCACTAAGAGGTTTAGCATTTGATAACGCCACCGATAAAGTAGAAAACTGCTTTAAAAATTGATAATGACGCCCTGAAACTGATATTTTCTAGCGACATTTTCTTCCGCGGCTCCGTATCATTTGATTAGTCAGCCTTTATTTAAAAAGGTCAGCATTATTTTTTCTTTCCGCACCCACAATGAAGGGGTGAATGCAAATTCGAAGCATCTGCAATGACATCTGTTGTACAAGTAAAAAATCCTCCTCGAGCCTGGAAGACAAAGCGGCTCTTTGCAATTAGAACACAGACCCTGTAAGGGAGCGTGAAACTGACAGAGCTGTGGATAATACAACGTTCTGTCTCATTAACCCCATGTGATGAAGGGTGCATGAAGGGTGTACAAAGCACACAGTGCGGTTCAGCTGTAGGGACGTCGAGTCAGAAAACTTGCGCATTGTATTTCCTCCTTGTAAAAGGCAGGATGGGCCTCATAGTGATGGAAGATTTGATCGCTGATTGCTAATCTTTGGGAATTTAGGCTCTTTTACCAACTTATTTTTCAGAAGAAATATTTGAGACCTGATCCTTTAAGGCCAGGACCCAGTTATTTCCCAACTATATATAGTCAATAAACTAATACATACAGTCAATATTCTATATACTATATATTTTCACCTGATCCTTTAGGCAGGGGACTCCAAACTAATGCCTGTGGGCCACAATCAGCCCGCTACAAGATTTTACCTGGCCCACAGCAACTCTAATGTGATAGGGCTGGGGGGCTTCTAATGGGAAAGGGGGACTGATGTGATGGGGGGCTTCTGATGGGAAAGAGGGTCTGCAATGTGATGGGGGGTGTCTGATAGGAAAGGGGGGCTGTGATATGAAGGGGGGCTCTGATGTGAAGGGGGGGGCTCTGATGTGTTTGGTGGGTTCTGATATTATAGGGGTACTCTAATGTGAAAGGGGCTCCTGATGTGAAAGGGGTACCCTGTTGTGAAAGGAGGACTCTGATGGAAGGGGGGCTGTGGTGTAACGGCAAGGCTTTTAATTTGAAAAGGGGGACTCTGATGTGATAGGGGGCTTCTGATGTGAAAGGGGGACTGTGATGTGATAAGGGGCTTCAGATATTAAAAGGGGGACTCTGATGTGTTGGGAGGCTTCTGATGGTAAAGGGGGACTGTGATGTAATAGGGGGCTTCTGATGAGAAAGGGGGGGCTGATGTGTTGAGGGGGCTGCTGATGGGAAAGGGGAACTGTGATGTGATAGGGGGCTTTTGATGGGAAATGGGGATTGTGATGTGATAGGGGGCTTCTGATGGGAAAGGGGGACTGTGATGTGATAGGGGGCTTCTGATGGGAAAGGGGGACTGTGATGTGGAGGGGGCTTCTTATATGAAACAGGGCTCTGACGTGAAAGGGGGGCTCTGATGTGTTGAGGGGGCTTCTGATGGGAAAGGGGAACTGTGATGTGATAGGGGGCTTCTGATGGGAAAGGGGAACTGTGATGTGACAGGGGGCTTCTGATGGGAAAGGGGGACTGTGATGTGATAGGGGGCTTCTGATGTGAAATGGGGGACTGTGATGTGACAGGGGGCTTCTGATGGGAAAGGGGGACTGTGATGTGAAGGGGGGGCTCTGGTATGAAACAGGGCTCTGATGTGTTGAGGGGGCTTCTGATGTGAAAGAAGGACTGTGATGTGATGGGAGACTTCTGATGGGAGAGGGTGACTGTGATGTGATAGGGGGCTCTAATATGAAACTGGGCTCTGATGTTAAAGGGGGGATTGTAATGTGAAGGGGACTTCTAATGTGAAAGGGGGACCCTGTTGTGAAGGGGGACTCTGATGGAAGGGCGCTGTGATGTAATGGCGAGGCTTCTAATTTGACAAGGGGGACTCTGATGTGTTGGCAGGCCTTCTGATGTGAAAGGGGGTCTCTGAAGTGTTGGGGGGGCTTCTGATGTGAAGGGGGATTCTGATGTGTTTGAGAGGCTGCTAATGTGAAAGGGGGACTGTAATGTGACGGGGAGTTTCTGATGAGAAAGAAGGGGGGCTCTGATGTTAAAGGGGGACACTAATCTGAAGGGAACTTCTGATGTGAAAGGAGGACCCTGTTTGAAAGGGGACTCTGATGGAAGGGGGCTGTGATTTAATGGCGAGGCTTTTATTTGAAAAGGGGGTCTCCGATGTGTTGGTGAGGCTTCCTATGTGAAAGGGGGATTCTGATGTGCTGGGAGGCTTTTGATGTGACCGGGGAATCTTCTGATGAAAAAGGGGGAACTTCCGACGTGAAGTTATTTCCTAGAGTGTGTTTATTTATTCATCTAAATTTTAATCAATCAATTATAAAACTGATTTTTTTGAGCCCCTGAATATTTGTAAAATATACGTTGCCCTCATATTGAAAAGATTGGAACAAGCCTTATGTCCCTACTGTCTTCTTCTTCTATGCTTCTCTTTCTTTTATTTTCTTCAACTCCCTAGCTGTCTCTTTTTCTCTCATTCGATTCTCCACAATGTAAACATCATAGGCATAGGCATTTAAGATGCCTATGTTTTTGCACCAAACCACTTCAATATTAGCTCCTAAGGTTTAACCTAATGATCCTTTTACAAACCTGTGCAACTCCCACAACTAATGTATGTTACTATATCTTCCCTAAATGTCCATGCCTAAATTGTGTTTGTTAGTTGTGGTTATAGCAACTTTTTGTATACTTTTGTATTTTGTACATCACTATGGTTTCTGCTGTTACTTTGCAAAATTTATGAAAAGTCAATAAAGACTTTTGAACAAAAAAGATTGGGGTCCCCTGCTCTACACATTTATGGGTAAATCCCTTTATAAGAACCCTTTTACGAACCCCTTCTGAATCGGCAACCCAAGAAATGCACTAATAATCTATTGAAGCTTGTTTCACACATTCTTACGGCAGCAAAGAGGGGAACAATGAGAGCTGGGAAGACCCTGACCATTCCCTTCACTGAAGTCAAGCACCGAGTCTCTAAAGCAATGGCCTTTGAAAAAAATAACCGCTCGACAAAACAATAAGGTAGCAAAATTTCCTAAGACATGGGAACCAAGGATTTAATCCTATTTGCCACCCTCTTTTAATCCAGAGTAATTTCTCCTGTAGAGGTTGGAAGTGGGAGGTGAGCAGGTACTGACAAATGTCTATCTCCTTTTTTTAAAATTTACCACCTCTCTGTTCCCCCCCTTTTTCCCCTTACCGGTCCTTGTTGGGTGTGAGGGGGTCTTGTACTGGGTAGAGGTGTTGTAATCTGAGTTCTTCTCCTCCTATTTTCAGTTATATACAGACGAGCTGAAGGCCACTATCAAAGCCACCTGGGCTTCCATAACATCTCAGCAGTGCCACAGGCTGATTGCCACGCTGCATTGATGCAGTCATTCATGCAAAAGGAGCCCCGACCAAGTATTGAGTGCAAACTATACTGTACATGGACATACTTTTCAGTAAGCCAACATTTCTGTATTAAATCATTTTTTTTATTGGTCTTATGTAATATTCTAATTTTCTGAAATACTTAATTTTGGGTTTTCACTAGGTGTAAGCCATAACCATCAAAATTAAAAGAAAGAAATGCTTGAGATATATCACTCTGTGTGTAACGCATCTATATAAAACATCTGAGTTTCACTTTTTGAATTGAATTACTGAAATAAATTAACTTTTTGATAATATAATTATTTTGAGATGCACCTGTACTATATACTTCCTCTTATCTTCCAGAACATGGGGCATATCTCCTACCCGAGTATAATTTCTTCTTTTTATGACCACCCTGGTACACCTGTGCTTTGAGTGCAAAATACATTGTTATGCCACTTTTCAATGACACAAATGTTTATCTGAGCCTATTGATCTTCTTTCTTTTGTATCATTATGTTTGTCAAACCTATTTTTGAAAATGTAATAGAAACGTATTGAGCGTGAAAGTCTATGCCTTCCCTTTTTTTAAAAAGGCTTTCTGACATTTTTTTTCCCAAAGATGTCTCACTGGGAATATAACCCACCCTAAACCTGGCATAATCAATACTTTCAATAGCAGACAGTAAGGAGAAAAAGCTTTGTTCAAATTGGTATTTTTTTTTGTTCTTTTCACCGCAGTGTGAGTTTTATCACCATTCTGTCTCTTTTTTGCCATTTTTTTACATTGCGGATCCACAACTTTCAATTTCAGATATTTATCAAGTGAAAAAAAAAAAAAAAAGTGTCAGGATACTAAACTGAAAAGCACTTCTTCACTGACCTTTATCAATAGGCCCCCACGAGTGCAGTTAGTACTCAGAGCCATCTGCCATTAATCTCCATACATGAGTTATGGCCCTAAATTCATCTGCCGGTTAGAGCCGAACTCCCATTCCATATGAGGGAGGGAGTTGTATAAGCTGAGACCCATCCATGTGACTAAACTGATACTTTAATTATTTGGGGGGGGGGGGGGGGTTATGGGACGCTTTAAAGTGGGTCAGTATTTTTTTCTTTAAATGTCATTTGTCAATGAACTGTCAAATGATTACATTGTTACAAATATATAAGCTATCTCTTTCTTTAGCTTTAGTTGTCAGAGCTCACAATTAAATTAAAAATGGATTAAATATAATAATAATAATAATAATAATAAAATCAATTAATAAAATAAATATTAAAGTAAATTAATATTTAATTAAATTCAATTAAAATAAAATAATTTTAATTAAGAGTCCTTCCTACACACTAGCTCCTTCCCTCCCCTCCTGAATCTTTTCTCTCTTGTACCCAGTGTAAACTGTTGCATCTGATTCCTCTCGCTAGGACTTCACGTGTCGCAGTGGCTTAACAAGTCATGTCATCACATTTGATGATATCACTTAGTTAATTAACTACTTCAGCTTCGGAAGGCTTACCCCCCCCCCTTCATGACCAGGTAATTTTTTGTGATACGGCACTTCGTTACTTTAACTGACAATTGCGCGGTCGTGCAACGCTGTATCAAAATAAATTGATGTCCTTTTTTTCCCAAAAAATAGAGATTTCTTTTGGTGGTATTTGGTCACCTCTGCGTTTTTTTATTTTCTGTGCTATAAACAAAAAAAGACTGACAATTTTGAAAAAAAAACTATATTTTTATTTTCTGCTATAAAAACATCCAATAAAAAAATGTAAAAAATCTAATTTCTCCATCAATTTAGGCCAATATGTATTTTGCTACATGTTTTTGGTAAAAAAAAACCCCAATGAGTGTATATTGATTGGTTTGTGCAAAAGTTATAGCGTCTACAAACTAAGAGATATTTTTATGGAATTTGTATTCTTTTACTAGTAATGGTGGCGATCGGTGACTTATAGTGAGACTGCGACATTGCAGCGGACAAATCGGATACTAAGTGACACTTTTTTGGGGACCAGTGACACCAATATAGTGATCAGTGCTAAAAATATGCACTGCCACTGTACTAATGACACTGGCAGGGAAGGTGTTAACAGCAGGGGCTGGGTTAAATGTGTTCCTTGGGAGTGCTTTGTAAGTGTGTGTGTGTGGGGGGGTGCTTTAACTGTGAGAAGACAAACATCTGTGTTCCTGCTTAGCAGAAACACAGGATCTCTATCTTCCCTTGTCACAGAACAGCGATCTGCCTTGTTTACATAGGCAGTACGCCATTCTGCCTCTGTCAGGAACGATCGGCGTGTTCCGCTGATTGGCTCTCACCGATTGGCTCCCACTGTGTCCAATCACAGCGGGAGCAGGTTGCCAGCGACGTGCATGCGTGCCCCAGACATGGAAGTGCAGAATCATTTCATTAGAGTTTGTTATGTATAAACACTTTTTTTAAATCTCTAATCATTATTGCTATCGCTGGAAAACCCCCTATGTAACTGGGAAGTGACAGGTTCTGTTTAATGAGACAGCTGTGGTCTACTAGACCCCCTTTGAGCAAAAGACTGTGATAACTCTGAATTGAGTGCTTCCTCATTCATTCCACAGAGGGGGCTCTCACAGACTTGAAGTTGGAAGTGCTCAGAGCAGAGTGCTTCCAGGTTCATTCCACAAAGGAGACTGTCACAGTTCTGAACCTGGAAGTGGTCAGAGTGGAGTGCTTCCTTGTTCATTCCACAGAGGGGACTGTGGCTGATCTGAACCTGGAAGTGCTCAGAGCAGAGTGCTTCTGGGTTCATTCCACAGATTTTCGACAGTCTTCTTCCACTAGTCATCCTGAGCAATTTGTGCTGGTTCCCAGAAGCAGCAGAAGAGTCCCAGAGCTGTGTGTGTGGGTGGGGGGAAGTTAGAGCATGTAGACAGTAAATGGCTGGAAGAAGCTGGAGAAGATCAGCAATAAGGTGCAATGAAAAATTACACAGTGCTTTGGAAACTGAATGTCGCCCAGTTAGGTTGGCCATAGACGGTGCAAATTTCTTTTCTGCAGCCATGGGTTGCAGGGAAAAAAAATGCACAATTCCCCCATCAACACAGACAGTGCTGATAGGGGAGTCCCGCCTGCTGAGACATTGGGGTTGATTTACTAAAGGCAAATGCACTTTGCACTGCAAGTGTACTTGGAAATGAGGGGAAGATCTGAAATGAGGGGAAGCTCTGCTGATTTTATGATCCATTCATGTAGAAGCAAAAATGCTGTATTTCATTTTCCTTGCATGTCTCCCTCAGATCTACAGCGACTGCACTTCCAAGTGTACTTGTAGTGCAAAGTGGATTTGCCTTTAGTAAATAAACCCTATTGTCTTCTTCCATGGGGGGTGGGGGAGTCATCCCCACTGAGAGAAAACATTGATTATGTGTGCTATTTAGCAGTCCTTTCACATAATACCACTTGTTCATTTTAGGTTTGGTGCTTCTTTTATAGCTGTATAAATAATATGTAAACAAAATAGCACTGTTCAGTCTTGCTACACACATTTGGATTCAGTGGTCAGTCCCTTTTAGATAAATGTGTGTTGATATCCATCACCTAGTCACTGATCGAGGCTCAATGTGAAAACAAACACAGGTAATTTTGGATGAGTCATCTCAATATGTTATGTGTTAATGACATCTAATTTACTGGATGCCTGATGACACCTCAATGATATAAATAAGCCTTCAGAAACAAACAGCTGACCCCCCTCCTTGGGACACTCGTACATTACACATGTCATGATGTCATAGCGGGGGCAAGCACTGTGCATCATTGGCTAAAGAGAACCTCCGGGGCCTATTCACAAAGGTCAGCATTAATCTTTCACAGATTTTCATGTTGAATATTATTATTTTTAATCATTTTACCTTTTTATAAAGCAGCTGTGGGTAATTTACCCACAAATGTTATTACGAGGTTTCAAACGAGATGAAAACAACACAACAGGACACAGTAGTGCACAGGAGTTGCTCTTGACTAATTCAGCTTCTGGTAATTCTCACGGAAAATGCTGCCAGTAATTCCTGCCACACAAAACCAAGCACCATTCCAGTAGTTCCAATAGAGGAAAACCATAGGAAGCAGTGATATTTTTTCTATGCTGCCCATAGGTGTGCGCAGCCTATTGCATTAGGGTGTGCACCCTTAAGCTTAAACACACATGCGTGTGCGGGTGTCTAGATATATATGACCCCGGCACAGTGATCTCCCTGCCGGCACAGTGAAAGAGAAGAGCATAAACACTTCTCTTATGGCAGAGCCGGTAAGAGGGAGATTTTTCCCCTGTCTCTGCTGCTACACAGAGCGATACCACTAATGTGCACGGGGTGATTAGGGTGTGCCTGGGCACACCTGGCACACCCTGTGCGCATGCCTATGATGCTGTCTTTATGCAGCATTGCAGGTTATTCCTCCTGCCTTGTAGCACTAGAATCAGCGGTTCAAATCTCAACTTGAAATCTATCTGGATGGAGCTTGCATGTTCAGCCTTTGCTTGCTTGACTTTCCACTAGATCAGGGTCTGTTTTCAGAATGAGGGCCCCTTCATATATTCAACAAATATTTACAGGCCAAAAAAGCCTCATCAGAGTCACCCTTACATCAGGGTCCCCATCAGAGTCTCCTCTTAGATCAGGGTCCCCATAAGAATTCCCCATTACATTAGGGTCCTCATAGGAGTCCCCCCTTAAATCAGGGTCCTCATAAGAGTCTCCCACTAGATCAAGGTCATCATAAGAGCCGACCTTTCATCAGGGTCCCTATCAGAGTCTTACCTTAGATCATGGCCCTCATCAGAGTCCCCACTTACATCAGGGTCCCAATCAGAGCCCCCCCCCAACTTATATCAGGGCTCCCCATCAAAATATCCCTTACATCAGGGTCCTCATAAGAGTTCCTACTTACATCAGGGTCCCCATTACTGTCCCTCCTTACATCAGAAGCAGAGACCATAGGAAACCTCTGCTGACCCTAATCTTCAATCTGTGCACGTTGAGGATACACCACTGATCCTAGCCTCCTAATGTGGCCCATGGGATGTAGTTTGGACACCCCTGCTCTAGATACTCTGCTTTTCTCCCAGATTTCAAAGACATGCTGGTAGGTTAGTTGGATCCTGTCTAAATTGGTCGTAGTATGTGTGTGTATGAATGTGAGTTAGGGACCTTAGATTGTAAGCTCCTGAAGGGCAGGGACTGATGTGAATGTACAATATATACTATATGTAAATTGCGGATGCTATATACATTTTTAGTTTTTTGTGTTCTTTTTTTCTCTTTAATTTTGAGCCCAACTCTAGTTTAATCTTTGAAGCAACCCAGCACCCTTAAAAAAAATCCTTATACTTTCTTTTTTATCCAGATATCTTTGGTTCATTCACATTATACCACAAGTCGTTATCTTCCAGAATGTGGCATTCTCCTGGGGGTCATCTGCAGCATTCACCTGTGAGTCACTCCTGAGTGGTCTAATGATGCACCCCCGGGGGGGTCCCTGACACCCTGGGCTCACAGGAAGTGGGTTGAATGGCACTTGGTATCATTCAACCTCAGAGACCACTGCCACTGGATGGCAGACTGATGGGTTACCATCTGTGTCCCTACTAGGAAGATTTCCCCTTGCAAGTGATGGGTGTCAGACAGAACAGACAGAACAGGAAAGTAAGGGAACTTCCCACAGTGGGAGTACAGATAACACGTAAGTTCAGATTTTGCTTACCGTTCACATTAGCATCACAATGTTCCATGTTAATCTTCTATAAACTGTAGGGTGGAGTGAATTAAATTGATAAAACAATTATTCTATTGATCTTTATAAAAAGCCTCCTAGATCTGTTTATTGATTCCAAAGCATTCATCTAACAACACATTACACAGAAAATATAAAAAAAACCACTGACTTCATCTAAATTGTTAAATACACAACCAGTTCCAATGTATCTCTCAACATGGGATTATTTAGTTAAAAAGTGGATTCATGAAGGAATGCTAAGGCAGGAATACCTTAATGCCCCGTACACACGGTCGGACATTGATCGGACATTCCGACAACAAAATCCATGGATTTTTTCCGACAGATGTTGGCTCAAACTTGTCTTGCATACACACGGTCACACAAAGTTGTTGGAAAATCCGATCGTTCTAAACGCGGTGATGTAAAACACGTACGTCGGGACTATAAACGGGGCAGTAGCCAATAGCTTTCGTCTCTTAATTTATTCTGAGCATGCGTGGCACTTTGCCTGTCGGATTTGTGTACACACGATCGGAATTTCCGACAACGGATTTTGTTGTCGGAAAATTTTATATCCTGCTCTCAAACTTTGTGTGTTGGAAAATCTGGTGGAAATTGTGTGATGGAGCCTACACACGGTCGGAATTTCCGAAAACAAGGTCCTATCACACATTTTCCGTCGGAAAATCCGACCGTGTGTACGGGGCATTAGTCCGTAGGGTTCAATATTGAGTTGGCCCACCCTTTGCAGCTATAACAGCTTCCACTCTTCTGAGAAGGCTGTTCACAAGGTTTAGAAGTATGTCTATGGGAATGTTTGACCATTCTTCCAGAAGAATCCGACCGTGTGTACAGGGCATTACTGTGCTACATCTACATGTGTCTTTGTCATCTTTTAGCTACTATGGATGCGTGCTGTTTTTTTTTTTTTTTTTAAAGAGAACATATGACCATATACCTAGGCTTTTGGTTATGTCATTAGCATCAGAAGAAGTCTGCAGCAACATTTTCCAAAAGAAATATGTATAGGAGAAGAATGTATTTCGGGCCTTCTGAATGCTCTATGGGGTTTATTTACTAAAGGCAAATAGACTGTGCACTTTGCAAGTGCAGTTGCTCCGGAGCTCAATAAATGAGATAAAGCTTCACTTTGCAAAGAATACCCAATCACATGCAAGGAAAATAAAAACTAGCATTTTTGCTTGCACATGATTGGATGATGGAAGTCAGCAGAGATTCCTCTTTTTTAATAAGCTCTGGAGCAACTGCACCCGCAGAGTGCAGTCTATGGGGTTGATTTACTAAAAGGCAAATAGGCTGTGTACTTTGCAAAGTGCAGTTGCACTGTGCAAGTGCAGTTGCTCCAGAGCTTAGTAAATGAGGTAAAGCTTCATTTTGCAAGGAATACCCAATCACATTCCAGTAAAATAAAAAAAACTGCATTTTTGCTTGGACATGATTGGATGATGGAAGTCTGCAGAGCTTCTGCTCATTTACTAAACTCTGGAGCAACTGCTCTTGCAGAGTGCAACTGCACTTTTGAAAAAATACACAGTCTATTTGCCTTTAGTAAATCAACCCCTATTTGCCTTTGGTAAATCAGCTCCAGCAAGGCTTTTAACATAGAAGTAACGCTACAGGTTCTCTTAAAGTGGTTGTAAACCTCGGAAATAAAAAATGAGAAAAGCATTTCCTTCTATAATGTCTACTTGCCCTGATCCAAAGCACTGAGTGTGATTTCTGTCTCCTCTGACATTCCTCTACTATCTGCATGAGTCACTCCTGACTATGGGGGTTATTTACAAAAGGCAAATCCACTTTGCACTACAAGTGCACTTGAAAATGGTAGATCTGAAATGAGGGGAAGCTCTGCTGATTTTATCATCCAATCATGTGCAAGCTAAAATGCTGTTTTTTATTTTCCTTGCATGTCCCCCTCGGATCTACAGCGACTTTACTTCCAAGTGCACTTGCAATGAAAAGTAGATTTTCCTTTAGTAAATAACCCCCTATGTGTCTGTAGAGCTGAGATTCCCCAAAGTAATAACTGAAGCATGAGGGAATGGAAGTCTCAGAGTAAACGAGCTATATTATATGACTGCTATAACCAAGCATTGACTGCACAGATAAAGAATATTTTACGAGTGTGCTGGCATCCATCAAAATTGAGAAAACAGGTTTGTTTTTTATTTTATCTTGATTGTGTCTTAAAAGTGGAATTCAACTGTATCTGAGCATCACAAACTGAAAACACTATTTAATTAGTTTGTATTACTCATCGCAAACACCCCCAACATCCATGTCTCCATGCTTCATTTTGTCGAGAAATCACTTTGAAAAACACCCCCCTAGCATTTCTAGTCATGACCATCTTGAGTAAGGGAAGATGATTCATGTTGTATTTATTTACTGGAATCCATCTGCCCTTAGCTCAGGCAGGCAGGAGGGTGTGCTTAGCTGAGAAAGCCCCTCCTCCTCTCCTCCAGACGAAAGGAAAAAAAATGCCCATGAAGACTAAGGTTATATCGGGTCCCAGTAACAAACTGAAACTAAAGCAGAGATGAAGACCACAGCCTGCTGATTGGATAGTGAAGGGGCAATACTGCACTCATAATGCTATTACTCCTTCTGCTAGTAAGCTCCCAGGATTACATTAACAGCATAGTAGTGTAGTACAACCTGATTGTCTCACGGCTTTTCTTCCACTCACAACAGTGCCTGGTGTAGTCCCCTAGTTTGGCCACTAGGTGTCCCCATAGTAAGCCTTGAGAATAGGCTTTGGAACCCCTTGTAGTGAGATGGCATTGTAGTATTCTAAGTAGATACTAGAGGCCCTCAGAGCAGTAATGGGATATGACCTCAGATAGTAAGGTGGTGCCTGCCCTGTCTTTGCCATTGTGGGGCATCTAGTGTCTTCAGGACCAAGCTTCAGTAAGGATGTAGATTGTGAAGCTCTACCTCTTGGAGCTTACCCTTGGGGGGAAGCTGGGAAGGGATAGTGCAGGACTATTGGGGCTACTTGCATGGGATGCAGGATTCTAGAAATACCACCTTCATAGTACAGGCTCCTCAACTCAACTTCCTCTTGTTTTTGCTCTCTCTTTATAGTGTCAAGACTCAAGGAATGTACTGTCATCTCTGGAATGACTGAAGTGTGTTAATATGTAATTATAAACTGAGCTCAGTAAGCAGTTAAATGGCTTCTGTTGTTTGGGTTCCCCTTTCTCCTAAACTGAAGATGGTGATGTCCTGGAAATAGATAGTCCTGGGTGAGCCTACAAGAAGGTATTGGAGAGACCACTTGGTGGGTGCTGTCCTCTGGATGAGGATGACCTGTGGAAACAGATGATGCTGGATGAGACTACTATTGTGGTCCAGTGCCATAAGGCCTGAAGCAGGTATGGGATGGACTGATAGCTGAGTGCTCTGCTGTGGATGGGGATGTCCTCTGGAAATGGATGGTGCTGGGTGAGGCTGCCATTGGGATCTAATGCCGTAAGGCCTGAAGCAGGTATGGGATAGACTACTTATTAGGTGTTGTGCTCTGGATGAAAATATCCTCTGGAAACAGACCATGCTGGGTGAGGCTGTTATTGAAGGCCTCAAGCATGTAAAGGATGGACTACTTTTTTGGTGCTAGTGAGAGCCTCCCGGGGTGTGTGGCATATTGGCAGATTCCAAGGGGTACCCTGAGGAAGATGTCATATCTAAAGTGCCCTAGTAGGTCTAAGGGACCAAGCTATGTACATGCAGAAATGGGTTAAAGAGTTCACATACTCCTCCACTACCTAGTTAGCTGTACACATTGAGGACATGAAGCCCAGCACAAAGCTCCTGTCACAACGCCTCATTCTATGTTATTTTGAACAGTATCACCCCAGGAGAAACCTAATAATGCTTTACAGTAATAAATGGATTCAGCGCATTCAACCTTTTCCATGTTTACTGTTGAAAAATGAACCTGGTCTTTTTTCAAGTGACAATGCTGCTTAGAAAGATGAAATTAAATATAAAACCTTCCATAGCAGACTGGAGAGGAACTTGGAGGGGAAAACGAATTTTCTTGGCAGAAGTGTTGAATTAGCTTTATATGAGAATCTTCTTTTGAAAACAGCGAATCCATATGATTTATAAGAAGCCGTTCCTTTCCCAGTTAATATGTTGCAGTGTTTACTTTATCCCATTAAATTTTATTATACATTACATACACACTCTGTTCACACGTCGGAGGTGACAGGGCGTAATGGAGTTAAAGGATGTACTTGTGAGTATAAGTGCTTCTATAATCTGCCTTTATGCGGGATAAATCAGCCATGCGGCACACTAGTAAAGATAACAATAAAAACACTTGAGAGACATGGATTCTGGTTCCTGAAAGCTGCAAGTTCCTAAGTGAAAATGTTTAGAAATGTCACTGGAAGCACCTAGCCATTTTATACTGCATTACTGTTCCATTCTCCTTGTGGAGAAAACAGAATCATTCCAAACCACCACAAAACAGTAATAAAGAGACGCTCATAAAGATCATACAAGTGACAAAACACTCAAAACAGGGTGCGCTCACCAGGAGGGTGACCCCAGTCTCCCAAAAGGCCCTATAAAATTTGAACAGTAAAAACACTCAAATAGATCAACCTCTTTTTAGACATTTATAAGGGCCTGCAAAGAATGAGGTACCTGCAGCTTACCCAATATGTGGAACAGATATCGGGAAGGTGGAACCAAATGTTCCAAGCCGTGGTTGAGTTGTGGAACAGATATCAAGAAGGTGGAACCAAATGTTCCAAGCCATGGATTGAGTTGTGGATAACATGGCGGTGGTCCAGTTCGTCTCTTACAGCTGACCTTAGGCAAATAGCTAAACAGTAACATTCTATGTGAGCTTTCTTACAGTGCCTTGAAAAAGTATTCATACCCCTTGACATTTTTCACATTTTATCATGTTACAGCCAAAAACGTAAATTAATTTTATCGGGATTTTATGTGATAGACCAACACAAAGTGGCACATAATTGTAAAATGGAAGAAAAATGGTAAATGGTTTAAAATTTTTTTTTACAACTAAATATGTGAAAAGTGTGGCGTGCATTTGTATTCAGCCCCCCTGAGTCAATACTTTGTAGAACCAATTCTATTACTTTTCAAGGCACTGTACCTGCATAAAGATTTGAAATTCTGTTGCATCACTCTTGTGATTCAAAGTGAAGATATGTCATCAGCAGACCAAGGATTCCTTGAAAGGATCCCAAGTTTTTTTTTCACGGTCACATGATAAACATATGGCAACGTTTCAGAGCCGCGCAGGACCCCTTCGTCACTTGCCTGATGAAGGGGCCCTGTGTGGCTCCGAAACGTAGCTGTACATTTATCATGTGACCATGAAAATAAAGCTTTGGACCCGTTTTAAGAATCCTTAGTGTGCTGATGACATTTCTTTACTTTGATCATCCATACTCACGGTTTCCAGCCTATTGTCATGATAGCACCCAGCACTACTGAACAGCTAGTTTTTTGAACGCGTGCGTGTGGAATATTGCACTTACTCTTGTGATTCTGACACACCTGAAAGCCAGTCCAGCCAGGTAGATGGCCACACCGATGATGTCAGGTCACTTCCACCTGGACATCTCTGTGATCAAGCCTGTACTGTGTTAAACATTAGAGAGGGGGCATCCAAGGTAGAGGTTGCAGTGTGCTATTTCTGGGTCTGATGTCATCAGTGTGTGACCTCCTGCCTATTGAGTTTGTAAAGAATGGTTGGGCTCCCTTTGGTTGGCACTCAAAGTTCCAGAGGCAGAAGATTTTCATATAGGTTGAGAGCGGTGACCTCTTTCTACAAATTGGTGGCCATAGTTTCCTTCACTGCACTCAACCAATATAGCTTGGTCCCTGACACGCCTCCCAGGTTTCAGCCTGAATAATGAAGTAGCATCACCATACTGATGATGTCATACTCTGCCCCTTCTGAGTCTAATAACAATTTCCATAGTGTCCTATAACATGATAACATTCAGGAAATGGTGATAGGTTCAATTTAATAGCGGCTGCACTAGCAACTCACCTTCAATTTACTCCTCTACTGATCTATTTGGCTGCTGGGAGTGTTGTTGATATGGAAAGAAAGTATGTATTACTTTGTTATTTTAAAATGCCCTGTCACCAACCTTAAAAAAATGGAAGTTAAAATCAACAATTTAAATTGATATTACATAAAGTAAGTGCACACTCACACACTAACTCAATATTTAAAAATGTGATCGTATGCCCATGTATGTGCAACCATGTATAATATGGACAGAAAAGAATGTCAAAAATACCATGACACCAAAACAAAAATTGACCAATAGTAATGGTTCAATCAACAATTAGCTAAAATAAAAACATATGATATAATGTGTCCAAAAAACCTAGAACAACAGTATCACCCGAGAACTTTAAAACATAAAAAGTGATTGTATTGTCCATCCATAAAGTGTAGAATCTTCGGTGTTATATGAAGAACTTGCACAGTCCACCACCATTAAGAAGAGGGTTACTGATTACCGGAAGCCCATGATCCCCCACTACAGAGGATCAGGGGAAGACTGTAATAAGGGATGCCCTCCAGGTCATATCAGATGCAGCCAATAACCTTGATTCGTTAGTGGTGTTAGTGTGGTCTCCAGAGATACCTAAAGGAACTCATTACACCTCATATCTCCTCATAACATTCCCAGCTCATAGGTGGATATGCATGGCATGTAAAGATATAAGTGCTCCAATAGTGTAAAACCTTCAAAATTTATTGACATAATAAAAAACACAGTATCGCACTTACATTTGTCAAGCAGAAACGCCTATATGCCTGGTGCGCCGGCATACACACTGAGACAAGCCCGTCCTTCTGGAATCAACAACGACACGAGGTGATGCAAGCGCGTCGCTCCGCCCCAAGCGTTTCGTAATAGAATTACGTCGTCCAGGGGCGTATTGCAGTATATTTGTTTTCATAAATTATTTTTATTCAGTTGCAATGTGCATTTGAACTTGCTAGAAAAACTGACCACTCCAGAAGACTTAATTCCCTAGCACAGTCCCCTCCCTCCATGCATGCCATAGCCTCTCCTCTTCTGGGAGTGTCTAAATAATTGTCCGTGCTGGTACAGCTCCTCTGTCCCTCCCCTCCCTACATAACATTTTATGTAGCAGCAGGGGGAGAAGAGAAGGGGAATCATATAGAGTTTTAGTTGAGTGACTGGTGACTGGTGACTTGGGCGCGTGCGGGTGCGCAGGCGTCTGTGCGTATCGGCGTGCGCACGAGCGCAGCGTTTAGTGCCAATCAGCCTATTTAGGTTTGCTGCAATCTCGGATCAGTGCTGCCTGATCAACAGCTCTTGTGCCAAGTTCCGTGATCCTCTCTGTGTTCCTGTGTTCCCGAAGTTCTGATCTGTTGCGACCCGGCTTGCCTATTGGACCTCCTTGACTGCTGCCTGAACCTGACCCCGGCTTGTTTGACCCCGCTTTTGCCTGCTCCTCTTGTACTTCTGCTGCCAGCCCGTTGCCAACCTCTGCCTGTGTGTAACCAACCTAACAGCTCCTGCTCAGCATCAGTTCCCAGTGTTCCTGAGTACTACCTGCTGCTTGGAAGACCACCTCTCTTCCGGATCCTTACACCAGGCCCTCATACCACTCCGCACTCGTGGGCTTCCTGTCTGCTCTATCAGGGGACCCGAGTCGGATACGTAAGGGAGCATACCCTCTGCCCAAGCGGACTCACCAGTCTGGTAAGTGGGAGACCTGACAGCAGGTTTCTGAAGGTTTTTCATGTACACGGTCTAGTGGGATAACATTGAACTAAGTAGTGTGCTAAGCAGTATCAACCCATAGATGGAGATGACCATCACTACTGTATATTACATATACGTAGGTTGTACCAAAATTTTTTGCAAACTGACAGCTGAAAGAAGATGTCTTTTTAAAGAGACAAACTGTAATGTGAACCTGATATCTGTGGTTTATTTACTTTAAATTGTTATTGGGTACATTACATTAATGCTAGGTTCACACATATGTGGCTCTTCGAGCTGCGTTTTGCACTAGCGCAGCAGCCCATTTTCCTGAAATGCAGCATTTAAGAAATCGCTGCCCGCACGGGAACTGCAAGTGCAGGTGGTTCCTACTGCGAGTGTGATTTCTAGACATGTGCACACTGAAATATTTCGTTTCAGAATTTCGTTTTCGTTCGAAAAATAAATTTATTTAGTTACTCCCAAAATTCGTTTTTTATTTATTTTGTTTCGTTAAATACATTTGTCCGAAAATCCGAAATAATTAAGGTCGAATCTGTCCTTGAAGGCTTATGTTGTCTATCGAATGTTCTAAGAAGATTCGACGGAGCAGCTAAACTGTACGACGCCGCAATCGTACATTTCCGGTCGAATGTTCTGCCTGCAAGCTATAGTAGAATTCTAATGTTGTATGACACTAGTAATAATTATATTTATTAATTATTAATACTAGTCAACCAACATTAGAACACTTCTATAGCCTATGGGCGGAGCATTTGACCATAAATGTCCACTCGCGGTGACTGCTTCGTCGAATCTTCATGTCGAATCTTTTCTCTCTATGTCGAATAATCTTGGACTAATAGAGTTAGGTTAGGCACATTCGACCTTTTTTGCTATTGTCTCTATAATGTTGAATCTTTTCTCTCTATGTCGAATCTTTTCTCTCTATGTCAAATCTTTTCTCTCTATGTCAAATCTTTTCTCTCTATGTCGAATAATCTTGGACTAATAGAGCTAAGGTTAGGCACATTCGACCACAGGTTCGATGGACACAGATCGCTATAGTCAGCGTCATGTCGAATCTCCTATCTATATCGAACTGTTGTGGCAACGAAAACGAAAATAAAACATTTGTTTATGTCTGATCTTTCAGTTTTCGGATTCAGCATGTTCATTATCGTTTATTAAAAATTTAATGAAAATACCTGAAATTCGGACGAAAATGCATTCAGACGAAAATGAATGCACATGTCCAGCGATTTCCAGTGAATGCGGCATGCTATTAGAATTAATGGCATCCATACATATCCAACCCATTTTTCTGGGCGGCTGTGCGATGGTTGCGGCTGCAGGAACAACAGTGGGGACCACCCACACAGATGCGAACCTAGCCTAATACAGTATTTTATCTTTAATGTAAAGTTTTAGTTTCTTTGAGATTATTTATTTTTTTCTATCTTTTGTAAACTATTCAAGAAAGCTTCATTGTAATTTTCTTTCAAGATCAAATCAATATTTTTTTGATCAATTTTCACAAGGCCCTTAATTTGCGTGGGGCCCATAGGCTGTTATCTACTATCCCCATTTGGTAATCCAGCACTAGATCCAAGCACAGAAAGTGAAATGTGAAAATCATATCAAAATTACTTTTAAGTGAATATTATATTATTTGGAAATGTGTATTTGTGAGTTACATCAATTAGTAAATGACATTATAGATACCCTTTAAAGCCATATCATAGCCACCCTCTGTCAATTTCACTAAATGTTATCTCAAAAATAAATGTTCAGAAATGGCAAATCATTAGAAATATTTTATAATCACAGAGGAAGAAAAAGATCTGTGATGTTTTCCATGCATCTAGTTTAAGTATTTACCTGTATTAAGTACAGCTCTTTATTACATTGATGGCGGTGTGGGAACAATTAGGTCAGGGGCATTAAGCGGTTTACCTAAAATGTGTTGACAAATATAATCCCCCGTGTATAGGAGGGTGCCTGTAGATCCAGAACAAAGTCTTATTCCTCTTCAAGCCTATTAATTATGCAAACATGGAAACAGGATAACCAGGGCTGTGTTGTTCTTTCCTAATTAATTGACTTAACAAAAAGGAGTCAGGGGAAAAGGAAGGGTTCAACATAAAACAGAAGGGCCATGTACCGCAATAGATGCAGCACCACCAAGATACTAAACATGATAAGATGCTCTTGCGGCCTTTAATATTTAATGAGGGCCGCATACATGGATCATAAGGGTTGGACACTGCTTCCTTCCATCATTTTAAGTTCTTAGAACAGCATTTCTCAACCTTTTGCAGTCGCAGCGTGGAAAATCTCGAGGCAAAAGTGGAAAAACGTAAATGTTAATGTTACTATTCGTAAACTGAACCTTAAGTGATGCACACAACCACCTTCAGGACCCCCCATCACATCAAAGCCCCCTTACATCAAAAACCCCATAATACCAGAAGTTCCCCCATCATATCAGAGCCCCACCTTCACGTCAGGGGCCCCCATCAGGCCAGACATCCCCCAACATGTCAGAGTCCCCCCATCACATCAAAGTCCCTCCTGTACATCAGAGGCCACTTATCAGAATAGTCCCCATCACATCAATGTTCTCCCTATACATCAGAGGCCACCCATCACCAGAGTCCCCCCCAATACATCAGAGGCCACCCATCACCAGAGTCCCCCCCAATACATCAGAGGCCACCCATCACCAGAGTCCCCCCCAATACATCAGAGGCCACCCATCACCAGAGTCCCCCCCAATACATCAGAGGCCACCCATCACCAGAGTCCCCCCCAATACATCAGAGGCCACCCATCACCAGAGTCCCTCTAGCACATCAAATTCCCTCCTATACATCAGAGGCCCCCCATCACATCAAAGTCCCCCCAATACATCAGAGGCCACGCATCACCAGAGTCCCTCTATCACATCAAAGTCCCTCCTATACATCAGAGGCCCCCCATGACATCAAAGTCCCCCCAATACATCAGAGGCCATCCATCACCAGAGATCCTTTATCACATCAAAGTCCCTCCTATACATCAGAGGCCCCCCCATCACATTAAAGTCCCCCTCTACATTAGATGCCCCTTGTCGCCAAAGTCCCCCTATTCCATCAAAATCCCCCCTATACATAAGAGACCCCCACATCACTATATTCCCCCATCACAATAGAACCCTCTTCACATTAGAAGTCCCCCATCACCAAAGACCCCCCCATCATATCAGAGTTCCCCTATACATAAGAGCCTCCTCCCATCACCAGAGTCCCTGCATCACATCAAAGTCCCCCCTATACATCAGAGTCTCCCCATCACCAGTGTTCTCCCATCACATCCTTTTTCACATTAGAGGCCACCATCACAACAGGGGTCCCCTATCACATCAAAGTCCCCCTATACGTCAGAGACCCCCTATCACCAGAATTCCCACATCACATCAAAGTCCCCCTTTACATCAGAGGCCCCCATCGCCAAAGTCCCCCCCATCATATCAAACTTCCCCTATACATGAGAGGTCCCCCATCACTAGAGTTCCCCCATCACATCAAAGTTCCTCTATACATGAGAGGTCCCTCGTTATCAGAGTCCCCCCATAACATCAAAGTTCCTCTATACATGAGAGATCCCCCATCACCAGAGTTTACCCATCACATCAAATTTCCTCTATACATGAGAGGTCCCCCATCATCAGAATCCCCCATCATAAGAGTCCCCCATCACAACAAAGCCCCCCTATACATCAGGATATCAACAGAGTTCTCCATCACAAACTCAGAGGACACCCCGAATTCAGCCAGCAGAAGTGCATTAGTCACAGGAACATGTGATAAAAAAAGTACAGAGCTCAACTCCCAAAAAGATGCAGGAGCATCTTTGATACGTTGTTTGTTGCTCATAGGGCAGCCCGTTTAAATGAATGGGCAACCCTATGCACGTTCATATGAGGCAGAGGTGTGAATGGGGCCTAAAATCTTGACAGGGGTTTCATCTTTCCATAATCTAAAATCATTTTTAAAAAATGGCTTTAGCTGCTTTAAAGCTTGAATGCCGTTTGCCTTTCCTGATACACAACTGACAATCATTTGGAAATGTGAATGTAGCACTAACTCTCGGTGGAGCTGCTGGTTTAAGCAGGCTGTTACCTTCACTCTCGATACCTCTGTTTCACCGGCACCGGGTCTAGGGTTCCGTTGAGTTTACCTCTGGACAATATAAGCAGCAACACTTGAGTACATTTTCAATGCTTTATTGAACCAAGTAACGAAGGAAGTAGCAGGAAAGAGGCAGGAGGAAAACTGCAGGGAAGCTCACATACCTTTCTTTAGGTTTCTTTAGAACATCCTTTAAGGTTGAATACTGTAATTGAATGCAATCCCCTTTTGTGGGACACGATCTTTGCTCGCCTGGATAGGCCTCTCTCACCTGCCCAGCAGCCAGCACGCAGCACGAACAAAAGTCTCTGCCACAGACTTGCTTGAAATAAACCCGTACGATCCTCTGCCACAGGATGTATTGGTTCACGATGAATGTCAGACACAGTACTTGGACCTCTAAGCCAACCCGGCAGTACTATGTAATAAGACTACTTCAGGATACGTCCTCCAACCGAGTCACCAGGCCCCTTTCCAGACCAGCACTCTGCTTGATTCTTCCTTGACGGGTCCTCCCCTGGGATCTCCTCGGTTGTCCAGCTTCTACACTCTGGATAGACAGCTCAGGACCATTCCTCGGCTGCTGTGGTAGGCCCCAGACAGGCTTCTGGGCCCACCCACGCGCCGCAGCGACGCGGGCCTCCGGAACGGAGGACCACGAGGTGGTACTCTAACACATACCTGTCGGCCAGGAGGGCCAGCAGGTGGCTGAAAACGAACCCCTAAACATGGCATCTGTCCCATAAATACCCTCTCCCAGAATGCAACTCGGAGGACCACCTCCACCGAGTTGTCTCCGGGACAGAGGAGCACTCATACGCTTCAACACGTTGCTTTTCCAACACCCGCCCATGGTGACAACGACACCCACCGGCACAATGTGGAACCACACGCAACGTCAGCCAAGCTGGAACAGAGGCTAATCTAACTTCCTATAATGAGCAATTCACTAAATTTACCTATCAGATGGTAGATCACAAATCTACCAGTGCTACATGAACATTACACAATAATCAAAATATGGAGCAGCAAGCTAGTAAAAAATGTGAAAATCATATAAAAAATGCCATGAAGATAAATGTTTTATAACACCTCAATATATCTCCTCTATTAAAATTCACTCTAGTTTCCCTAAAATTTTTGACAATTTAGAAAAATGTTTCACCTCTTCTACAAACGAGTTGACACTGGAAATATGTTTAGTTTTTTTGGGTTATATATGATCGCTTCAAGGACAAAATTAAAAAAAAAGTAGATAATTTTGCTTTGAACAACAAATGTGCTGACTTTAACGCATTAGGGGATGTGACAAACGGAAATGAAAACCAGACCGCGGCTGATGAAAATACATTTCATAAAAGATAATTTTCTACTTTTAGGTGTCATTTCCCCAGCTGAACTTCACGTTTTTCCATTTAAGAGCAGCTGGTGCTGCGAGCGAACATTACATATTTATTGAAAACAATTCGGGAAAATGCTTACCAGAAACAAAACAACACATAATGAGTACAGCAAAGTGAATGTCAACAAGTGGGGGATTAAAATGACTTTGCCTTTCATGAGCTTAGAACAACGAAGGGTTAAATGCTATGCTACCTTTAACCACTTCAATCCCGGAAGATTTGCCTGCTTAATGACCAGGCCATTTTTTGCGATACGGCACTGCGTCGCTTTAACTGACAATTGCGCGGTCGTGCGACGCTGTACCCAAACAAAATTGACGTCCTTTTTTTCCCACAAATAGAGCTTTCTTTTGGTGGTATTTGATCACCTCTGCCGTTTTTATTTTTTGCGCTATAAACAAAAGAAGAGCGACAATTTTGAAAATAAAACACAATATCTTTTACTTTTTGCTATAATAAATATCCCACATTTTTTTTCAAAAAAACAAATTTTTTCCTCCGTTTAGGCCGATATGTATTCTACTACATATTTTTGGTAAAAAAAAAAATCGCAATAAGCGTATATTGATTTGCACAAAAGTTATAGCGTCTAAAAAATAAGGGATAGATTTATTGCTTTTGTATTATTATTTTGTTTTTTTTACTAGTAATGGTGGCGATCTGGGATTTTTATTGGGACTGCGATATTGCGGCAGACAAATTGGACACTTTTGACACATTTTTTGGGACCATTGACAATTATATAGCGATTGGTGCTATAAAAATGCACTGATTACTGTATAAATGTCACTGGCAGGGAAGGGGTTAACACTAGGGGGCGATCAAGGGCTTAACTGTGTTCCCTCACTGTGTTCTAACTGTAGTGGGGATGGGACTGTCTAGGAGGAGAGAGAGATTGGTGTTCATACTTAGTACGGACACACGATCTGTCTCCTCTCCCCTGAAAGAACCGGGATCGGTGTGTTTAGACACACCGATCCCAGTTCGCAATCTGTCATGAGCAATCGCGGTCGCCCGGTGGTCATTGCGTCTGCCGGGCACTTACATCAGCTCCAGGCACATGCTGCGGGCGCGTGTGCCCCCCTAGTGCCCAAAAGGATAAGCGACGTAAGGTAACGTCGATTTGCCCAGCCAAGCCAACCTGTCGCAGTAAAACTGAGGCGGCTGGTCCAGAAGTGGTTAAAGATGAACTCCGGGCAAACTGCTAAGTACACTCATTAAATATATTCTGTATATGGGAGCTGTTTTACCTGCCTAAGGGGTTGGATTTCTACCGATCCAGACCTAAGATTAAAAAATATGTAAACCCAACATTTCATAATACTGATATGTGCCTGCTGTGCCGTGTACTTGTATGAGAAAGTCTGCTGTTCTTTGTTTTGCTTCCTTGGTGTTCCTGTCAGTCCCTCTGCTTTCCTATTAAAAGCTGACCACACTAGGCATGGTCAGTTTTCTAGCTGTGCCGGAAACTCAGCCTGCTCTCCTCCAATGATCCCAGCACAGCTATTCACTGGGAAGTTCAGTTTGCTGCAGTTTCTCCTCCCCTACCTCTTATGCAGCTGAGAACAGATGGTATGTGATCACTTATAAAAAAGCGAAAAAGGTACTTATAATGATATATATATATATATATATATATATATATATATATATATATATATATATATATATATATATATATACACACACACACACGCACACATGTTTTGCCTTTTATTCCTATTTAATACTGAAATAGGCTGTTTTACAAGGAGAGGGTTTAGAAAAACTTTAAAGGCTAAACAACAGAAAATCAATTGATTCCCCCATCCAGTGATCTCCACTGCCGGCTATTGTATTCAAGCATATCCGCGGCTGCCTGATTACCCAAATAGTGATTGGTTTTGGCCAACAGGATCACCCATAGCTTGGATTTCATTAGAGGGGCACCGAATGGAAATGTTGGTGACGAAACTGAAAATTGAGGATGCACTTGGTCGAAACCGGAACTAAAAATCATAGTTTTAAAATATATATATATTTTTTAATATATAATTGTATTATATTCGACTTTTTCATTGATATCTTGAATTTAATAGAATACAAATTTATTGTGGGCCGTTATCGGCACCTTTAGCACAAGAAAAAGCTCAAGAAATATGCATCCCGTTAAATTCTATGTATGTTCACACTGGTCTGCTACTAAAAATCTTGCTTGCTGCATTTTTGGTTAGTTAAAAAAAACGCATCAAAACCGCACCTCCCCATTGAAATACATTGAAAATGCATCAATAACGCACCAGTGTTATGTTTCGGATGCATTTTTTGAGTCACATGATCTATGAAAAAACACAGCATAAGCACAGTGAAATCGCAGTAAAATGCGGCAAAATCACATGCGTTTTATGGCGCCATTGTTGGCACCTTCCTCTCTATCGGTCGAAAACACAATTTTTGTCCGACATGTTTCGGTTGCTGAAATTACGGTGCATCTCTAGATTTCGTCCAATTCCACAGAAAACAGCTGAAATTTGAGCCATCTATGTAGATCAGGGATATGCAATTAGCGGACCTCCAGCTGTTGCAGAACTGCAAGTCCCATGAGGCATAGCAAGACTCTGACAGCCACCAGCATGACACCCAGAGGCATGATGGGACTTGTAGTTTTGCAACAGCTGGAGGTCCGCTAATTGCATGTCCAGGGGTGGACTGACCATTGAGCCACTCGGGCACTGCCCGAGGGCCCTGGGTCACTAGGGGACCCCATCAGGGTTGCCAGCCTCAGTAAAACCAGGGACAGTGTGTATAAATCTGTGTTTTTTTTACATCTGTCTGTGTATACTGTGTGTACATGTATGTGTATACTGTGTGATTGTATACTGTGTGTGTGTATACTGTGTGGCCCCAAAATCTCTGATTGCCTGGGGGCCCCACAATCTCATATTGCCCGGGGGCCCCATGAGTTATCAGTCCGTCCCTGTGCATATCCCTGATGTAGACCGTAGACACAGCCACACAGCCAGATGAATGACACCACTAAGGGCTCTTTCGTACGGGCAGCCAAAGGGGTGGTAAAAACAAGTAGCTGAACAATAGTTTTACTGCCCCCAAGCCACACACCCAAATGCTAACATTACAGCCTGACAGGGCTGTACACATGTTGTGGTCATAATGATTTGCTTCATAGACGCAGCATTTTTAGATGGCGGCACCACCTGCAGACTCGTCCATTGAGGTCTATTGGAGCGCACCACAACCATATGCCAAATGCTTGGCTCATGGTTACGTTTGATTTTTTTTTTTTTTACTACAAGATCCCCCTTGGAATTAAACCAAGTGGAAATAAAACATTGCCTCAGTTATGCAATGGAACTGCCGGTAACAAAAACTACTAGTCACACCATCCAGTGGGTTGGCTCACCAATATGATGACAGTCACTGGCGTCCGGCATTAAAGGGACACAACTGAATGACGGGGAGGGCACATAATGTCACACTTATAGTCTGCCATCTAGTAAAAAATGATATCGGTATTAAACGTCAAAGTAATGACGTATTTTTACTATGGGCCGGTCATCAAGTGTTTAAAATCTGCATTTTTTTATTAGAAAATTGTTAAAACCTCCAAACAAATCAATTCTGAAAACAGAGGCTGTGAAGAATAGAATGGTGGCAGTTGCAATTTTTTTATGTCACAGCTGTTTATCAAATGAAAAGATTCAGTAAAAAATAATAATTGGTAAAATATAAAAGATGGGGTTGATTCGAGCGACTAGAAATCAAACATGCCTTAAAACTGCCCAAACGCAAAAAATTCCACAGCCAACATTTTAAAAGCCTTTACAAGTTAATAATTGAGAATTAACTGGGACTTATGGCCCTAGAATTATTGCTCTCGCTCTGACATTCACGGTGATACTTCACATAGGTAGCACAATTTCTCTTTGCACACACAAGAATACCCTCCGCGTTTGCATGTGTGCGCAGAAAGACGAAATTGCTTTTAATTTTATTTTCAGGGGATGAATGAACTGAAATCGTAAGTTACAAAATCCTTGTCATTTCCGGGCTCATTCATTGCAGAGGAGATCAGGGAAAGGATGTTCCTCAAGCCAAGCTTCTTAGCATCCTTAGTATAGTTGATGTTACATAATAACATAGTAGGTGATGTTGAAAAAAGACACAAGTCCATCAAGTCCAAGTGCTCCATGTGCCCCGGGGCTCCCTGTAGGAATAGGAGAGCCCTGTAACTAGCAATGGTGGCGGCAGTGGGGGGGGGGTTATGCGGGGAAGGGGGGTACAGACTTACTCAGTTTCTCAGTAGTGTAAAAGTGGTCAAGTGGCTCTACAGCTTCATGCTGGAACCTCCTCAGTGGGGACACAGAGACCCCTTTCACACTGAGGCGCTTTACAGGCGCTAAAAATTGCGCCTGCACTGCGCCTGTAAAGAGCCTCTCCTGTCTCTCCAGTGTGAAAGCCCAAGGGCGTTCACACTGGAGCCGTGCGCTGGCAGGACGCTAAAAAAAGTCCTGCAAGCAGCATCTTTGGAGCGGTAAAGGAGCGTTGTATACACCGCTCCTGCCCATTGAACTGAATGGGCACCGCTGCCGAACCGCAGCCAAAGCGCCGCTTTGCAGGTCGTTTTAACCCTTTTTCGCCCGCTGACGGGGGTTAAAACCGCCCCGCTAGCGGCCAAAAAACCCCCCGCAAAAAGGACGGTAAAGTGCCGCTAAATATAGCGGTTCTTTACCACCAACGACACTGACGCCCCAGTGTGAAAGGGGTCTGACTACAAAAAAAAAAAACTACAAAGACTAGTCTAACACAGTAAAGGATTTGCTGAAAAAATGACACAAGCATTCATCTATTCCTCACAAATTCTGACTGAAATACCAGGAGAATACCGCAATATGGACACTAGATGGAGCTGACAATTATAGGAAAAAAAGAATGAAGCAAAATATGGTCAATATTCAAGAGGGCTGGGCAAATGCTTGTGTCGTTCATCTAGAATTTTTCTTTAAATATACCCCTTTAACTTATTTGGACAAATGTACATTTAAAATGTCACTAAACCCAGGACCCTGCATTTACTGTATCTGGTCTCTCACAGTACACAGAACATGGAAATGCAATACTGTAGTTTTAGTAAATATAAACTGCTAAATACCTTTTCTCATCAGCAGTATATAGCAGTCTTGTGACTTCTATGAGTGTCTGGTTAAAGCATGTAGGAGGAGTTTTCATTCTGCTCTGACTGTCCTATGAGGCTGCAGGGCCCCTGACCCTCTGTTTGGACAGTGCTGATTGGCCCTGTGATGATCACATGCAAAAATGAAAAAATGAAAAAATTTGCACTGCACACCAAACTGAGCATGTGCAGCTTGACCCCTAGCCTCTGTACTATCAGCAGATAGATTGGGGACTAGAAGAAGGGGGGGTCAGAGAAGACAGGATCAAGGTTTAAACTCTTAGGTTCCACAGTGAGTATAACAAGCATGCTTGTCAGGGCTGGGCTCAGCCCTTCCTTCTCTTAGCTGGCCGCTCAGCTGTTGGCTAATTGCCAGCTCCTATCTCTCCACAGTGACTCACCTGTTGATGATCCTGCTCGTCAGTCCTGCCTACTTAAGCCGTCCAGTCCAGGTGATCTCTGCCTTTGCCTTGGTCACATCTCTAGAGACGCTCTCCTGTGTTCCTGTTAAAGACTTGCTTGGCTGACATTCCTTCTGGCTCCCTGACGTTTTGGCTTGTCTGACTATCCATTCCGGTTCCTGAACTCTGGCTATGTTTTGACTACATTTACTCTGTTTACTTTTTTTTTATTATTATTAAACAAGCGTGATTTAACTGTACTTCTGTCTCAGTCTGATTAATAGTTTCTGACAATGCTTTACTGCATATACAAATGGTGTAACAAGAAATTCTGCACTACCTAAACACAATAGCAGCTAACACAGCAAATTAGATAAATGCAATACAGATGGATACAAATAGTGTAGCGCTTATATAGAAAACGTGAGTGAACACAAAAGTCAGACACAAGGGTACTAAACCACAATGATCATGAATGATAATAAACAACAAAAAATATAAAAATATAAAAAAAGTTCCAGTGAAAAGTGACTCAAACTAAGTCAAATTTGCATATAAAAGAGCCCAAAAACTTTGTGAAGAAATCACAACGGTGAGTAGGGTGTATATTTGAAGTGAGACGTACCACCACCTAACACTAGGAGGCTTCCCGGAATGTTTGAACCCACAAGAGCATATGCTCTGTGGGTCAAACGGGCTTGTGTTGTATAAACAACTGTAAAGGCTGGACATTAGAATCCTGGCATGGCTCCAACAGGGACACACGGCTCTCCTCAGGATGGTGAATGGTTGTACAGATATATCTCGTAGCAAGTGGTAACCAGATGTATGTGGATGATTGAGCAGGTTAAAACAGCGCTTTTTCTAAAAACAAATGGTGGCAGTGGAGTTCTTCCAGATGCATTTCGTCTCCTTGGACATCGTCTGGGGGTCCCTACACTGCAGCCCTCCAAGTATTTATAGATAATGTGTACCCCTACATGAAAGCCAAATCCTCAATGTGTTTCACTAGGCAATGATATTACTGCCGGTATCAGAGAAAATGGCCGACCGGCGTGCGTTCCACGCCTCAGTATGGGCCATGTGAAGTATATAAAAAGTGTATTAGTTGTAATGCCTCAGATGAGGAGAAAAAATAACCAGCATACACAACCCAACACAAAGTGAGCCCCGGCCAAGACACCCCAATCATCCATGCGACCAGAAGAAAAAGATTACAGCGGTACGATGTTCAGTGCGCGTCAAGCCTCGATATGAGGGGCACGGCGCACATCACCCAACCCATCGCCGAGAGGCGCGTGGTTATGCGATGACGTCAAGCGCTTCACCAACGCTGTAGGCTTGCGTTCCAGATGACAAAGCGTTGTTGAGTCATGCGCCTTAACAACGTTGTAAGCTTGCGTTCCAGATGACGGAAAATATACTCCGCCTAACAGGCCACACCACCCCCAATCACATGATCATAAGATGACACCATGCGCGTCAACAGCACTGCGGGCTTATGTTGTGAATAATAAAAAAATAAAAAATAAAGGGCAGTGCTGGCAAATTAAGAAAGTAGTACATGACATATTAGTGTCTGACCACCAGCAGGGTGTAAAAATTGCCTATTAGGAACTATAAAAAGTGGGTTATAATGAAACCATATTTAAAAAATATATATAAAAAATGTGAATATAATAAAATATAAATACAAAAAAAATCACTTTATTAAGATGGAATCACATAAAAATGTGAAAACAAAAAGCAAATTTAACTTTCCTCTAAAGAAAAAATAGAGAGGAGCCCGTATAGTTTTGTACTATACTAGTTTTGTAGTATTGTTTATACAACACAAGCCCGTTTGACCCACAGAGCATATGGTCTTGTGGTTTCAAACGTTCCGTAAGCCTCCGTAAGCCTCCTAGTGTTTGGTGGTGGTACGTCTCACTTCAAATATACACCCTGCTCACCGTTGTGATTTCTTCACGAAGTTTTTGGACTCTTTTATATGCAAATTTGACTTAGTTTGAGTCACTTTTCACTGGAACTTTCCTAGTTAGTCATCACCAGTCACAGTTTTTTGTATTTTTATATTTTTTGTTGTTTATTTTTCATTCATGATCATTGGGGTTTAGTACGCTTGTGTCTGACTTTTGTGTTTACTCACGTTTTCTATATAAGCGCTATACTATTTACTGCATATACAGACTGATTTTATTGTTGTGGCCTTAGTAACACTTTAACTACAAACTGCTTGATTCTTGAGACCATTATCTTATGGGTATACATAGCCTTAATCCACGTGTTATATTTTATGTAAGCTAATAAATGACCTACCCCTTTTTTCCTAAATCATGAAGAATATTAAGACTGACCCTAATGTACTCTGACCTTTAAAAATGTATTCTGCCTGTGGTCTTGTATATATTTTTTTTACAAATAAATAACATGGTCTTTTATATTTATTTGGTAGCTGAGCTCCTTGGTGATGCCTAATATTCTTATAAATTAGAGAAGAGGTGCATTATGCCATATGAATGTGTTATTATAAAGATTACCATTTATTATAATTATTTTATTATAATTATTAATAAAAATAGATGCTTACATTTTATAAAATTATACTTCTAGGCTAATAATAGTAATAATGAAAGTATCGGTTCACAATAACAATATTGAAGAAATATGAGGATGAATAAGACCCTTCTGAAAGAGCTAATCTAATAATAATCATAATTTTGCTGCAGATGTTTCAAGGCTTTTCTCCCGAATCGGCAGAAAAACAAAACTAATGCACTGAGAAGACAAGCGTTCGGAATATTTGCTGGGGAATTTTATTGTTTTTCTCCTGCTGTAAAAAGCAAATGCACTTTAAAAAATATTCTACCCGGCCTCTAAAAATGAATTATTATCAACTACCAGGGATTTTTTTTTATGGATGAAAACAGCCATGCTTGGTTTTGAACAATGAGATACAAGTAAGCAGTAAAAGCGGCAGATGAATAGCATCGAAAATGCCTTTCGAGCCAAGATAAGGCTCTTGCCAAAACGGACATTAAACTCAGCAGTAAAGTATAATATAAATACAAAAGATGAGCAATAGTTTTCTTTAACACAACAAGGCAGGCTCAATTATTCTACAATACCAGCTTCAATGGGACTTCAGAAAAGGCATCTTGATATCTGAAAAGATGGCATTCAAGACAGTGGATTTAGAAGCAGACAAAGGTACTAAAAAAAAAAAAAAGGAATAAAAAATCAATTTACGACCTCAAAACAGCAGATTCTGTCACCTTCGGCGTAAAGTGGCACTTAGACGCAAAATTAATTTACGGCATTGATACTTTTATTGTGTCACAAAGTCAGGCTGAAAACCTTTTCAAGAAAGAGATACAATATAGTGAATGTGCACTTGGGCTTGTAAGTTCTAATGAGATGGTGTAACCTTTTTTGCTCCATAGTTTTGGACAGCCATTCCCAAAGTGCAGCAATTAACCATTGCAGTCTATATGCAGTGTGCAGGGCTCAGGTGTTTGAACCAGACATCCTTGTTGGATAATGGGCTCACTCTGGTATCAGGAACCAAGACAACCCTGTAAGGGTCACGTTGATTTCACCTAAAGACTGGGTGCTTCTGTTTCAATGAGCTTCAGAACCATTTTAGACTGGCAATTTTACTCATTGGATGCTGGCACCTCCAGAAAGCAGTGTTGGGATGGGAATGAGTGAGAGTTGAATTTAAGGGAGCCCTAGCTACTGTAGGTGTGAGATTTGTGAGTAAATTAGATGGGCCTTTCTCAACCTTTTCAACATTGAGGAACCTTATGAAATAACTTTCTGGGTGCCAGGGAACTCTTGCTAATAATTACTATATCCACAGTTCACAGTATATAACTTTGGTGGTTACAAAGAAGAGTTTTCCTTAAATTTGTGGTCATTGGAAAGAATGACCCCCTTACAGATAGCTAAAAGATCATTGTCAGTGGTTTCTGAAAGGCAGAAATTGCCCATTGCTCAAGGAGTCCCTAGCAATCTCTGGAGGAACTCTAGGGTTCCATGAAACCCTGCTTATTTTAAGTACTCAACACTGCATTGAAGGCCATGGTACCCCCAAGTTAGCAGTAAGATCTAGACTTTGTAGATAGAGTCCCCTGCAGTGCAAGGTTCAGATATACCTTTCCTAAAATTGGTTTATTCATCCTAGGTGGCCTCCTTTAACATCTTTGCCTCCTGTAGCTTTACTGCGACAGTGCAGCCCGGTTATTTGCTACAGCACAAGCCAATCAGAGGGTCCCGGCCAATGATTTATGACCAGAACCCCCTGATCAGATGAGCAAATGACAGAAGAGATCCCTTTGTTGGTAAACAACACAGCGCTCTCTACAGACAGCAGCGATGTGCCGTTTTTTTCTCCCTGCACAGCTAACAAAAACAGCTCATTGCTTAGTAAAAACAGCACACAGTACACATTGTTAGACACACCCCTTTAACCCCTTGATCGCCCTAGATGTTAACCCCTTCCCAGCCAGTGTCATTAGTACAGTGACAAGGTATATTATTAGCACTGATGACTGTATTAGTGTCACTGGTGATGTCAGTGTCATTTAGACAGTTCCCACAAAGTATCAGTTAGTGCCAGATTGCCCTCCGCACTATTGCAGTCCCATTATAAGTCACTGATCACCGTCATTACTAGTAAAACAAAACAAAAAAAGACTCCAGTATATATATCATAGATTGTAGATGCTATAACTTTCACGCAAATCAATCAATATACACTTATTCTGATTTTTTTTTTTACCAAAAACATGTAGCAGAATACATTTTGGCCTAAATTTATGAAGAAATTAGATTTTTACTCACAAATCTTCCCAGCCAGTGTCATTAGTACAGTAACAGGGTATATTATTAGCACTGATCACTGTATTGGTGTCACTGGTGATGTCAGTGTCATTTAGACAGTTCCCACAAAGTATCAGTTAGTGCCAGATTGCCCACCGCACTATTGCAGTACCATTATAAGTCACTGATCACCGTCATTACTAGTAAAACAAAACAAAAAGAAAAACTCCAGTATATATACCATAGATTGTAGATGCTATAACTTTCAGGCAAACCAATCAATATATACTTGCTCTGATTTTTTTTTTTTTACCAAAAACATGTAGCAAAATACATTTTGGCCTAAATGTATGAAGAAATTAGATTTCTTTTTAGTTTTTATTGGATATGTTTTATATATATCAGAAAGTAAAAAATATTGGGGTTGATTTACTAAAACTGGAGTGTGTAAAATCTGGTGCAACTGTGCATGGTAGCCAATCAGCTTCTAACTTCAGCTTGTTCAATTAAGCTTTGACAAAAAAACTGGAAGCTGATAGGTTTGTATGCAGAGCTGCAACAGATTTTGCACTGGCCAATATTTAATCATTTTAATATTTAATATTTTTCAACATTTTTGGTCTTTTTTCATTTATACAAAAAAAAAAAAAAACAATGATCAAATACCACCTATTTGTGGGAAAAAAATGATATAAAGTTCATTGTGATACAGTGTTGCATGACCACGCAATTACCAGTTAAAGTACAGTAGCTCAGTGCTGAATAGCAAAAAATGGCCTGGTCATGAAGGGGTAAAATCTTCTGGAGCTGAAGTGGTTAATTGATTTATGTTATAGATGTTGGAGGGATGGGGACAGGGTAAGTGTGCTATTGGTTGAGTGCGTGTGTGAGTGAGTAAGTGTTGAATTTACCTACACTTATTGTTCCCTTGATATCGGGTACTGCATGACCCTGACTAATTATGATTTCCTTTGTGTATGTGTATACAGTATATATATATATATATGTCTTGGTCAGTTGAGCCCATTTGCTCTCTACGTCTAATTTCTGTGCATTGCAAAAAAGAAGGTCACAATTTAGACACATCGACCACTTTACTTCTCCCACCCTTTAAAGCGCCGCTTCTTAGTCTCCTTCCCATTAGGGTGCCCCCCAATACACAGATGTTTCCGGGACCTATTGCCAAATTATCATGAAGCAGGGCCTGGGTCAAACCAGAGGGTCCACTGCAATATTTGAAGAGGAAATTTAGGCTGCTTTCACACTGGGACGTTGGCGGTAAATTTTTTGCTGCGCTTTACCGTAGTTTTAGCAGTGCTATTCGGTCACTAGCGGGGCGCTTTTAACAGCCGCTAGCAGCTGAAAAAGGGTTAAAACTGCCCCCAAATTGGTGGCGCTGCCTATTGATTTCAATGTGCAGGGGCGCTTTAGGAGCGGTGTATACACCGCTTCTATAGCGCTGCAAAGATGCTGCTTGCAGGACTTTTTTTACCGTCCTGCCAGCGCACCGCTCCAGTATGAAAGCACTCAGGCTTTCACACTGGAGAGACAGGTGAGGCTCTTTACAGGCGCTATGCAGGTGATATTTTTAGCGCTATAGCGCTTGTAAAGCGCCTCTGTGTGAAAGCAGTCTAAGGACTTCCAAGATGTCAGAACAAACTCGAGAGGAGAAAGTCAGATGTGATTTAGGCCAAGACACAAGGCAGGCAAAGAATATTTGTAATTCACAAGGAGGTAGGAGAAAGCAATGGAGGAAGAGTAGTCTGTAGCATGCCTCCAGGGATAGCACTTGAAATCCATAACTAGCAGTGACCAAAGAGGCAAAAAACTCTAATGCCGCGTACACATGATCGGAAATTCCGTCAGCAAAACTCCAATGAGAGCTTTTTGTAGGAAAATGCGACCGTGTGTATGCTCCATCGGTCTTTTGTTGGCGGAATTCCAGCCAGCAAAAGATTGAGAGCATGTTCTCTATTTTTCGGTCGGAAAAAGTTCCTATCCGAAAATGTGATCGTCTGTACAAATTCTGACGCGCAAAATTCCTAGGCATGCTCAGAAACAATTCGACGCATGCTCGGAAGCATTGAACTTCATTTTCTCGGCTCGTTGCAGTGTTGTACGTCACCGCGTTCTTGACGGTCGAAAGTTCAGAGAACTTTTGTGTGACCGTGTGTATGCAAGGCAAGCTTGAGCGGAATTCCATCGGAAAAACCATCCAAGTTCTTTCCGATGGAAAATCCGCTTTTGTGTACGGGGCATAACGCAGCAAATCAAGATCAATGAACAAGCAACACCCATGTTTGTATGGAGAAGATATCAGTGTGCAGAGGGTTGAGAATTTGGAGTGTTAATAATGTGAGTATAACACTGTAGCACCTTATTTGAGGTTCCAGAACTTGATATGTAGTTCTCTTCCAACTGTGCCTATATGCCCCATATTCTTTAACTGCTTCAGCCCCAGGAGATTTTACCCCCTTCCTGACCAGAGCACTTTTTACAATTTGGCACTGCGTCATTTTAACTGACAATTGCGCGGTCATTCGACGCTGTACCCAAACAAAATTTGCATTCTTTTCTTCCCACAAATAGAGCTTTCTTTTGGTGGTATTTGAACGTCTCTGCGCTTTTTATTTTTTGCGCTATAAACAAAAAAAAAGAGCGACAATTTTGAAAAAAAAACAATATTTTTTACTTTTTGCTATAATAAATACCCCCATTTTTTTTAAAACAAATTTCTTCATCAGTTTAGGCCAATATATATTCTTCTACATATTTTTGGTAAAAAAAAAAATCGCAATGAGCGTATATTATTTGGTCTGCGCAAAAGTTACAGTGTCTACAAACTATAGGAAAGATTTATGACATTTTTATTTTTTTAATTTTTTTACTAGTAATGGCGGTGATCTGCGAATGTACTGCAACAGACTTTTGACACTTTTTTGGGACCATTGACATTTATACAGCAATCAGTGCTATAAAAATGCACTGATTACTGTGTAAATGTCACTGGCAGGAAAAGGTTAACACTAGGGGGCGATCAAGGGGTGAATTGCGTGTTCCCTCAGTGTGTTCCAACAGTGGGGGGATAGGATTGACTAGGAGAGGAGACTTATTGTTTTTCCTACTTAGTAGGAACAAACGATATGGCTCCTCTTCCCTGACAGCACAGGGATTTGTGTGTTTACACATACTGATAGAGCTCATTCCAGGAACGTGTGCGATGGGAATAAAAATTGAGATCCATACTGATATGTCGCTCAGTAAGCTTGTGATACATAAGGAGTTTGAGGGGGTGAGTTGAGGAGTTGAGAGATAGATCTGGGTGTTGTCAGCATAGAGGTGGTATTGGAAGCCATGGAAGGTTATCAACTGGCCAAGGGAAGAGGTATAGAGAGAGAATTCATGGGTACATTTAGAGGCATGTATGGTAAACATCCATATAATTAATTTTAAAAAAATGTACGATAAAACGAATTCCATTTTCCAAATACATTTTTAATCTGTTAAAGTAAAAACTGGAGAAGGCTCCATTGCTTATAATAATTCAAATGTTTAGCCAGGGCAGTTCTGCCAACCTGAAAATAGTTTCCTAAGGACCCATGGGTGAAGCCATGAGTGAATGTCAACAGCCCCCAGAGCTTGTATTACATTTGCTGACTTGCATTATTTTGTCAGTAATGCATTTTTAATCTTGGCATATTCTGTTGGTTGCCTACAGCCAGTAAAGAATAACCACGTTTTTTTAGTTTTTTAGGATTTTTTTTTCCCATGTGTAAATTGAAATATTCTTTAGCATTCAGTTTTTTCATTTTTTTTTTTTTTACTTAATTAAGTTCCATTGTTCAGCTTTGTTTCAGTCATTTCAGTATGGTGTCATTTTCCTTGACTGTCGCCGTCCATACAGTGTGGGTGAAGATGCAACAACTCCCCCCCTTTCCAAATGAAGAGAACCTCTGCGGCTTATATAATTATATTACAGTTGTCACTCTGGAACAAGACGAGAATGTTGAAGAGCTCCACACACTGATAATTAAATTATATTTTCTCCTGCCCTCCCAATTTAGCTGACGAAGCTCCCATAACAAAAAGTGAGATTTTACCGCTGCAGCAATGGTGTCACAGATATCTCTTATTGTTTCCCTGCCAAATATTTAATAAAAATAGAAACTGTTATACATTTTATTCAATTTTTTCATATTACCCCTTCCTGCCCTTTAACTGTTGCGCAAGGCGGTGCCGGAACAGACTTGCCAATCATGTGAAAACTGTGACTGGCTGTCACAGAAGTCACATGATTGGGAGCCCTTCTCAATGGCTCAGAATCATAACTAGAGTCCTGGAGTTGATAACTCGGTCACAGTGCTGGGAGTGTGCTGCCAGTGAATGTACACGTGGGGTACATCGGTGTCAAGGCGTACCCTGCTTGCCACCACACATATGTGGTGGCAAGAGAATAAAGTGGAACTTCAGGCAAACTGTTAAATACACAGATGAGATACAGTACATTTAAGGGAGCTGTATTACTAGGCAAAGTATATGTATTTTTTGTCTATCCAGTTCTGAGATTTACAGAGCTACAGCTAAGGCACATAGCACAGCCCAGTGTGGCAAGACCTGGGCACTTAATTTTTTTTCTTCGCTGCAGTACAGTAACGATTACAGGTCATGTTCTGTTCCCCATGCCGTGATTGAATAGGAAAATCAGCAGACTGATGAGCTCATCTCTCTACCACTCTGCTTTCTTCTCCTATCAGCATGCTCTCTGTGAGCACCGCAGCACACCTGTTTGACTGCAAGAGGCTGATACCAAGCCAAATTCAGGTATTTAGCTGCTTTAAAGTGTATGCATAGCAAAGACCTATTTTTCAAGGTTTGTGTAGAGCAGGGAAGGATTAGAATTCCTGTCAATTTTTATTTTTATTTTTTTGCTTTCAGCGTCCCCCCCTGGGGAAATTCACCATCTCTGCTTGTCCTGTTAGCTATTGTTACCGAAACAGTAGATGATGGGAAAGCCATAATTTTACAGTAGTCCCTAGAACAGGAATAGAAGGGAAACTTTCAAGTGTGGACACTTGTTCTGAAGGACAACTGGCTAAGAGGAAAATCTCCCTCAATTTGTTGAGGTTGAGGCTGGGTTCACACTGGAACATGCAGCAGCTCACAGCAGGGGGCCGGTGCATCTCCATTGACTAGTTCAGGTCCAAATTCAGCCCAAAATTCGGGCTGAAATCGAACCTGAAACGGACCAAAAGACGCACAGGGCTCCTGTGCAATTCACACCGGAGCCGCTATGGAGATGTGTGAACCAGCTCCATAGAGAGTGGGTCACAATCTCCTGCTATGCGAATTGGATGCGGGGAAACCTGCATCTAATTCGCATAGGTGTGAACCCAGCCTTTCATTCACAGTTCCCTGTGAAGGCAAATCTCCCCAATAATCTCCAAAGGGACACATCCAAGAGGAGCTTGGACCGCAACACTTACCGTATTTATCAGCGTATAACACACACTTTTTTCCCCTTAAAATCAGGGGAAAATCGTGGGTGCGTGTTATACTTCAATCCCCGCTAATTGTGAGCTATCGGCGGCGGTCGCCGCCGACATTCACATAGCGAGTAGTTTTAAATATGGCGCCGCGGAGTTTGGAGGGACTCGGTGGAGCTGAACGAGCGCCGCCGAAATCACAGAGCCAAGATACACATAGTCGAGTGTATTTGGCTCTTTCCGGCGCCGCTTACAGTCACGCCCAGTCCCGCCATTGGACCTGTGTTATGTCCATCATAGGGCGGGACTGGGCGGGACTGTGAGCGGCGCCGGAAAGAGCCGAATACACTCGACTATGTGTATCTCGGCGGCGTTCGTTCAGTTCCGCCGGCGCCGAGTCCCTCCGAACTCCGCGGCGCCATATTTAAAACTACATGCAGCTATGTGTATGGCGGCGGCGGTAGGCATGGACACTGGGGGCAAGGCTGCACTGACCACTGGGGCAAAGCTGCACTGACAAGGCTGCACTGGGGCAAGGCTGCACTGACAAGGCTGCACTGGGGCAAGGCTGCACTGACAAGGCTGCACTGGGGCAAAGTTGCACTGACAAGACTGCACTGACAAGGCTGCACTGGGGCAAGGCTGCACTGACAAGACTGCACTGGGGCAAAGCTGCACGACAAGGCTGCAATGGACAACTGGGTCAAGGCTGCACTGACACTGAAAAGGCTGCAATGACACTAACAAGGCTGCAGATGAACACTGATGAGGCTGCATTGATGGGCATTTTAATGTAAGTTTCTTTTCCTTAAACTTCCCTCCTAAAAGTTTTTTTCCTTAAAATTCTCTCCTAAACTTGGGGTGCGTGTTATACGCCGGCACGTGTTATACGCCGATAAATACGGTATTTACTAAAAGAAGTAAAGTGAACATATTCATTCAGCAAGCTCACTGTATCTGATCTCTGACGAGGCAACTCACATGAAAGCAGGCGTTCCTCCAATGAGTACCAAGAAAGGGACTAAAACCAACAATAAACCAAGAGAAGGAGCGCCAGACCAAATGGTAAAAGAGTAAAAGGCTCTTTGCAGCCCCACAGCTGTGTGTTCAGTGGTGAAATTAATTTCTTTTATTTTCAATGCCACAAAACAAACTATTGCTCACTCTTGGAAATCCCCTGTATTGAACTTCTAAGTTATTTCGCAACTGAAAAAGATTATGATAAATGAGAAAATATCATAACCTCTGATAGCCACAAGAAATTAATGAAGATATTGTCCCCATGGATTTTCTACTCCCATCTAGACCAAAGGGTGCTACACTTTGAATTAAATGAACACCGGAGGGAACCTTCATTTTTCCTCCTTTACAACAATAAGGTCCCAATTAAAATTTACAGGAAGTCGATCATGGGACAGCTTTTAAATGTGGCTAAAATTGCATCCTTTGAGGATCTTCCCTTGATCCATCTATCGCTAAACAAAGTAGAAGAGACCAAAGGTATGGAGGATTTAACACATTCCCAAAAACAACAGGTCAGATGTTTCTATAAGACATGGCTCTTCTGGCATCAGTTTGCCTATTCAGATGAAAAGTAAGTGTCTCCCTGCTGCGCAGAAATAACCTACTGACATAACCTATAATAAATCAATCCACTCTGAAGGCCCTCACTCATCTTTGGTCATCACCACAACCCTTGCTCATCTTTTTTTGCCCAAAAGGCATTAATTTCTCCTTTCCCAAAGTGGTTCCGCCCTGTCCCCCACCCCTCCCTTTTTTCCTTCACTATCCACAAGGACCATACCATTAGACCCACACCATCGTCCGATGCACCAACCTCCTCCTCCTCCCCCACAAAGGAAACTTTTGACCTTTCTGGTAAACAGAGTTTAGAATTCCTCCCACATCCCCAATTAGATGAGACATTCCCATACTTTTCCCTACCCTTCCTAACCCCAACATTTAATTTTATTAGTAAAACCAAGCAAAACAGTTGGAGAGAACTTTTGTTAATTTTCATACGATTTATATACCCTAACGTGATATCTATCCTCAATGTTATCAGATTATTAGATATATCTTGTACACTGCTTTTGGATATGAAGTCTTACTCTCTCCTGTACTGCATGCCTGTTGACAAAATAAAAAATTAAAGAAAAAAAAAATGAACACCCAGATGGCCCATTGGCGGAGGGAATTTACCCCTCCCCCCACACCCCACACCTGTCATCAGGTTTGTCAACTTTCAGTAAATTTCCAAACTGTTTGTAAAATCCATAATTTTTGCATCTGTCCATGAATGTCTGTTACGGCTATGTAGTCTGCATGTCCGTAATGGACATTCACTTGACAGATGCAAAAATAACAGATTTTGCAAACTTCTTGGAAATTTACTGAAAGTTGGCAGCCCTGCACGTCATCCTCTCCTTCTCATCTCAAAGCCTAATGCCGCGTACACACGAGCGGACTTTACGGCAGACTTTGCCCGGCGGACTTTTCGATGGACTTTACGACGGACTTTTCGATGGACTTTACGACGGACTTTCTGAATGAACGGACTTGCCTACACACAATCAACCAAAGTCCGTCGAATTCGTCAGTGATGACGTACAATCGGACTAAAATAAGGAAGTTCATAGCCAATAGCTGCCCTAGCGTGGCTTTTTGTCCGTCGAACTAGCATACAGACGAGCGGACTTTTCGACCGGACTCGAGTCCGTCGGATAGATTTGAAACATGTTTCAAATCTAAGTCCGTCCAACTTTTGAGAAAACAAAGTCCGCTGGAGCCCACACACGATCGAATTGTCCGGCGAAATCCCGTCCGCCGAGCAAAGTCTGCCGTAAAGTCCGCTCATGTGTACGCGGCATTACTTTCTCCTTTTCTGACTTTCTTTTTCTTTTTTTTGTCTTTAAAATCCTCCAACTCACTAACTCCTTGGAATATTCCAGAAGCAATTTCAAATGTTCAGATGTTCCATTAATTTAGATAATTTACAACTTTTGAATTTTTATTTCATTCCTAATACCCTAAATTTCTAAGTTATCTATGCATTACTTCTCAATTTCATAATGTATGTAAGATATCTCTAATGCCGCGTACACACGATCGGACATTCCGACAACAAAATCCTGGATTTATTTCCGACGGATGTTGGCTCAAACTTGTCTTGCATACACACGATCACACAAAGTTGGTCAGAAATTCTGAACGTCGAGAACGTGTTGACGTACAACACGTACGACCAGCCGAGAAAAATGAAGTTCAATGGCCAGTGCGGCTCTTCTGCTTGATTCCGAGCATGCATGGAATTTTGTGTGTCGGAATTGTGTACACACGCTCGGAATTTCCGACAACGGATTTTGTTGTCGGAAAATTTGAGAACCAGCTCTCAAGTTTTTGTTGTCGGAAATTCCGACAAAAAATGTCTACACACGGTCGGAATTTCCGACAACAAGCTCCCATCGAACATTTGTTGTCGGAAATTCCCATCGTGTGTACGCGGCATAACTGTAACAAGTTTGATATTGGAATTTGCTTGTGATGCACTTTATTGTATATACGTGTCTCTGGATGTGCCATATTTAGGCTTTTTCTCCCCCTTTTTTTTAATTTGTAACCTTTAATTAAAATAATTGAACAAGAAAATTATTTGGCAGGCCTACATAAATCTTCGCATTGGGTGGATAGGAATACAAATCCTTCGGAAAGGTAAAGCTGATCCCATGTATGTATTTCAACTGTCTATTTAGCTTTTTGCCTGGAGCTCAGATTTAAATCTAAAAAGTGATGTGTCCCTTTAAGTAGGGCTCTGCTTAGTAGTCTTGCCAGGCACTCTTGATGAAGCCTTTGACAGAGTGTAGATCCAGGGAGGGGAGTGCCATAAACCTCCTTTGTGATTCCTCATTGTAAAGATCAGGGGACATACTTGTAAGTGGGAGAAGAATAGACACTCTGCCTTGTATTCAGTGCTGTGTGTGCGACAGTGCTTCTGTTTGATGTACAGAAAGCAAGCGTCTCTCTTTCACTATCTCCCCGAGCGTGGAATTTACCAGTGCTAGCTCTTCTCATGTGAAACAGAATAGTTGGTATAATTGGAAGTAGCATTTACTGTCATTACAAGAGTATTTGAAAGGCTTAGTAACTGTGATACTTTTCTCAAGCAGCTAAATACAGTCACCAACAGTTGGCTTAAAGCTGACCTTTTCCTTTTGATATGATATTCATCTGTTCATTCAGTTTGATGCAAGCTAGGATTTTTTTTTATAATTATTATACCTCCGCAGAGTTACCACTTTCCATAGAAACAGTTGGCATGACTCTTGGCTGGGGGTCTGGCCTACATATCTGGCCATACTATAACATCCCTGCTTCAAAACCTTCTTCTTTAACATCAACTCTCAGACATAAGTCAAGCCAAAGAATTAGCCCTATAAAAAGCAATTTTTTGAGAAATTGAGTAAATTCCAATTTTTTGGGAAAATAAAGAAAATGAGAAAATGTCACGAGTTGCCTCAAACTGATTATTAACACACAGTATATGGTGAAATGTAGTAATGACACCCCTTACAATTATTGAGTTTCAGGTGTAACCCATGAAGGGTCGTGTTAATGCTACAGCATACAAAGAGATTGTAGACAATTGTGAACTTCCAACCTTGCGGTAACATTCTGGGGAAGGTCCATTTCTGTGCCAATGCGCACAAAGCCAACTCCATAAAGACCAAAGTTTGATGAGTTTGGTGGAGGAACTTGAGTGACCCAAACCGAGCCCTGACTTTAAACCTATTGAACACCTTTGGGATGAAATAGATCGCCAATTGCAAGTCAAGTCTTCTTATCCAACATCAGTACCTGGCTTCACAAATTATCTTTTGGCCAAATATCATAAATTACTACAGACATACTCCATAATACTGCGGGAGGGAAGCCTTACTAGCAGGGGCAGACTGACCATTCAGGCACTCGGGCAATGCCCGAGGGCCCCATGCCACTAAGGGGCCCCATCAGGGTTGCCAGCCTCAATAAAACCAGGGAGAGTATGTAAAAATCGGTGTTTTTAAAAAAATCCCAATATTTTAGCTGCCCCGCCTCTCCAGTACCTTTTCAGTGTGTGTATGTGTATTCTGTGTGTGTATACTGTGTGTGTGTATTGTGTGTCTGTGTGTGTATACTGTATGTATGTGTGTGTATACTGTGTGGCACCATAATCTATTGCCTGGGGGCCCCATAATCTCCTATTGCCTGGGGGCCCCATAATCTCCTTTTGCCCGGGGGCCCCATAATCTTTTCCTATTACCCGGGGGCCCCATAATCTCCTATTGCCCGTGGGCCCCATGAGTTGTCAGTCCGCCCCTGCTTACTAGAAGAGTGGAGGGGTTACAGCCACAAAGGGAGGGGTGTCAACTTTATATTTATGGCCATGTTTTTGTATAGGTTTGATGGTCAGGTGTCCATAATTATTTGACCATATACAGTGCCTTGAAAAAGTATTCATACCCCTTGAAATTTTCCACATTTTGTCATGTTACAGCCAAAAACGTAAATGTATTTTATTGTGATTTTATGTGATAGACCAACACAAAGTGGCACATAATTGTGAAGTGGAAGGAAAATGATAAATGGTTTTCAATATTTTTTAAAATAAATATGTGAAAAGCGTGGCGTGCATTTGTATTCAGCCCCCTTTACTCTGATACTCCTAACTAAAATCTAGTGGAACCAATTGCCTTCAGAAGTCACCTAATTAGTAAATAGAGTCCACCTGTGTGTAATTTAATCTCAGTATAAATACTGCTGTTCTGTGAAGCCCTCAGATGTTTGTTAGAGAACCTTAGTGAACAAACAGCATCATGAAGGCCAAGGAACACACCAGACAGGTCAGGGATAAAGTTGTGGAGAAGTTTAAGCAGGGTTGGGTCTTAAAAAAATATCCCAAGCTTTGAACATCTCACGGAGCACTGTTCAATCCATCATCCGAAAATGGAAAGAGTATGGCACAACTGCAAACCTATCAAGACATGACATGGCAGGGCTGCTGCACTACAGAAGGTTTTTCACCTTAATGCATAGAATGCATTAAGGTGAAAAACCACTAGGGTTTACAACCCCTTTAATTGAACAAGCTGAAGTTAGAAGCTGATTGGCTACCTTGTACAGCTGCACCAGATTTTGCAGTCTCCAGTTTTAGTAAATCAACCCCCCAGTGTCCACAAACAGCAGAAACAGCTAATGCATGATATGGAACTTGTGCGTTGAAATCAAGCATTCGGTGCTCCTAACTTTGCAGACGACCAAATGTGCCAGCTTCTTACCACAAATATATGATCTTTGCATTATAGAGATCAAATGCGCTTGTGAAAAAGGTTTAAACCACACTGGACACACTGTATGTTTCCACATATTTCTCCTTCTGGAATACAGTCAATATCCTATATCCTATCCTATGCACAGCTTCCCCCAGGTGTAGGAGAAAAAATATACCATTATAAGGTATTAACGATAAAACATAATATAGCACTTGTGCGTTGAAGTCAAACATTAACTTTCCAAAACACCAAAAGTGCCAACTTCTTACCAGAAATATATATTTTCTATATATGAAAAGGGCTAAATCTAACTGGATCCGTTGTATGTTTCAATGTGTTTCTCCTTCTAGAACACAGCCAAAACTCTGGGATGCATAGCTCACCTCAGGAATAATAGGAAGATAATAGGAAGAAAAGCAGCCCAACATAGGCTAATAATGCTAAAACATTTCTTTATTAAAGTAGAATCATAGACAAAACTTTTTTTCCTTTCTGCATGGGGCAAGGAAGGGTTATGAGATTATGAGGGTTGTGAGATTTTTTTTTGCCATCTGTGTTCCCATTGGGAAGATTTACCTTCACTTCCTGTCCAATAGCCAAGACAGGAAGTCAGAGAAAATCCCTGCAATTAAAGGGAATCCTTTGGGGCCCCCAAGGTCACCAGAACTAGGGTCTCCATTGGAGCTTTTTCCTCTATTACTTTTCTAGAGACAACCCAAAACGTGATTTATTTTTTTTTGACTTTCACTTTCAGTGATAATGGTAAACAGGATATAAACAGCAATAAAAATGTAATAGGCATTCCAATCCCTCCACTCTATCCAAAACAAAATAAAAATTTTTTGCTTTCGTTATACTTTAACCAATTGACCTCCAGAAGATTTACCCTCCTTAATGACCAGGCCAATTTTTGCGATATGGCCCTGCATTACTTTAGCTGAAAAATTGTGTGATCGTGCAAAAACAAAATTTATGTCCTTTTTTCCACAAAATAGAGCTTTCTTTTGGTGGTATTTGATCACCTCTGCGTTTTTTATTTTCTGAGCTATAAACAAAAAAAGACTGACCATTTTGAAAAAAAAAACATTTTTTTTTAACTTTCTGCTATAAAACATATCCAATAAAAAAAGTTGAAAAAAAAAATCTTCATTAATTTAGGTCAATATGAATTCTGCTACATATTTGTGGTAGAAACCAAAATCCCAATAAGTGTATATTAAAGTGGTTGTAAACCCTTACAGACCACTTTAACCTACAGGTAAGCCTAGATTAAGGCTTACCTGTAGGTGCAAGAACGGTTACACCTACACGGTTAAGGAGATATTTTCCTAAAGACGGGCACCGATGTCTACGGTGCATGCATGCGCCGGAGTGACGTCATCGCTGCTCCGGCCAGTCACAGCGCCGGAGCTGCGATACCCAGAAGTCACTCCGGGTATCATGGTGGCGATGGAAGAGGTGAACGAGGGTCGCTTCAGGGGCTTTGATCTCAGGTAAGTATTTCATAATGAGCTAGTATACTATGCATACTAGCTCATTATGCCTTTGTCCTGCAGGGTGTTTTTTTTTTTTTTTTTTAGAGAGGGTTTACTTCCTCTTTAATATGTATGCACGAAAGTTATAGCATCTACAAACTATGGGATATTTTTATTTAATTATTTAATTTTACTAGTAAAGGCGGCGATCAGCGGCTTATAGCAGGACTAAGATATTGTGGAATTGTCCGGACACTAACTGACACTTTTGACACTTTTTGGGGGACAAGTGACACCAATACAGTGATCAGTGCTAAAAATATATGCACTGTCACTGGACAAATAACACTGGCAGGGATTTAACATCAGGGGAAATCAAAGGGTTAACTGTGTGCCTGACCAGTGCTTTACCACTGTGTGGGAGGTGCTTGTACTAGGAGTGCTTAGCAGAGACACAGGATCCATGTCTCCATGTCTTCTGTACTGACACAACAGCAATCTGCTTTGTTTACATAGACAGACCGCCGTACTGCCTGTGTACTGAAGCATCGGCGGGTGCTGGCGGACATCGAGTCCACTGCACCCGCCAATCAGCTCCTGTTGTTTCTAACCACAGCGGGAGTGGGCTGCTGGCGGGGTGCGCCTCAGACTCGAAAGTGCAGGATCACGTACTAAGTACGCGATCCTGCGCAGGTGAGCAACCTTGCCGCCTTATATATACAATATACAGTCAGGAAGAGGTTAAGTAAGAAAAGGTTCCTCCCAAATATCACATATTAAAAACGTTAAATGCCACACCATTGTACACTGATGGGAAGCTATAAAATGTCCCTGGCTGCAAGTCCCACTCCTGAACGGGTTTCGTCTGCAGTAGGACATCCTCAGGGAGCATCTCTACAGGTATAGACCGTGACCAAGCGTTCATGGTTATGCCGCAGCCGCTACAGTCTGGTCTGAGGGCAATCTGCACAACTCACTGCCCTTCTATATCTGCAGTTATCTTTAAGTGAGCAAGTAATTAGTGAAAATTGTTTACAAAACCATGTCACCAACCTGCCCGAAGATGTAAAACTCTCATAAATACTGAAACATTCAAAGTTACAGTTTAGAAATATTTTCATCAAACAGCTTCAAATCACCCCATAAAAGCTGCACATAAACTGTACTCATTAGACATTGACTTAAACAGTCAATTACCAAGACAGAAAGCCAATGGCCTCTACAGCCGTGCCTTCAATAATGCAATTATGAGCAAAATGTAATTGATATTAAGCTGAAGCACATTTTTTTTTTAATTGCTGAAATTGTTCACAAAGTGCATCCGAGGAGGAAGACAAATCGTGCCATATGTGAATAACTCCAATATTAATAACACATAAATTATAGACTGTTTACCATTCCGGAGCAGCTAGTTATTATGTTATTTTACATCTGGTTACCAGGCAACTGCAATTATTGCAGACAAGACCCCCATGACCATTAGCACCCTCACCTGACACTTGATCTGTGCTATCTTCGGTGATTACTGAGAAGCTGGTGGTGTTTTTTTTTTCTATTGTGCTAATCAAAATGCACTCTTTGTCTAGCGAATGATATCACAAAAAAATAATAATTTGGGAACTTTTTAACAAATGAACTACTTCCGCAATAGTAGTAGTGCACCCCTTATTGACCAATGTTTTTATATTGTACACCATATTACCAAAAGTATTGGGACATCTGCCTACTTGCACATGAACTTTAATGGCATCCCAGTCTTATGTCCTGTACACACAATAGGATTTTCCGATGGAAAATGTGTGATAGGACCTAGTTGTCGGAAATTCCGACCGTGTGTAGGCTCCATCACACATTTTCCATAGGAATTTCCGACACACAATTCCGATGCACAAAGTGCCATGCATGCTCAGAATAAATTAAGAGACAAAAGCTATTGGCTACTGCCCCGTTTATAGTCCTGATGTACGTGTTTTACATCACCGCGTTCAGAACGATCGGATTTTCCGACAACTTTGTGTGACCGTGTGTATGCAAGACAAGTTTGAGCCAACATCCATTGTTGTCGGAATGTCTGATCAATGTCCGACCGTGTGTACGGGGCATTAGTCTGTAGAGTTCAATATTGAGTTGGCCCGCCCTTTGCAGCTATAACAGCTTCAACTCTTCTGGGAAGGCTGTCCACAAGGTTTAGGAGTGTGTCTATGGGAATGTTTGACCAATCTTCCAGAAGCACATTGGTGAGGTCAGGCACTGATGTGGAGGAGAAGGCCTGGCTCAGAATCTCCACGCTAATTCATCCCAAAGGTGTTCTAACGGGTTGAGGTCAGGACTCTGTGCTGGCCTAGTCAAGTTCCTCCATCCCCAACTCGCTTATCCATGTCTTTATGGACCTTGCTTTGTGCACTGGTCCAAATTATTTGGTGGAGGGGGGGATTATGGTGCGGGGTTGTTTTTCAGGGATTGTCCCCTTAGTTACAGTGAGGGGAACTCTTAAGGCGTCAGCATACCAAGACATTTTGGACAATTTTATGCTCCCAACTTTGTGGGAACAGTTTGGGGATGGCCCCTTTCCTGTTTCAACATGACTGCGCACCAGTGCACAAACAAGGTCAGGAAGTTCCCTGAAGAGGTTGCAAGGATGAAACGAAGTGTATATATACATCACATAACTCAGTCCCTACGTACGTTTTGTCCTTGCAAGCTCTTCAGCTCCCTAAAGAGGTTGCAAGGACAAAATGAAAAGTAAGTACATCACAAAACGTAACCACCTCGTATGTTTCGTCCTTGCGAACACTATTTTTGAATCAGAACACTGAAAGTGAACATTTGCATATGATTTATGAGTAGCACGGTGCACTTTTTGGAGAAAAGTATGCACTTTATTTGTAATTGCACTTTATATATATTGGAATTTGGACACATTTGAATTTGTATACAACATTTAATTTATATATGAACACATATGAATGTTTATAGGATATATATTTTTATGATATCATATTAATGTATATGCTTGCATAAATTGGAGCATTTAATTGAGCACATATGATTTTTTTTGCTCAAGCACTGCAAATATATTTGATCTATGTGGGGGTTTGCCTTCCTTTGGATCAACTCTCAGTATAGGATTTTGTATATGGAGGTTTTTTATTTGTTCTATTGGTTGAGCTAGATGGACTTATGTTTTTTTCAGCTTGACTAACTATGCAACTATGTTAATGTCCCATGAGTGGTAGACATAATAATTAATGGGAGGGGTCCTTAAAGGAGTTGTAAAGGCAGAAGGTTTTTTATCTTAATGCATTCTATGCATTAAGATAAAAAGCCTTCAGCGTGCAGCAGCCCAGCACCCCCTAATACTTACCTGATCATCAGTGCCCTGATTACAATATAGCATAAATCAGTGCCCACCACTGCCCACAAGTGCCACCATTCAGTGCCCATTAGCAATGCCAGTCAGTGCTGGCTATCAGTGCCACCTATCAGTGCTGCTCATCAATGCCCATCACTGCTGTCGATCAATGCCAATCAGTGTCGCCCATCAGTGCCACCCATCAGTGCCCATCAGTACCGCCTATCCGTGCCGCCTATCAGTGCCACCAGTGCCGCCTATCAGTGCCCATCAGTGCCGTCTATTAGTGCCCATCAGTACTACCTAACAGTACCCATCAGTGTCACCTATCAGTACTCATCAGTGCCACCTATCAGTGCCCATAAGTGCGGCATATTAGTGCCTCCTCATCAGTGCCACCTAATCAGTGCCCATAAGTGCCACCTCATTTATGCCCACCAGTTCAGCCTATGAGTGCCCATCATTGCCGCCTCATCAGCGCACATCAGCGAAGGCGAAAAATTACTTAGTTACAAACTTTACGGACAGAAAAAAAGTAAAAAACATTTTTTTTTCAAAATCTTTGGTCTTTTTTATTGTAAAAAATAAAGAACCCAGCAGTGATTAAATACCACCAAAAGTAAGCTCTATTTGTGTGAAGAAAATGATACAAAAATTTGTTTGGCTACAGTGTAGCAGGACCGGTCAATTGTCATTCAAAGTGCGACAGCGCTGAAAGCTAAAAAATGGATTGGGCAGTAAGTGCTCTGTAGGCAAGTGGCTAAGCTAAAAGTAATTTCAATGGTTTCTCTGGGTTAAAAAAGTTGAGAAAATCTGGTTATTAGAGAGAATACCAGTGCTTATACAGTACCAGCAGCTGTTACCAGTTCATTATAGAGTCTGTCTATAAAGACAAAGAAGAGTTAAAGTGTTACTAAACCCAGGACCCTGCATTCACTATATCTGGTCTCTCACAATACACAGAACATGGAAATGCAATTATTTTAGTAAATATAAACTGCTAAATACCTTTTCTCATCAGCAGTTATAGCAGTCTTGTGACTTCTATTAGTGTCTGGTTAAAGTTTGTAGGAGGAGTTTTCAGTCTACTCAGATTATCCTATGAGGCTGCAGGACCCCTGACCCTCTGCCTGGACAGTGCTGATTGGCCCTGTGATAATCACATGCACCCACCCAAGAAAAAAACCTCTCTAGCAATACACACCAAACTGAGTATGTGCAGAGTGGCTCCAACGACTCTGTACTATCAGGAGATGGATTGGGGACAGTGGAAGAAGGGGAGGATCAGAGAAGACAGGATCAAACAGCCTTTTTACACAATGCACAGGATTAACCCCTTAAGTTCCACACTGAGTATAACAAGCATGCTTTACTGCATATCCAGACTGATTTTACTGTTGTGGGTTTAGTAACACTTTAAGATTCAGATGTCTGGATGATAGCCATCCCACAGTACCTGCTCGCTTTCTTGCTGCTAACAATTTAGTCATATTTCTTCAGCTAATTAGAACGTCTTGGAAACGCGTTGGTTTGATTTTGTGTGATTTGCTGCATATTCCAAAATACTTTCTTGAGATAAATGGAAATTTTATCGGCCTAATGCAGCATAATTGTATGAAACACCTTGACTCTCTGGCTGCCTGTGGAGTTCACCCATCAATGCCAAATAAAATGTATGCGGTAGAGAAAATTGTCTTGAGGTTAAACAGGTCAAAACAAAGAACGTTATGCATGCAAACAAGTTACATGCCGGCTAAAACACATACTCTGCCAGTGTCAACACTTGTCTTCAGAATCAGAGGGGGGCAAATGGGTTTGATCCAATGCTGTGGAACCCCGGCAGTGGAGAAACATCAAATGTTATGACATTTGGGGCAAAGATATAATTAAAGTGTATGTAAACCCTAAGAATGAGCTTTGCTTACTTCCTTCCTTTTGTTCTGTTAAATATACCACTAAAAGCGTTTCCTTATATCTGTTTGATAAGTGCAAAAGGACACCTGTTGATCGACGAAAATATAGGAAAAACACTCCTATGGTCACATCCGTATGAAAGTTTGGTATAGAAGAGAAAAAGGGCACAGAAGTAGCCCACAGGTCAGACTTTAAGGGCACAATCAGGGTCGGTGCCACCACTAGGCAAACTAGGCAGCCGCCTAGGGTGCCCGGTCACTGGTGTTCCTACTCTCTTCTCTCTGCAGCAAGCAACTAAGTCTCAGCATCTGAAGGCAGCCGCCGCTCCGTTTGCACATAGTGTCAGAAGTGCAGCGGCGGCGGAGGACTGTGTCTGTGTACGGACTCCTGAATAAATGGAAGCAAGCAAACATTCATTGATGGGCACTGGTAGGCTACATTGATTGGCTATGGTGAGGTTGCATTTGATGGGTGCTGGTGGGCTGCATTTTATGGGCGCTGGTAGGCTGCATTTGATGGGTGCTTCATTAAAAAGGTGGGGTATACATGAGCAGGGCAAAGGGGGTGTAGTCAGGGGTGGAGCCAAGGGGGCGGCAAAATGAGGTTTCGTCTAGGGTGTCAAAAATCCTTGCACCAGCCCTGGGCACAATGAACAGTGAAGGATATAAAAAATAATTTCAATGTTTATTTATAGCAGTACATGGTACCAAAAAGCTTAACGAGTTAAAAAAGCATATATATATATATATATATATATATATATATATATATATATATATATATACACATGACAAAAAAGAACATATATAGTATAGTGAGCCCCTGTGCGTCAACGCGTTTCGCTGTCTAGCTAGTGGTGAGCGTGTTTTTCTCTGGGGGGTAAGCTGGATGGATCTGTTAGTCACAATGGCCTTAAGGGTTTGTTCAAACCCACTCTGATTGTGCATCTGTTTTGCTTGATTGCAGCCTGATTTCTCTGCTCCAATGGTCATGTATATGGAACTGACTTTAGGGGTGTAAATTCAAACTCAAATATATGTCTACACGATTAAGGTCTCTGACTCAGTTGTTCTAAGTAATACCACCCACCCCCCCACATATTTTCTGCATCATCCTTCTATGGCAAATAATATGAACGATAGGGCTTATTATATGGCGTTTTGAGCCACTGTCTCTCTTCCTATGAATATCCAGAATATTTGCAAAACTAATGGATGTGAATTTTTGAAGTTTTATGGGTGAGACTATCTTTCATGGACCCCTTCTCTTGTAAGATAGTGAGACCAGTTTTTCTCCAACAATCCCTGACTGTGTCCTGACGAAGCTAGACAGCGAAATGCGTTAAAGTCCTTAAAGTCCGACCTGTGGGCTACTGCTGTGCCCTTTTTCTCTTCTATACAATACCCGTTGATCCTGCAAGACTTTCAATGAGTTCCTAACTTCATGTGCTCTCTGCCTCTGCTGCCCTGTTATCAGTTAGCATTGTTACCTGCTCATCTTTTCTGACTGCAGAACACCTCCTGCCTATTTTATAGAGAAGACAATAGGGGGAAATGTTCTGGAGTCCTGTAGTAGGTTAACAATGCTGCTCCTTCAAAGATTTGAAGGAGCCGGTTTACTGTCCTTCAGACTTTAGGGGGGCCAGGATTGTGCCCATTGGCAATAGACATTGTTCTGGTGTCAGTTGGAGGAATAGTGACCCATCAGTGGTGTCGGTAGGAGAAGTAGTGCCCCATCATTGGTGTCAGTGGGATTAACAGTGTTAATTAGCCACTCGATGACTTTTGCAGGTGGCGAGAGGGGGTCCCACCCCCCTCCTGTCACTACCGCCGCCTCTCCCGGGCTCTCCGGTCCCATTGCAGAGGCAGAGAGCGATGCGGCCAGAGGCGATGGCTGCCCTGTACAGAGAGAGAGGAACTGATGTCATTCCTTTCTCTGTGTAACACTGGAAACTGGGAGAGATGAGTAGTTCCTCACTTCTGGTTCCACCCCTTTGTTTACCTGGTCACCAGCGGCAAGGGAAGCAGCTCATCAGACCGATCTGTGTCTGATCGGCTGCACTGGAGGCCAGAGGAGAGATCTGGGGTCTAATAGACCCCAAATCTCTCCAGAAAGAGGACCTGTCACAGCCCATGCTGTCACAAAGAATGTTGTTCATCCCTTGTGATAAAAATAAAGTTAGTACAAAAAAAGTGTTAAAAAAATGGTCTATAAAATAAATAAATAACAACAAAAAAAAAAAATTTAAAGCGCACCCGTCCCACCGTGCTTACATGTATGTAAATGTGCATATGTAAACGGTCATGGCACCACACATGTAAGGCATTGACACGAACGTCAGAGCAAGAGCAATAGTTCTAGCACCAGACCTCCTGTGTAACTCTAAACTGGTAACTTGTAAAGGCGTTTAAAATGTCGCCTATGGAGAATTTTAAGCACCGTAATTTGCCGCCATTCCAAGGGCAGACTCAATTTTAAAGCATGACATGTTAGGTATCTATTTACTCAGCATACAAAAAAATTGGGCTAACTTTAATGTTTTGTTATTTTTAATTCTGAAAAGTGTTTTTTTTTTCCAGAAAAATTGCATTTGAAAAACCGCTGCGCAAATACCACGTGACATAAAAATAATTGCAACACCCACCATTTTATTCTATAGGGTCTCTGCTAAAAAGAAATATATAATGTTTGGGGGTTCTAAATAATTTTCTAGCAAAAAAAAGTAGATTTTTACGTGTAGGAGCGAAGTGTCAGAAATGACCTGGGTACAAAGTGGTTAAAGCGGCAATAAACTGAAACCTAAAAATGTATTAAAATGCAGCGTACCAATCATTAGATGTGGTAACCGCATTATTTTCTTTTTTTATTACTTTTTCCTGGTGATCTAGCCAGTAACACACCTCCTGAATTAAGTCTGATACACATGATAGGATTATTGGACAAATGATCGTCCCTTGTTTTTTTGCACGCTAGTCTCCATATTGAAAATGAAGAGGTTACTAAAGTTACAAAAATTTTCATACGACACAATAAAAATTTACAAGTGATGTAATGTGTTGTAGTGTGATTGTATTGTATTTTCAGATGAAAACTGTACTGATTAAATGAAAATTTTATGATCTGGTATTATACGAGAAATTTTTTTGTGTTTGACCCTTCTGATAATTTTGGAAAGCTGTGTACTAGTGATCAGATTATCATACAATCGCTTCAGAAGTGGTATTTTTTCATTTGATTTTCTGATTGTGTGTACTAGGCTTTAGTGTGCCCCCGCTCTGGATGAAGGAGCACAGGGGGCACCTTTGGAAAGCAGAATTGTCAGTCGGGGGGGGGGGGGGGGGGGTGCTAGATGGACTAGCACAGGGCTCAAAATTTCAAATCCGGAGCTACTAGCCAGGCCTTAGCAGCCATCATATCTAGGAATTAATAAGCTCCAATATGTTAAATGTTTGCTTTTGGGTTTGATAGCACTTTAAATCATTATATGAGGTGGCTGCATTCATTTTCTTTTCTTTGGCTTTTACCTACTGTTTTCACCTGGTGATCTGGCCAGTAACACACCTCCTGTGATTAGTGAGGCACTACTCTGGATGAAGGAGCACAGGGGCACCTTTGGACAGCAGCATTGCCAGTCCTGGGGGGATGGGAGTGTTAAATGTATTAGCAGGTTTAGATACACTAACAAATTGAAGCCAAACTCCAGTTCAAACCTAAAGTGGAGCTCCACCCAAAAAGGGAATTTCTGCTTCTCTGCCGCCGCCCCCCCCCCCCCATCCCCTCTGCTGCCACCTTTGGCACCTTTTGGAGGGGAGCTGGTACCTGGTTTTGACAGGTACCTGTACCCCTATCTGGGTGAGTTTGCCAAGGCAAACTCAATCAGAAGCTTGGCCCCCCTCCTCCCTCCCCTGCTGCCGGGCCATTCTCAAAGCTCATGCGCAGGAGGGATCCGGCTGTGAAGCCGTAAGGCCTTACTGGCGGTTTCCCTTAGCCGAGATGGTGGCAGCAGCACCCACAAGCCGATTGAAAAATTGGCTCGAGTGAGGACACCGCTGGATTCGTGGACAGGTAAGTGTTCTAAAATTAAAAGTCAGCAGCTACAGTATTTGTAGCTGCTGACTTTTCATTTTTTCTGAAGAATCCTGGAGCTCCTCTTTAATAATCAGTTACAGCAAATAGTTTATTCTCCTTTTGAGATAAAGGTTTTGCATGAATAAATAAAAGCTGATCATGTTGATCACCCCTGCCAATTTTAAAGTGGTTGTATACCCTTTTTTTTACATTTTTACCTACAGGTAAGCCTAGAATAAGGCTTACCTGTAGGTAAAATGAATATCTCCTAAACCTGTACGGTTTAGGAGATATTCACTTTGCATGCAGCCTTTGACGTCAGCGGCGCATGCGCTGTGAAGGTCCGGCAGACGCTGCACGGGAGTGATGTCATCGTGGCTCCGGCCACTCACAGTGCCGGAGCCGCGAACCCGGAAGACACCCCGAGGGTAACATGTCAGCTGCCTTGGCGGTGACCGGGATCAGATACCGACGCCTCGTTCTAAGGTAAGTATTTCATAATGAGCTAGTATGTGGTGCATACTAGCTCATTATGCCTTTACTTTACAGGTTTTTCTTTTTCTTTTTCTTTTTTTTGTGCGGGTATACAACCGCTTTAAGTGCTTTGTCTCATCCATGTAAACTGATAAATTCTACTTTTGAAATACAACAGACCTGTTGGCTGGATCACCAGATGAAAATAGAAGAAAAAAAAGCCTTAAAAAGGAAACTAATGCAGCCATCACATCTAAGAATTGGTAAGCTGCAATATATGAAATATTTGTTTTTGGGTTTAATACTGTTTAGGTGAAAAGGAAATACAAAAGGAAAAGGTTACCTTTGATGAAATCTGCATTTGATGTCTATCAGTAGATCCAGAGATATAGACGGCTGAGGTTATATGCAAACCTTGACTTTTCTAAAAAGTCAAATATTGCCCCTCCCCCTTCTGCAACTCTGACCAATAGGGGATCTGTAAAGGCAAAGAAGGAGGGGACGTGATATGCTATACTTTCCCAGTAAATGTCAAGGTTTAAGTATAACTTCAGCTGTCTATATATTGGCAGTACTACTAATCCACTAACCAGTTTTCCGCTAGAGCCCATTCACTTCATCTATATGCAAGTCCTAACCAAACGGACTGGCTTAAAGTGTTACTAAACCCACAACAGTAAAATCAGTCTGTAAATGCAGTAAAGCATGCTTGTTATACTCACTGTGGAGCCTAAGGGGTTAATCCTCCGCATTGTGTAAAAAAAAAAAAAAAAGAAAAGCTTTCTGAATCTTTTTGATAGGACAGAGCCTTGGAGGCACTCTGCACATGCTCAGTTTAGTGTGTATTGCTAGAGAGTATTTTTTTCTTGATCAGCACGGGGCCAATCAGCACTGTCCAGGCAGAGGGTCAGGGGTACCTGCAGCCTCATAGAACAATCAGGGGAGAATGAAAACTCCTCCTACATGCTTTAACCAGACACTGATAGAAGTCACAAAACTGCTACATACTGTTGATGAGAAAAGGTATTTAGCAGTTTATATTTACTAAAATAATTGCATTTCCATGTTCTGTGTACTGTGGGAGACCAGATATAGTGAATGCAGGGTCCTGGGTTTAATAACACAACCAGCATTATTACGCAAAGTAACGCACATTAACACACTTTGTGTTTCTGCACCACGGGGATTAAGGATTTCTCTGTTTTTATTTTAGAAGCTCAGTTTAAACTGTTCAGATCTCTGCCACATTTACTTTAACACCAACTGCATTATAAGATGAAAATGAATTAATTTTTTTGGCAGAAATTCCATGAGCACATTTTGTTGTTAGTTCTTCTTTATACACTGTCATTAAAGAATATTTTTAATAAAAATTCTGCAGTCCGGGTATAGAAAAAAAAAATGACTGCAGTGAGTTCCCCAATTGATTGTACTCAGCTATCCTAATTTCAGTACACATCTGCCGATAAATGGGATTTGATCTGAACGGCTGCCAATGTTTTATAATGTTCTTAATGACTGGGCATCATTAAAGAGACACAAATTTGCTGAAGATTCACATTTATTTTTATAATCTCCTGGCAACCACCGCCGTGTTGATTTACCTTGGCTTTTTCAAGCCTTCTGGCTGTAAAACTTTGGAGAGACGGGCAATAAAAGTGGACCCCCCAGCATAGGTTCCCAACATCTCCTTAGTGCTCCCCAGACACCCCACATAAAAAGTGTAGAAAGCCGAATGGATCAATACACACAAGTGACTTCACCAGAAGATGAGAGGAATACTGTCTTCAGGGCTACATAGTTACATATACAGAGGGGAAAATAAGTATTTGATTCCCTGCAGATTTTGTAAATTTGCCCACTTACAAAGAAATGAAGGGTCTATAATTGTTATCATAGGTGTATTTTAAATGATAGAGACAGAATATCAACCTAAAATCCAGAAAAAGCACATAATACAAATGTTGTACATTGAGTTGCAGTTCAGTGAGTAAAATAAGTATTTGGTGCTTTACCGACCAACAATTCTGGCTCCCACAGACTGGGTACAGTATGTGTTCATGTGGTACACAGATTAGTCCTGTCAATTTAAAGTGGTTGTATGCCCTTACAAAAAAAAAAAAAAAAACCTGTAAGCTAAAGGCATAATGAGCTAGTATGCATCGCATACTAGCTCATTATGAAATACTTACCTTAGAACGAAGTGCCCGTACTGCCTACTGGTCACCGCTGAGGGAGCTGACAAAAACCCCCCTGCGTTTCTTTTGGGCTCCAGCGCTGTAGGTGGCCAGAAACCGCAATGACGTCACTCCCACGCATGCTCGGGAGTCATCCGTTCCGGCAAGGATCATCTTCCGAGCCTTCAGAGTGCAGCTGCATGCAGGGCGAATATCTCCTAAACTGTGCAGGTTTAGGAGATATTCATTTTACCTACAGATAAGTCTTATTATAGGCTTAACTGTTGTGTTGCGTTTGTTACAATATGATTTTTTTTTATATTAATCAGACATAAGATACATGGTACATAACATTACATAATAGTGGTTGGTCATATAGATACTGTCAGGTTCTGGCTTGAGTAGACAATGGGTACATTGTATTGTTGTATTCAATTGACAGTTTTCAACAGGCTATTGTCTCTATAGCTACAGTACACAAGTGAGAGACTTACTTGTTTGAGGTTCTTTCAGCTCTCAAACTAAAAGAATGACTGTTAGATTACTGTCAGGTGTTTGCTTGAGTAGACAATGGGTACGTAGATACCATTTTTGTATTCAATTGACAGTTTTCAACAGTCCATTGTTTCTACTGCTACAGTAAACAGGTATGTTTTCTGTTGTTTGGTAACTATGGTAAACAGCCTGACACATAAAAGGGGAATGCAAGCATAAACTGGACACACACACACATCATCATGCGTTAAAATCGGAAGCCACTAATGATAAAAGAAAAGTGCCTGATCCTCCAGAAGAATCATTGCCAATGGAGAACACGAACATACAGTAACAGAAGATAAGTAACTTTTAAGTGTATTTGTAATATTATAGACCATAGGCTATTCATTTGCTAGGCATTTTGCTTTTTATAGATATCTCTTAGTCTTGTATTGTATTCCTAAGATTATAATAGTTTTGTATGTACAGCATCTTTGTATAGTAAAAGCACATTTACACACTGCAGAAGTCTCAGCTTCCTTGCTTATACCACAGAGTAACCTTGCTAGATAGACGCAAGCAAAACAACTGTAGGTAAAAATCACAAAGCGGAGGATACAACCACTTTAAGAAGGTTCTCTTAACGACAACTCGTTATGTGTATAAAAGACACCTGTCCACAGAATCTCTTTCTTCCATTCAAACCTCAACATCATAGGCAAGAGCTGTCAAAGGACATCGGGGACAAGATTGTAGACCTGCACAAGACTGGAATGTTCTACAAGATCCTCAGCAAGAAGCTTGGTGAGAGGATTGATCGCAAATGGAAGAAATGCAAAATAGCCATCAATCGCCCTCGGTCTGGAGATCCATGCAAGATTTCGCCTCATGGGGTAAGGATGATCATGATAAAAGTGAGGGATCAGCCCAGAACTACACAGGAGGAGCTTGTGAATCATCTCAAGGCAGTTGGGACCACAGTCACCAAACAAACCATTGATAACACAATACACCGCTCGTTGCCCCCTTCCCACGTCACACATAGGGCAACCTGTTCAATTGAATAGTCTGCTCTGAGCACAAGAAATCCTCCAACGAAGCTCCCGCACCTTTTTTGGGCATGGTGTGTCACACGTTTGTAATGCATTTGACGTATGGCAAAATGCGTGCCTACTAACGGCAGAGAATAAATGAAATGGCACCTTAAGCGTTTTGCGCATATTGCCATAGTTTTACTGCAATTCTGTATCGCTCTGATGTGAAAGGGGCTTTAGGTCACTTTCACACTGCCAGGCTGTGGTTTGGCCGCAGGTCGGTTGCAGCGCAGAGTACCCGCAGTTTTAGTGCAGGTTAATTTCTATTAGGACCCACATTTTAGGTGTCTTTTCTGAAAGCGAACCAAAGATGCAGCATGCAGGACTTTTGGTGTGCTTTCAGAAAACACACCAAAACTGTTGGACATAATAGAAAGTTTTTGGGAAAGCTCAGGTAACCCTCACAAAAAAAAAAACCTGCAGGTGCATTGTGCTGCACATGCGCTGTGGCCAAATCACAGTCATTCCAATGAGGGTAAGGCATTACTTGAGACCGGTCAATGAATTTTGACAATTGATGCTTTGGTTGCTCACTAATTATATGTTCCTGACCCCTTATTCCCTATTCCATGTACCTTAAATTATTTTTTAAATTTATTTATTTTTTGTTACTTTCCTTCTCCTTTTTTAATTTATTGTGATTCATAAATTCTTTAACTATTTTGTATTTTTCAATTTCCGATTACAGTTTTCCCTTCGACATATTTAATCCCAATGTTCATTAAATGGATATGTTCCCTGTTTTCTGATACGGTGAATGTTGATATCACATGTGTATCCAATTGTAGAAAAAAAAAAGAAAAACTGAATTCTTTTATTTAAAAAAAATATAAAAAATAAATAAAAATATACAAGTCCATCTAGTGCAACCATTGAAAAAATAAATAAATGGAAAACCTTCATATACAGAACCTATACCCACAGTTGATCTAGACCCCTATAAAATATGGTCCCATTTGCTCCAGCAGAGGAGAAAATTCCTTGCCGTTCCCTTGAATGCAATCAAATAACCACTTGAGCTCCAGGAGATTTTACCCCCTTCCTGACCAGGTAATTTTTTGCTATTCGGCACTGCGCTACTTTAACTGGTAATTGCACGGTCATGCAACACTGTACGTAAATAAAATTTATAACATTTTTTTCATACAAATAGAGCTTTCTTTTGGTGGTATTTGACCACCTCTGGGTTTTTTATTTTTTATTATATAAAGGAAAAAAACACCAAAAATGAATAAAATATATATATATATTTAATTTCTGTTATAAAACATATTCAATAAAAAAAAAATCAAATTTCTTCATTAATTTAGGCCAAAATGTATTATGCTACATGTCTTTAGTAAAAAAAAAAAAAAAAAAAAAATCCAGATAAGTGTATATTAATCGGTTTGCGTGAAAGATATAGCGTTTACAAACTATGGTGTATATATACAGGAATTTTTATTTATGTATTTATTTTTATCCTAGTAATGGCGGCGATCAGCGATTTATAGTAGGACTGTGATAGTGCCGCGGGCAATCTGACACTAACTGACACTGTGTGGGAGCTGACTAACTGCCATTGACATCTCCAGTGACACTAATACAGTGATCAGTGCTAATAATATACACTGTCACTGTACTAATGACACTGGCTGGAAAGGGGTTAACATCTAGGTGCAATGAAGGGGTTAATTGTGTGCCTAACAATGTGTAATGTGTGCTGATTTTTACTGCTGATCGATTTGTTTCTTTTCCCTGCTTTACAAAGCGATAGCTCCCTCTGTTCAGAGCCCTGTGTTGATTGTCACTCAGCAGGTCCCGGCCATGAATCATTGGCTGGGATCTGCTGACAGACTCCTGCTGGGTCAAATCACAGGGGAGTAGGCGGGTGGGGGTGCACACATGCTCCCTAAACCCAGAAACAGGCAGTAAGGTACGGGTATGTCGTGGTGCCTGCAGGAGCCACCCCGTCACAGTATATGTACTGTGGCAGGTCGGGAAGTGAATATTCCCTGGATCAACAATTTCTTGTGTTGTTACCCATAAGGCCTCTTGCACACTTTGATGTTTTTACAGCAGCTGTTTTTGGCTGTAGATGTTTTTTTTTACAGTCATTAAGCTCTCCATCATGTTATCCTATGTGTCCATGCACACATAGGCTGCTATCAGCAGTTTTGGGCAGTGGCGTTTTTGAGCAGTAAAAAAAACCCCCAAACTTGTGTATAAAAACGCTCTATCGCTGATAAACATCGATAAACGCTCAAAAACGTTGCTCACCAGTGTTTTTTAAATGTTTTAGATCCATTGAAAAAAAAAAATTCTTAAAAAAAAAACCCCCAAAACGCTAAAACGCTAAAACCCGCTAATAAACGCTAAAAACGTTATAGCAAAAACTTTGAAAAAAGTTGAAAAACTCACTGCAAAGCTACTGACGTAATTATAACGTTATTTTAACGTCCAGTGTACATGAAGCCTAAATGTTAATATCCATTTAAGGATTTCATCCAACTCTTTTTATTAAACCAATCTACTGAGCTGGCCATCATTTTTTTTTTAGGGAGTCTATTTGGCTTTGATGCTGCAGCACATTCATTAGCTCCCCTTAATGGGTGGTCTACAGCTTCACTTTAACAAAAAGTAAAAAAATAAAAAGAATGATAAAAAAATATAAAGTTCATGAACATACCAGAAGGAGCTTTCTATTCTCCTTAACCAGAATGCTGCACCGCTCACACTGAACAAAACTTTGACGCTTCCTAGTAGTCTAAGCTTTCCCACCACCCTTCCACCGCCAAAATATTCCTACTAGACAGTAAAGGCCCGTACACACGATACGGAAATCAGATTTGTTTTGTAGTGATATAAATAATATTAATATTATGGTTGTTGTTTGATTTTTTGGGGAAGTTGCTAGACAAAATCTTGCACATGCGCTTTTGACGACAATCCAACCGCATGTACGAGGCTTTAGACAGACCATTATAGCGATGGACCGATGAGAATGTATGGAGATCTAGAAGGAGCAGGGAAGCTTTGACATTATCATGAAGTGTCTGAGATTCATCTGATCAGCATTCACCCTAGAGGGGAGATATCTTCTCATTTCATGTCCTATGCCCATCAGAACAAGAAATGGGTGGGATGACTGAAACTGGACCAGACTCCAGTACCAATACAGGTTCCAAGACAGAGGTTCCAAGTTTCAACCCTTCTCTGTACTCCTTAAAAAAAGTTTATTATTTACTGTTTCTGTTCCCATTGGGTAGGTTTCCCATCATATGCTGCTGTTCTGACCCTGTTACTAGGAAATTAAAATCTCTCCATTGGAAACATGGGCAGCAACAAAAACCTTAGTGGTTCTAAAACTTCTCTACTCTGTCCCTCCAAAAGTCTGTCTGGAGTTGGGTTTTAAGACTTTGAATAAACGTACCCTCAACAGAAAAAAAACTGGACGTTAGTACAGAGCTCATTGGTGATACCACCAGTGGAGCATTTGTGTTCAGAGCCACACTGATAATGTCTGCAGGCACCTTAAACACTTAAGGACCGGGCCTCTGTGATTTGTTGTTTACAAGTTAAAAACATTTTTTCTTGCTAGAAAATTACTTAGAACCCCCAAACATTATACATTTTTTTTCTAACACCCTGGAGAATAAAATGGCGGTCGGGGCAATACTTTCTGTCACACCGTATTTGCGCAGCGGTCTTACAAGCACACTTTTTTTTTGAAAAAATACACTTTTTTGAATTAAAAAATAAGACAACAGTAAAGTTAGCCCAATTTTTTTTATATTGTGAAAAATAATGTTACGCCGAGTAAATTGATACCCAACATGTCACGCTTCAAAATTGCGCCCGCTTGTGGAATGGCGACAAACTTTTACCCTTTAAAATCTCCATAGGCGACGTTTAAAAAATTCTACAGGTTGCATGTTTTAAGTTACAGAGGAGGTCTAGAGCTAGAATTATTGCTCTCTCTCTCTACCGATCGCGGCGATACCTCACATGTGTGGTTTGAGCACCGTTTTCATATGCGGGCGCTACTCACGTATGCATTCGCTTCTGCGCGTGAGCTCGTCAGAACGAGGCGCATTTAAATTTTTTTTTTTTTTATTCTTATTTATTTTACCTTTTATTTTTTATTTTTACACTGTTAAAAAAATAAATAAAAATTGTGTCACTTTTATTCCTATTACAAGGAATGTAAACATCCCTTGTAATAGAAAAAAAGCATGACAGGACCTCTTAAATATTTACACTAAAATGCAATAAAAAAAAAAAATAAAAAAAATAAAAATTTGTCATTTAAAAAAATGACAAAAAAAAAATGGCCCTTTAAGAGCTATGGCCAGAAGTGATGTTTTCTTCCCCTCACTCATCTCCATGTCAGGCCACAGAAAGGATCTGATTGCCCCTCTACCGCCGCCGATAAAGGTGATCTCGCGGCGAATCTGCCGCAGAGACCACTTTTATCTTAAACCAGACCGCTCACTGAAGAAGAGAATACCGGGGGTTATGGCAGCTAGCTGCCATGATGTGTTGTACATGTTACTGTCAGCAAAATAATAAAGGGGGCTGTAACTGAAGAAACACACAGACCGGATATATGGCAATAGTGTAGAATATATGGTCCATATCTAAAGCTGGATACACACTATACAACTTTTGTCGTTCGATTTCCTTTAGATTTACCTTCAACTATGTAGTGCAAGGGCCTGCCTGATTGCATATAAATTAAAAGTGTTTAGGTTTGCCCTTATATTATATGGTTTTGGTAAATCTAAAGGAAAACATCTAAAGAAAATTGTATATTTATGAAACAAAAAAAAAGAAATTGTATAGTGTGTATCCAGCTTTACTAGCAACTTTGTATCAGAGATTTGTTGCAGCTACAAATGATTTTGCTGATTTTCTCTGACAATTTGTAGCTGAATACAGACTTTCTTCTGTGGCTGACCATAAATCTTCTCTAAGCAGCTTAAATGGTGGGCCCTGGCCATCAGTAGCCACACTGGATAACACAAGTAGTGGCTGAAGCTGGAGATTATGCAGTTAGCTTCAAATGCTACAAATGAGTTACAAATAGTTTGGGATTTCAGTGACAAAGATATATCGCTGACTTAAATTATTTTCTTCCTAGCAACAAAATCACTAGAGTGAGCAATTTAAGGGTAGAATTTCATTCAAGGGTTCATCTGGAAATACTAAAATATTTGTTACTTAGAGCATGCAATAATGCTTTCGGTAATTTGGCAAATTTTGTTAGAAAGCCCAAAAAAATGTTGTACAATTGTCATGCCAATTGAATTTTAATGTTCAAGGTTATATACAGAAGTGATGTAATGTTTATGACTGTGACCCTACTACCACACTATATAGGAAATGAATTAACTTTGGAGACAGACATAAAAAAGTATGCTTATGGACCAGAAGTACCTAGCACATGCACATTATAATAAGTACAATTTTTCCCACATAGAAGCCACATTCAAATTTCACTTGTGCACATAAGAAGTGAAACATTTTTTTCCACTCTTTGCCTTTGATTGTTCACTATGGTCAAAAATTTGTTGCATAGTTAGGTTGAAAAAAGACACAAGTTCAACCAATAAATAAATTAAAACCTCCATATACACTATCTTTTACCAACAGTTGATCCAGAGGAAGGTATAAAAAAAAAACAAAACAAAAAAAAAAACAATAAGGCGTGATCCAATTCCTTCCTTTTCCTCAAGAGGAAATTTGATATTCTCTGGATTAACTACCCCTTACCTCTAAATAAAAATATTCAGTTATAGTTTGTATATTTAGGAATGCATCCAGCTCTTTTTTAAATCATCTACCAGTTCTTGAGGGTGTCTATTCCACATTTTCACATTTTAACAGCTCTTACTATGAAGAAACCTTTCCTTTCCAATTTACACAATGTTACTTTATGGGGTTTATTCAGGACATCTTTTATTTATTTCTTTGTTACACAGAACTGCTTTATATTTTATGGTTTTTCCACATTATTATTCTGATTGTCTCATATCAGTTTTTATTGAACACAAGTAATGCATATACTGACGTCCCCCTTTTTTGCACTTTGGTTCCTTTCAATTTCAATTTTACGCAGTTTAATTTAATTTAATTTAGTTTGACTCAATCTAATTTAATATACATTCAATGTTTATTATGTCAGTTTATTTTATTTACTTCATTATTTTGTACTATATTTTGCTGCTTATATACCACACGATCATGGCTCAGTTTCTTCTTAGAATCAATCACTCGCTAACAGGTGTGGAGACCTCATGTGGTTAGATTTCAGCTGTTCGGAGTTTTCGAATAATTATACGGTCACATGGTTTATAACATAGAGCATATATTTGATTCTCATTTCTATGATCGTTAGCTATGAGTAAGCACTTAGTATAAGTGTGAAACGCGTCAGTTTTCCCTGTATCGTCCTGCTGTGACCTGTACATTGTACCTTCTGGTTCTTATCTACAATAAAAGGCATATGAAATTTTCTTTGGAGTGCGGCTATCCAGAGTTTTTTCGCCCATTTCTATTTAAGAAACCTTTCCTTACCTTATCTTCAGACATAAAGAATGCCCCCAACTGGTACCAATCTGTGGCCTGCTGGGAGTCGGGCCGCACAGTGGGGGCGGACAGAGCAAGCTGGAACAACCTGCTCTGCCACCCTCCAACCAGCAGAGGGCGCCTGTTCCCCTTCTCCTAGCACCACCTACTCCCTTCCCTCTCTGTGGTCACAAAGAAGGGGGATAGGAGAGCTGGCCTATTGACAGGATCTCATAGCACTGGTGAGATCCAGGCTGCACCACCCTCCCTCCACCAAGACCTCCTCCGTAACACTAAACTGACGACCTATAGGGGCTTTTGAAGCGTCACCTATAGAAAATATATAGGGTACTGAAGTTTGTTGATATTTCACATGCATTTAAAGTTTGATATGTTGGATATCCATTTACGTGGTGCAGCCTCGTCTTTTACATTTTACCAAAAAAATTGAGTCGTTCGTTGCGTTTGTTTGCCCTAAAATTCACTTTTTTTTTTACAAAGGTACCCTAAAATTCACTTTAGCGTGTTTTTAAAAAAATGTTGCCTTTCCTGGATCTTTGCAGTAATATTTATATATATGTGTTATTAAAAATTGGAACCACCACTATTTCATTCTCTTAGGTTTCTGCTTTGAGAAAATATATCATGTTTGGGTTTTTTTTTATAATCTTCAGGCCCAAAATGATTTTTTAATCGTGCAAAAAAAAAAAAAAAAAAAGCAAAAATGGCTCTGGTAGCGAAAGGGTTAAACCTAAATTAAAATAGATGCCTAACTGCTTCAGATCTGCGCTATTGCCAAATTACAGCAACAGCGCGGACCTACATTGCCCCCCGCAGGGCGCACGCAGCACGCTCGTGAACAGCGAGTCTATCAGACTCGCCTGATCTCAGATCAGAGTAAGGGGTCGGTCCCGACCCCTTACCAAATGATCAGCTGTCAGCCAATGACAGCTGATCATGTGATGTAAACAGAGCCGGTAAACGGCTATTTTTTCTCCTCAAGCTGACAGCGTGAGGAGGAAAAAAAAAGCCGATCACCGGCGGCCGTGAGAGGGACATAAGTCCCGATCATAGCGATCATCTGCCTCCTGCCAGTGACACCTGGCAATAGGCAGCAGTGCCGCCTACCAGTGCCCACCAGCGTCACCCATCAGTGCCCACAGTGCCATCCATCAGTGCCCACATCAGTGCCACAACAACAGTGCTGCACATCAGTGCCACCTATCAGTGCCCATCAGTGTCACCTACCAGTGCCCATAAGTGCCCATCAGTGCCGACCATCACTGCCCATCAGTGCCCCTCATCAGTGCCGCCCATCAGTGCCCCCCATCAGTGGTACCTATCAGTGCCAATCAGTGCCACCTATCCATGCCACCCATCCGTGCCACCCATCAGTGCCACCCATCAGCGCCCATCAGTGGCCATCAGTGCCGCCTTATCTGTGCCCATCAGTACCGCCTTATCTGTCCCCATCAGTGCTGCCTTAACTGTGCCTATCAGTGCCGCCTTAACTGTGCCTATCAGTGCCGCCTTAACTGTGCCTATCAGTGCCGCCTTAACTGTGCCTATCCGTGCCTATCAGTGCAGCCTATCAGTGCCCACCAGTGCCGCCTCATCAGCACATATCAATGAAGGAGAAAAATTACCTGTTTGCAAAATTTTATACAAACTATGAATACCACCAAAAGAAAGTTCTATTGTGAGAAAAAAATGATAAAAATTTCATTTGGGTACAGTGTTGTATGACCGCGCAATTGTCATTCAAAGTACGACAGCGCTGAAAGCTGAAAATTGGTCTGGGCAGGAGGGGGGTTTAAGTGCCCTGTAAGCAAGTGGCTAAAAACCCCTCCTTCACATTTCTAGTACAAAACCCCCATGTATGAATCCCCTCATTTTTCCTTACTGACTAGACATGTGTGATTCGTTTCATTCTGAATTTAAATTTGGACACATTTTTCATTATTCAGGAAATTCTGATGTTTCTGAATTTTCAAAATTTAGATGAATCAAAAACAATGAATCAAAATTTCGGATGAAATTCAAATTTTAATAGTTTTCTAACACAATTTGAATTGCTTTCAAATCCAATTGACATTTCTGAAGAGAATAAAATAGAATAGAAAATAAAGGAATTGAATAGAAAAGAATAGAATAGAATAGAAAATAATAGCATAGAATAGAAAAAAAATCATAAAATATAATAGAGTAAAACAGAACAGAATAGAAAGAATATTTTAGAATAGAATATAAAATTAAAGGGTAACTCCACTTTCGTGGGGAAAAAAATAGCAAATAAAGAAAAAATAATATAGCGTATATAATTGCGACACTAATCATACTGTAATTGAATGTTCTAAAAAATTACCTTTCCCTTTCAATCTGCAGCCACTGTAATTTTCAGAGAATGCATTGCAATATGGCTACCTGCAGTTATTCTATACACAGAATGTGTACTGACCACTTCCCTGAAACATCATTTCCTGCTTGTGTAATTGGCTCACCAATTTTCCCAGAAGTCTGTCTAAGATACAAGTGAGATTTCAGTCATCCCCTGCAACAAAAATGTAATTATTGGAGAGACACTTTCTATAGGAACACGTCTAAAGGGATGCAGGCCCAGCAGATTTCCTCATTAGTGCCCTGCAGCTGCACACCTGACAGTTAATTATGAAACCACTCCCATTAGACCCACTCAGTACAGAGGCACCAATACTATTTTTTTTACAACAAGCACAAGTACTGATACTTTTTTAGTACTTGCTACCAATCACCAATACCTACCGCAACTGCTTTGTTTTCACTCCAGCTGTCAGCAATGGTACAAAGCATTGAAAAGTTATTTACAAATGAAACAGATTTTTTTTTTAAATTTTTGCGCTTTTTCAAAGTGAAATGTGTAAATATATGTTAATATATATGTGTAAAAATATTCACTAACAAAGCAAACAAAAACAAAGTTTTCATTGTTTATCGTTTATAAAATAGACGTGAACACACACAAAAAAAAACAGGAAAATAATAATTAAATGGAGGAGAATAGGGAGTTAATTAAGGCAAATTAGAGTAAATTAAGGGTTAATAAGGGGTTATACAGAGGAACATTTGTTCATCCCTTTGATCTGCAGATGAATAAACAGAAAGATACAAAAAGTTTTGTTTTAATTTTAGTGTTTCAGTGGCTGAGCAATGTTGTTAATAAACATTGCCGGCTGCTGTTTTTTTACAGCTCCAATTACCGGACTTCTTTAAGACTTCAGCTGTCAACGGGGGTGACCCACTGACAGCTCAAAGAACCGAGCCTGAAAGTATCGGTTTCAGGTATCGGTGCATTTGCACGAGTACCGATGCTTGTGCAGATACTCTGTATCGGCACCAATACCAATACCGATACTAGCATCGGTGCAACCCTAATAACAATATAACTGTTTTCCGAAATCCGAATAGAATAAATGTAATTTAAATAGAATAGAAAATAAAAGAATAGAATAGAAAAAGCAATAGAAAAGAATGGAAGAGAAAGAGTATAACCATCTTCCGATATTCAAATTTCGAATAGAATAAATTTGATTCAAATGGAATTTGAAAAATTCGAATCGATTTGAATTTGAATAAATGAAACAAATTCCAAAAATGAATTAAACGAATTTTGCTAAACTAATTTATGAGAATAAGGAATTGAAATGTAACAAAACAATTTTTTTTTCATTCTGCACATGTCTATTACTGACCCCCCCAAATTTAAGAGGTTGAGTGACTTTATAGGCAGCTTTTGAAGAATGTCATTTATGTTTCTAATGCCCCGTACACACGGTCGGACTTTGTTTGGACATTCCGACAACAAAATCCTAGGATTTTTTCCGACGGATGTTGGCTCAAACTTGTCTTGCATACACACGGTCACACAAAGTTGTCGGAAAATCCGATCGTTCTGAACCCGGTGACGTAAAACACGTACGTCGGGACTATAAACGGGGCAGTGGCCAATAGCTTTCATCTCTTTATTTATTCTGAGCATGCGTGGCACTTTGTCCGTCGGATTTGTGTACACACGATCGGAATTTCCGACAACGGATTTTGTTGTCGGAAAATTTTATCTCCTGCTCTCCAACTTTGTGTGTCGGAAAATCCGATGGAAAATGTCCGATGGAGCCCACACACGGTCGGAATTTCCGACAACACGCTCCGATCGGACATTTTCCATCGGAAAATCCGACCGTGTGTACGGAGCATAACAGTAAAATAAAGAGCTTTATACTTTGCATAGTTGTGTTCTTTTCTCCTAGCGGGGTTTAGATAAAGTAATACCTAACAGTGAGCTGACTGGCTCTTTAATATAAATTTAAATATATACATTTCTGCATTTCATAAACACCAGCACAGCAGATAACCTCCGGAGCCAGAGGAAACATAATGAAAGCGCAGACCTGTAAGCCGAAAACTTCAGTCTTGTAAATAATACATCAGAGTTTAGCTGGAATCTCAGCATTGTGTCTCCATGAATAATATGTATGGATTCTATTCTCCAGTGTGAATGGGTGATAAGAGTCCAGGTGAGTGAGAAGAACGAGACTCCACGTGATTTTGCTCGCAGGTCCCAGTCACACTTTTCCAGAACACGCTACAAAACACACAGGAAATGCACGTTTTGCCACGCGTTTCAGAAATGTGCTGCAAACACACACTGTGATTGTAGTGCCATTCATTATTAATTAACGGCACACAAGCACAAGTAGCAGATTTGCGTATTGCCAAGTTTTCCATGCAGCAAACGTGGCAAAACACACGTCGAAAAAATGTGATGGTTGTGATTGGTTAACAGCAACCACCAGGTCTGTACATCGTCGTGGAGGTGACTAATTGTGCCTTCTCCATCAACTTCAATGCATTTTGCCAAAATGGTGAAATTTCACTGACATCTCCTGATTTTTGCCCAAAAATTTTTTTGACAGGCCATTGCGTTCTGTTCTCCTTTCTGTTACACCAGGGTTAAAAGATATCTGCACACTCCGACAAGGGTTAAAGCGGTATGAAACCCCAAAATTTTATAGATTGTAGTTTACCAATCTTTAACCACTTAAGGATCGGAAGATTTGCCCCTTTAATGACCAGGCCATTTTTTGCGATACGGTCCTGCGTCACTGCGGCGTTGTACCCAAACAAAATTAATGTCCTTTTTTTCCCACAAATAGAGCTCTCTTTTGGTGGTATTTGATAACCTCTGCGGTTTTAATTTTTTGCTCTATAAACAAAAAAAACCTGACAATTTTGAAAAAGAAAAAACAATATTTTTAACTTTTTGCTAAAATAAATATCCAAAAAAAAAGTAAAAAAAACGAATTCCTTCATCAGTTTAGGCCAATATACATTATTCTACATATTTTTTGTAAAAAAAAAAAAAACGCAATAAGCGTATATTGATTGGTTTGCGTAAAAGTTATAGCGTCTACAAAATAGGGGGATATTTTTATGGCATTTTTAGTATTATTATTTTTTTTACTAGTAATGGTGGTGATCATCGATTTTGTCGATGTCTGCCGAAATGTCCGGCGGACAGATCGGACACTTTTGACACTTTTTTGGGACCATTGACATTTATACAGCGATCAGTGCTATAAAAATGCGATGATTACTGTATAAATGTCACTGGCAGGAAAGAGCAATGGTGGCTGGTGCTCAAAATTTTTTGGGGGCGCAGAAAAACTGAAAAATTCTGAAAAAAAACCCCATCAATTGCAGCCTCACTGTGCCCATCAAACGCAGCCACTGTGCCATCAAATGCTGCCACTGTGCCCATCAAACGCTGCCACTATGCCCATCAAATGCTCCCATTGTGCCATCAAATGCTCCCACTGTTCCATCAAATGCTCCCACTGTGCCCATCAAATGCTCCCACTGTGCCCATCGAATGCTGCCACTGTGACCCCCCGCATGCCGTCTGCCCAGCACTTACCCTGTCTCGGTGGGGCAGCGGGTGACGGCGGCGAGCGGCGAGCGGCGTCCTCCATGCTCCTCCATGTCCTCGATGTCTTCTCCTGTCCTCTCCTATGATTGGACGCCTGATAGGCATCCAAACGCAGCGCCTGTGGTTTCAGCCAACCAGGTGATGGGTAACAGACCTGAGCACCTGATTGGCAGAGAGGCGGTTCAGTGTTAGAAAAGCGAATATTCACTCGCTTTTCTAACACAGCTGGCTGAACTGCGAGCGCCAAGCATGGTGTTTGCTGTTTACCTCTTTTGATGCCTATTAGAGCCTATGACTCTAATCCGGTGCTTCAAAAACACCCCCCCCGCCGATGTAATTCAGGCGCTCAGCGCCAGAAAAGGGGCCTGTCGCCTGAATAGGGGGTGGCAGCAATGCATACATCTATCTATTGGTCATAGAGGGGGTGGCTGGAGAGAGGGGGCGCCCTTATGAACACACCGCCACTGGGGAAAGGGTTAACACTAGGGGGCGATCAAGGGGTTAAATGTGTTCCCTGGGAGGTGTTTCTAACTGTGGGGGGAGGGGACTGACTGGGAGCAGAGAGAGATCGCTGTTCCTGATCACTAGGAACAGCTGATCTCTCTCTACTCCCCTGTCAGAACGAGGATCTGTTTGTTTACATTGACAAATCCCCGTTCTTGCTCTCTGTGGAGCAATCGCGAGTGGCCGGTGGACATTGGGGCCACATCAGCTCCATCACTGTGCCACGCACATGCCCGCTGTAGCTGTTAAAGGGACTGCTGTACAGCTACGACGATTCACAGGAATGAGCTGACCTGCTGCCGTACAGTGATGGCGGCTGGTCGGCAAGTGGTTTAAGGATAAGTTCACCTTTTGTAACACATTACACCCATATTCGGGGTGTAACATGTAACATGTTATAAATGCCCGCCCCCCAAATCCCCCATTTTGACAACACGCTGGGGATCTTCTGCCCCCACTTGCTGTCACAATCTAAAAAAAGATGCTTGTGTGGGGCTCCGCCCGCCCGGCTGCGTCATTCATTCTCAGTGTTCTGTAAATGGTAAAACTGCAAGTACCTACACACTTTGTGGCTGTCGGCTTGAAGTTGAGCACACTAGGTAGTTCTTTTAGCTTCCTGTCTGAGTGTAACCGTCTGCCCGTATCTAAGGTATGGGCAGACAGCTACACAGGCAGTGTGCAAGACCATGGCAGGATTGAATTCAATTTGACTGAATTCAGAAAACTTGAATCAAATTGAAAAAAACAATAAGCAAAATGAACCAAAACGAATTCCGGAAACAAACTAAACAAATTTAATTAATTAAAATGATTTAAATAACAAATCGAAATACAACACATTTTTACGTTCTGCACGTGTCTATTTTGCTGGGTTATCCTCAAAACACATGCTCACATGTCCAGTGTAAAAAGAGTTGTTCTGCCATAATCCACTCAACGCCACTATATGCCGGGTCCAGAGCCACCATCTTCTTCAATTATGTCACCCTGGTTCTTGCAGTTGCCCAACCGCCCCACCCCAATGACTGCACATGCGCCTGGGATCCGTGATGTTGGCATCTCAGAAGGCTTCAGACAAGCTGGGTGATGTCATTCTCACCTAGGCAGCTGCCTAGCTAGCCCCCAAAATTTGTATCTGTGATCTCTAGACAGGAGGGGGGTGAAGCAGTATTGTTAAAAGAAGAAAAAGGAAGTATAGGTCTGCTTTACGGCAAGGGAATACATACTTTCATAGTACAGTATAGAACAGGGAGATTACCGGTATTCCTTTTCTTTTATGTGTCTCAAATTAGGTCTGTAAATCAGCTTCATGACCCATGGTTTAATTTGTTTAATGAATATTTTATTCTTTTGTTTGTTTGTTTGCTATAAATTGGAAGTACTTTTGTTAAAAAAAAATAAAATTAAAAAAACAGAATGATGGGGGATTTAACCATTATGCTACATTAAAATACAAAAAACATTTGGTTTAATTAGCAAGCAATCGCCAACTGTTCAGCTGGATAACCAGGACTGTGTCTTTTTTTTCTATGTAGAAATCATAATCTCACTTGTTTTATTTTTGGTGTCCAGATTTTCCACTCCAGCTTGGAGATCTGTACAAGAACATTTTGTGAGGTGTAAATGTCTGGTCTTCCAAACATTAAATAAAAAAAAAAAAAAAACACCAGGGCATCAGAATCAGACATACCCTATACTACAAAATGTACTGGGATGCCTGCCTTTACACACACATGAACTTTAATGGTATCCCAGTCTTAGTCTATAGGGTTCAATATTGAGTTGTCCCACCCTTTGCAGCTATAACAGCTTCAACTCTTCTGGGAAAGCTGTCCACAAGGTTTAGGACTGTGTCTATGGGAATGTTGGACCAATCTTCCAGAAACGCATTTGTGAGGTCAGGCACTGATGTTGGACAAGAAGGCCTGGCTGGCAGTCTCACTCTAATTCATCCCAAAGATGTTTTATTGGGTTGAGGCCAGGACTCTGTGCAGGCCAGTCAAGTTCCTCCACCCCAAACTCGCTCATTCATGTCTTTATGAACCTTGCTTTGTGCACTGGTGCGCAGTCATGTTGGAACAGGAAGGGGGCATCCCCAAACTGTTTTCACAAAGTTGGGAGCATGAAATTGTCCAAAATGTCTTGGTATGCTGACACCTTAAGAGTTCCCTTCATAGAACTAAGAGGCCAAGCCCAACCCCTGAAAAAACAACCCTACACCATAATACCCCCTCCACCAAATGATTTTGGCCAGTGCACAAAGCAGAAGGACTGCCATAGACACTAACACCACAACCATAGACACTAACACAACAATCTAGTCCCCATTGAAATGTATGTTAGTGAACAGCCTAAAGCCCTGTACACACGATCGGATTGTTGGCCAACAGAGCGCCAGACTTTTGTCCGAAGGGCGTGTGCCAGGAACTTGACTTGCATACTAACGGTACATAATTGTTGGCCAACAAACACAAACTTAGTGACGTACTAGACATACTACAAGACGATAAAGATGAGGTTCAATTGTCATGAGCCACCCTTTGGGCTCTTTCTGCTAATTCCGTGTTAGTAGAAGCTTGAGTGTTGATTCATGCTTTTTAGTTTGTGCTTTTCAGTTTGTTTCTGAACGGCCATTCGTCAACCAGCCATGTTGCAGAATCTGAGGAGAGAACGCGCTATTGGGCTTGGAGTTATTGCTTTGACCCAAGTCCAGTCCAGGAACAGGAGGAGGAGGAGTTCTTGGACCAAAAATTGGTTGCTTAATCGTGACTATTTATGTCATATGCCTTTGCTGCGGGAGCTCCAGGAGAATAATCCGGATGATTTTCGGAATTATCTCCGGATGATGGACCCCTGCTTTCACCAACTCTTGGCATTGGTGACCTCCTATATTAACCACTTCCCACCCGGCCTATAGCATAATGACGGCCAGGCGGTAGTTCAGTTATCCTGACTGGGCGTCATATGACGTCCAGCAGGATAACATTCGCCATGCACCCGTGGGGGCGCGCATCACGGCGACCCATGGTGCGGTGTGTCAGTCTGACACACTGCTAGACCAATCTCTGACAGAGGCTCTTTAACACGTGATCAGCCGTGTCCAATCACGGCTGATCACAATGTAAACAGGAAGAGCCGTTGATTTGACAGACACGAGTAGAGGAGAGCCGATCAGCTGCTCTCCTGGTGGGGGGTCTGCGCTGATTGTTTATCAGCGCAGCCCCCCCTCGGATGCCCGCCCAGGACCACCAGGATGCCGCCAGGACCACCAGGGATTGTCACCACACTGGACCACCAGGTATGCCACCCTAGACGAACAGGGATATGCCAAGCAGTGCCCAGGCAGCTGCCAATCAGTGCCAATTAAAAATGCCTGCCAATGCCACCAGTGATGCCTATCGGTGCAGTCTATCAGTGCCCCTCAGTGCCACCTTTCAGTGCCCATCTGTAGCGCCCATCAGTGCCCAGCAGTGCCATCTATCAGTGCCACGCATAGGTACCCATCAGTGCAGCCTTTCAGTGCCCATCGGTGTCGCCTATCAGTGCCCATCAGTGCTGCATATCAGTGTCACCCATCAGTGCCGCCTATCAGTGCACATCAGTGCTCATTGTCTGTGCCCATCAGTGCCACCTCATCAGTGCCATCTCATTGGTGCCACCTCATAGGTGCCGCCTTATCAGTGCCCATCAGTGCAGCTTATCAGTGCCCATCAGTGAAGGAGGAAACATACTTATTTACTAAATTTTCTAACAGACAACAAAGAAAAACTTTTTCTGTATTTTTTATTCATTTAGCAAAAAAGAAAAAGCGCAGAGGTGTTTAAATACCACCAAAAGAAAGCTCTATTTGTGGGAACAAAATGACAAAAATTTTGTTTGGGTACAGTGTAGCATGACCACGCAATTGTCATTTAAAAACTGACAGCGCTGAAAGCTGAAAATTGGCTTGGGCAGGAAGGGGGTGTAAGTGCCTGGTATTGAAGTGGTTAAGAAGCAGGACACATGAATGAGGCCTGCCATTACTCCCGAGCAAAGGCTCATAGCCACCTTGTGGTACTTAGCGATGGGGAGAAGTCTCCAGCACCTCAAGTTTACCACTGGGATCTCCCCCCAGGTTCTGGGACTCATTATTCCAGACACCTGCTCAGCCATTATTCAAGTCCTGGAGAAGGACTATATTCGGGTAAGTTTTTACCTTTACAATCACATTCTATGTATTAATGTTTGCTAATGTTTTGTATTCATTTGTTGATTCCATGATTATTAATATTGGAATATGCTATGAATGTCCTCTTTGTCCTCATGCATGCTGTAAGCTTTTCCTGCTCCTTTTTTGGTCTACATGCATATTTTCCCTCACTAACCTCCCCTGCATGCTATCCTGGGCCCATACATACATAGCCTAATAACTTAACAATGTTTTTTTGTCAGCTACATTTTTGGGCTTACCCTAAATAACCCCTAAAATGTGTTCAAATGCTCTTGTTGTCCTCAAATTCAGGCAGAGTGCAAGATGCCATTTTTTGTGTCACAAACTAATTTTGAACCCTCCCTCCCCCCAAAAATGCTAAGTCAACAGATACAAATACTCTATCTGTTGACTTTGCAAAACTCATACACACTATCCCTCTTTTGTGTTCATATTTCTGGCTTAATTCACCAAACCATGTAGTGCAAGGACCTGCCTGATTACCTTCAAATTGTAACATAGACATTTTTTGTCTCCTATTATATTGATAGTTTATTTCAGAATGTCCAAATGTGCTGCAATTTGGACAGTGTGTATCCCTATTTTTAGATTATGACACTTTTTACCTGTCTACTGGGCTGCTAATAATGTAAGTAAGGAGGGGCTGGCCAAAGTATCATACATTATTTCTGCAAACAGCTCTCATGGAATTGGAGAGGGTTACCTGCCCAAAACATCTACCCATTACCTTTCCCCACCAAAAAAGGTTTATAATGGGCCATCAGAGGGGGTGAGGAATCAGATACGTTGACCTTACACTTTGGTCTTTAAATACTCATTTAAGTTTTATCCTTATGTTGGCCAAGCATGTTTGTGCCAACTCTGCTTGCAATGTTATATGCAGAAGTAGTCATTTCTTTTTTCTTTTTTTAATCCACAGTTTCCTTCCAACCCACACCATTGGCAGGATGTTGCAGCCCAGTTCCATCATCAGTGGGATTTTCCCAACTGTGGTGGTGCTATTGATGGAAAACATGTCCGGATTGTCCCACCACCCAACTCTGACTTATATTATTTCAATTATAAGGGCTTTTGCAGCATAGTCCTGCTAGCTGTAGTGTCTGCCACATATGAGTTTTTGTATCTTGATATTGGGAAGAACGGCCACAACTCTGATGGAGGATTCATTATGCAGACAGAGTTCTACAAGTGGCTCCAGAATGGCACATTAAACTTGCCACCTGCTGAGGAGAATGTTGAGGGCCTCAATTTTGTTTTTGTTGCAGATGAGGCCTTTGCTCTGGGGGAACATCTTAAGAAGCCGTTTACTATGAGGAACTTCACCCCAGAGCAGAGAATATTTAATTACAGGCTCTCTCGTGCCAGAAGGGTGGTCGAAAACGCCTTTGGCATCCTCTCCAGACGGTTCATGCTGTTTTTAACACCAATTAACCTGGCACTGTACAAAATAAAGCATGTGATACTGTGCTGCTTTATACTCCATAATTTTTTAAGTAGGAATGCTAGCAGCTACCTTGCCTCAGTTCCAACTGATGCACACCCTGCAGTGGCAGGCCCAGTTGAAGAGACTGCAGCTCGGCTGTCCGTGATGACGGCTCTAGAAAATGCCCATGCTGGATTGCCCTCCCAAAATGCCAGAGATCTACGGCAAAAATACCTGGATTATTTTGTGGTTGGAGGGGCAGTGGCTTGGCAGCAAATTGTAACTGATCAGGAATAATATTTTTCTTTGATCCCTAAACTCATATTTCATTTGAACTACTGTTGTCTGTGTTTCTTATCTGTCTAATATTTTCACAAATGGCCTTTATTTTGGACACTTGCTACAATAGTGCAAATGTTCCTTATTTGCTACATGAGGTGACAAGATCTTCTTCAGGTAACTATTATGGTGTGCTGTGGGTCTGCTGCACACACACAATGTTTTGGTTATCAATGGATCTAATGCATGAAGTTCAAAAACATTATGCCTTTTCAACTCCTTTAATTTTTTGGAGGCATAAAATTTACCGGAGTTGGCCACATTTAAGTGAACATTGTCACTGTAAGTACAACAACTTAACAAATACACTGGTATTGAACATTGAAATAATAAGTCACACATTGTTTAGTAAACAATATTTTACTCAAAGCACATTCACATGTGCATTTTAAGGTTTTAAAACAAGCCAACATCTTGGTGTATAACATGTATGTTTTGCATTATTTCTCCTTTTTGTGGCTAAGCAGGCATGTTAGAAAACATTAGATACACATCCCCAACTCAGGAACTTACAAAGTTTGAGTTTGGTAAAGTAAAGGCTAAATGAGACATTTTTATCCCAAGACTGTGTGGCTGTTGTCTTCCTTAGATGGGGTGATCTCACCCCTCTAAAAGCCAAGATTTGAAGCCACGGACACGTAGAGGCAGAACTATTAAATGTCCCTTATGATCCCATGCCTAAAATGTGTATAGTTACAAACATCTATTTTTCTAAACCCACAAAACACACAGTGTGTCATCATGTGCTATCTCCCATCACGGGGTATCAATGGACGTGTTTCGGGGGTGCAACCCCTTCCTCTGACCTACTTTAGTTATGAGGAAGAGGTTGCACCCTTAAAATGCTTCCATTGATACCCAGTGATGGGTGATAGCACATGTTGACACACTGTGTGTTTTGGGGCTTTAGCAAAATAGATGTATGGAAATACACACATTTTAGGCATGGGATCATGAGGGAAGTAAGAATGTTAAGGCACAATTTGTGGCCATCTTCAAATTTGGGCTTTGCTATTCTTCAAACACAGAAATATTCCATTTCACATTAGTTATGGCAGCGTTTCAGCACTCTGCTTCTCAAGATGCAAACCCAGGTCATGTTTTCTATATTTGTTGAATTTGGCACAGGTGATGTTGTCATTTTCGTTGTTAGTAATTTGTTTTTACACTGAGGAAAATTCAGAAAACAAGACCTGGTGGTGGACCTAGAGTAGTGGAGTGGAGAAACACTGAGTTCTGTCCCTAAACTTTGACATTTCAAAGTCATAAAAAAATGGAAAATATTGAAAGGGCAATTTGGAGCAAACAAGTGGAACAATAAACTTCAGACCAGGCAAGAGGAAATTAAAATTTGGCAAGCATGTTCACAAAATCTCAGATTCTTCGCTGTAAAGCAGTGGCAGCCTCCTTGATTTGCTCCAGATCCTTCAAACAATGCAACATATCTGCACTCATTCTGCCAATAGTGCATCGATAATGACCTAGTAAGAAGAGTAAAAAGTATTAAGGAAACGATGGTCAAGTGGCTGAGGCCCTACATAGTGAGTTTATGGTCAAGTTACAAGTCAAATTCCGTAAATACTTACCTACCCAGTCTATTGTTGCTTGCAACCTGCTTGCCCTTCAGACACCTACACTACTAGGAATGTACACACTGCAACTATTTTATAATTTTGGCCCTGGTGCCTGGGTCTCCAAAACTCAGGTACCTAGCAACACTGCCAGCTCCTTCCACCTCTTCCTTCTCCATGCTAATGTTAAGGCACTACTGTACATACTTTGCTAATGTGTGGAGTGGGTGTTTTGTTTGGACATATAACCACTTGACATGTATACACATTTAAAGGCAGATTCCACGAATACTTATTTGCGCAAACAAGAGGCTCCTAAATACTTTTGTATTCTCGTGTCAGGGGATTTGACGTCCACAATGGCAATTTCTTTGCTGGGTCCAGGAGTCAGATCCCATGGCTCCAACCAACATCCTGGGTGAGCTCACCACACTCACTTTCCTCTAAAAAGAAACAATACACCATTCATTAGGCCACCCCAAGTCCCATCTGTTTCTAGCATCCATTTTGCTACATTAGTTGACCAACCTTGCACTTGGACTTGGTCTGATGTCAGTGTTTGCTCCTGACTAGTGGACTTCACCATGCTGCAGTCTAGTTGTTTTTCTGTGAAAAATGCATAGAAAAGGAAAGGTGATGTAATTTTACAGAGGGCAAACTCTGGACAAGTGCCAACATTGAAAAAGTACAGCAGTTGCCCCCCACCCCTCTTGTCTCCTAGGGGATATATGATGATCATCCTAGCAGGCGTGACTCTGTGGCCTCTTCCCTACCCTTGTCTACACTGGCAAGGTTGCATTAATGGGCACTGATGAGGTAGGCAGCAACTAGAAACTGTTCTTGACCCCTTAAGTTCTGCTCTAAGCCCATGGCCTTTGGCCCACCTAGAAACACCCCTATCGGTGGCTAAATGGTGGGGCCCGAGCAGGGGTAGCCTTCCTTCGTCCCTTGTGGTGGCTTGGCTGTAGCCTCCATTTTTGGTGTCTCCCTGTTGAAAGATGAGAAATAAATTTGATCCAAAAATAAAGAAATGTCCAAAAACAGGAGCAAATAAGAATGTTCATATCTGCTTTATATTTACCTTCATCTTTAGAATACCAAGTCATACAAAGATTTTAGAAAACATTAGATAGAATCCTTTCGAGCTACTTGTATAAAGAACATATACAGACAGCTAATTTTCACATATCCATATTGGTTAGAAACAAATATTGCTTACTTTTTTTATGGTCTGATGTATGTAATCCATCTGGTCTTGTTCACGGTGTTTGAGATAAGACCATCGTTTTCCGATTTGGTCCTTTGATCGTTCCACTGATAATTCGCAATACAAAACGGTGATGACCTTCTCCAAAATGAGGTCCTTTCGGCTGTTTGGCCTTTCATAATTGCGCAGCTTGTAATCGTGCTTCTCTAGGATGCGGACCATCTCCACCATCTCACCCTTGCTCATGGGGGTTACTTTGTGCCTCCTATGAGCTCCACCACTGTGGGGCTGCCTTTTATCCGCCAAATTCCGCCATGTTGTCTCCCCCGAATGTTCCGCTATGTGTAACGCATGCAGAAGAGAGATGGTCACACCCAAGCGTCATGACGTACTGAGAGCGGAATTTCACGCATGCGCAGTGTATATAAAGCCAGAAAACACGGTCGGTGGAACGGCCGTAGGAACAAGGAAGGGACAGTTGGAATTTGGGGCATAGGTGGGTAGTGGCCTATACTGCTTAGATTGAGGCCTATATTGGGACCAGCTTATACGTTAAGCCAGACATTATGATTTGTCTTGTGTTCTGTCTTACAGGCATTATATCATTTATCATGACAGATAAATTTACAGCGCCTGATTTTTTACCACAATTCATTGACCTGTACCGGGAGCTACCCTGTCTCTGGAAGTTCAAGAGTCGAGATTACTTCAATAAAATATTAAGGAAGGCAGCATTGGAGAAACTGCTCGAGTTGATGAAGCCTTTGTACCCCAGGGCAGACATAAACTATGTCAAGAGCAAAATTTCCAACCTTAGGAGTACTTTTAAAAGGGAGCTCAACAAGGTCCTTGACTCAGAGAGATCTGGAGCAGCAGCAGATGACCTATATGTCCCCAGGCTGTGGTATTAACAGCCTGCGGTCTTTGACCGACCAGGCAGAACCCAGGCCATCCTTAATGAAGAATTCTTTTTTGGGTGGAATTGGTATCCAATCCCGTTCCCTTCCCTTGTTTTTTTGATATGCTTGTTTAATTCAGAGGAACACACCCATCTGCATGTCCCAGAGTCATTGGGTGTTTGCAATTAGCTCAATACTAATACAGGTGTTGTTGGTAGTCTATCTTCACCTGTTGCTACTAATATTGAATTAAGCAAAGTTAATTGGTTCATATATTCTTTTTTTGTTCAGAACCCAGGCCATCGCTGTCTACGCTCCCTTCGACATCTGCTGAGGCCACAGCTCCTGAAGTCCACACAGGTCCTGCTGCACAGGATGAAGATGTGGAGGAGCCCAGCTTGACCCAGGTGTAACATTGTTGAAAATATTTGTATCCAAAAATACAATAATGATAACTAGACGTTATTGTTCAAATATTTTTGCCTTAACAAAGTTAACAAAGTGGTTTCCATATCAATAGACAGTGGCCAAAAATGATTTGAACAAGAATGAAAAATAATGGGGTCAGAATGATAGTTTTTTCTATTTCTCCACATTAAATTTGCAACAGTGAGGAGATCAAAATTGTGTTTGATTGATGACCAAACCCTAAAAAAGATTCTAATTATGTCCCATTTTCATACATACAGGAAAGTGTCAGTCTGGAGGATCCCTCCCCTACGCTCTCCTGCTAAAAGGGCCAGGAAGAGCAGGAATCTGGAGGAGGCCACAGCTTCCTTCCTCAGCCAAGCCACTACTGCCACCCGGACAGACCCAGATGAGACTGAGGATTTTGCTGTACTGACTGCCAATAAATTAAGGCAGATGGACAGTAAGCAAAGGAGCAGGTGTGAGGAACTCATCCTGCAGCTCCTCAACAAGGGGGTGAGTGGCCAAATTGCCGAAAACACACACCTGTGTGATTTTGTAGCCCCACATCCACCACCTCCACAGCCAATCCACACACCACAGACACCCCACCCACCCCACCCACCACAGCAGCATGGCGCTCAGTGGCAATACCAGCCACGAGACCCCCAACAAGGCCGCTGGTCTGGGGATTTGCACCCCTACCCCCTTTACTAATTTTTTTTTTGAATAATGATGTTATTTGTTATATTTTCTATATTCTTGTATGCATAGAATGCACTGTTTGGTTAAGTTCTTTATATTTAGATGGCAGATAGCATCTCTAATTTAATTTGTTTTCTTTTTTTAATGCACAGTAAAAAAAATGTGTAGAATAATACTTGGCTATGTGTTTTACTTTAAATGACAGTTTGGGAATAGGCAGTTAATTTTACATTGTATTTTTTAAAATGTAACAAGGGACACCAACATTTTTGATCTTAAAAACTTCAAGATAATGGTGTTGTGGTAACTTGCCCAAAAAATAAAACAACAAGCATAATAATATTTTTCTTGATATCACTTGGAAAAAAAAGCCTTTTCAAATACGTTTGCCATAACTCCATCAGTGTCACCAGCAAAGCAGCTTCATTGTTATCCCATTAAAGAAGAAGAGAATTGTGCGCTGCATTTCGACATTTCATAATTTGCTGCGTCACGAATGTTAATTCTCTACAAACGCTAGTTTACAAGACCGACCGCTTCCGGCTCATCCTTGCTTCCGAGCATGCGTGTTTGTACTTTGGACTTTTGTGTGATGGACTTGTGTACAGACGATACAAAAATCTTACAACAGACCGTTGTCTGTCGAAAATTTACTAGCCTGCCATCCAACATTTGTTGGCCGAAAGTTGGACAACAATTGTCTGAAGGAGCGTACTAACAGTCGGATTTTAGGCAAACGGTCTGTCATCACATAATCCCCTGCCAACAATCGGATCGTGTGTACGAACCTTAACTCCTTTTAAGAGAATCTATCAGCACTACAACTAATACCATCACTAGCACCCAACACCTACCTATCTCTACCAGCTGAAAGGTGGTCTTCTGCACCCAGGAAGTAAGAGCCAAGACACCCCTGTGAACTTGTAGGCAACCTAAACCTAAAGTGGAACTTCAGTCAGAAAATGTAGTCCTGCTAGATGACTTCAAGTTGGCCCCTTTTGCAGGTGTAGCTAGATAAAACATTAAAATAAGTGCCTATACTGTGTAATCACTTGCTGCCCATATGACTTACTTATACGGCGGTAAGGGGGAACTACTGCGCTGGATCACATACAGTACCTAGTACGTGATCAGACACTTCCGTGTTTGGGGCTGCATGCGATTCTACACAGCGGGAGCTGATCTGCAGGTACCATGGACTCAATGTCCACCGGCACCCACTGATCATCCAGTACAGAGGCAGAACTGCGGTCTGTCTATGTAAACAAGGCAGATCGCCTTTCTGACAGGATGGAAAGCATGGATCCTGTCTCTGCAAAGCAAGGACAAGGATCCATGTCTTCCCCTAGTACAACCACCTCCCACACAGTACACTAACACACTGGCTAGGCACACAGTTAACCCTTTGATTGCCCCTGATTAACCCCTTCCCCTATGGGCATAACGAGAAGAGACCATTACGTCAATAATTAGCTCTATACGAGCCCCTGTACATTTGTCTGTTTTATGTAATCTATGGTGATGTATGCACCAATGTTTTTATTGTGTATTAATAAACTTTATACTTTTCTAGCCAATTAATTCAAATACTTTGAGTTTGCCTTTAACCACTTGCTTACTGGGCACTTAAACACCCCTCCTGTCCAGACCAATTTTCAGCTTTTAGCGCTGTCGCACTTTGAATGACAATTGCGCTGTCATACAACACTGTACACAAATGAAAGTTTTATCATTTTTTCACCACAAATAGAGCTTTCTTTTGATGGTATTTTATCACCTCTGCGGTTTTTAGTTTTTGTGAAAAAAATTGAAAAAGACAGAATTTAAAAAAAAAAAAAATATTTTTTTTTATATTTTGTTATAAAATTTTGCAAACAGGTAATTTTTCTCCTTCGTTGATGTACGCTGATGAGGCGGCACTGATGGGCACCGATAGGTGGCAGTGATGGGCACTGATGGGTGGCGGTGATGGGCACTGATGGGTGGCTGTGATGGGCACTGATTGGGCACTGATTGATGGCAGCACTGCTAGGTGGCACTGATTGGCACCACTGGTGGGCACTGATAGGTGGCACTTGTGGGCATTGACAGGTGGCACTTGTGGGCACTGTGGGCACTGGCAGGTGGCAATGACAGATGGCACTTGTTGGCCCAGATGAGGCATATGTGCCTCCTTCCTCTTCGGGACCGATGTCCCTTTGACATAAGCCGGTGATCGGCTTTTTTTTCCTCCTCATGCTGTCAGCGTGAGGAGAAAACGAAACCGATCACCGAGGTTTTGTTTACATCATGTGATCAGCTGTCATTGGCTGACAGCTGATCACATGGTAAGGGGCCGGGACCGTCCCCTTACTAGGATCTGTGATCATCCGAGTCTCCGTGACTCGGTGATCACAGCACGCACACCGCGCGCTCTGCAGGGTGCGTGCGGTGCGCGTGCACAGAGGAGGACGTCCCACGACGGCCTCCCGGAAATTGAGGTCCGCGCTGTAGCCGTCATTCGGCTATGACCCGGACCTCAAGTGGTTAAAGTCCTACTGTACTGGGGGGTAGCCTTTCTTTGTCTGTTCATTTGCCTTTAGTAAATCAACCCCTCTGTCCCACCTTGCTCTGCACATGCTCAGTTGTTCTCCATTTTTAGGGACTGTGCAGAATTTGTAGAAGCCTGAAGATTTACTGCTGCTCAGGAGCTCTGGGCTCCAGCAAAATGGCAGCCTCCAGCAAGGAGAAACAGGAGCAATATTGGAGGCAATTTACAGCACACGCTAATACTGGCAGCATAATTATTAATGTGGAACTAATTAATGTGTGCTAAAGAACATTATTTTTATCAAGTTGTTATGAGTAAAGTTCCACTTTAACGAGTGACTTAACTTAAAGTGTGAATACATTCATTCAGATCCCACCTTCTATTCTCAGATCCCAAAACCTTGACTTTTATGTATTATATATTATGTATTATGTCATACTTACTTTATTATATATAATGTACATTGTTGTTATGACAATGTGTTACCCTCTTTGTTGCTTCACTGTAAACATCCAGTTGCAGTACATAATATTACAGCACTTTTATATTACTTGTGTTGTATACAAAAAACAAACATTAAAAAAATATTTTTATCTTTGATATTGTGAATATCTTTCATGTTAAAATGACAGACCTTTTTTTTTTTTAAATCTGAGGCATTAACTTATATACTGTAAACGGTTGTGCTCAAAAGTTTGCCTACCCTGTCAGAAATTGTGAAATTTTGGCATTAATATTGAAAATATGACTGATCATGCCAAAAAAACTGTCTTATATTTAAGGATAACAATCACTTGAAGCCATTTATTATCACATAGTTTTATGGATCCTTTTTAAATCATAATGATAACAGAAATGACCCAAATGGCGCTGATAAAAATTTACATACCTAGTACGTGATCCGACACTTCCGAGTCTGGGGCGCGCATGCGTGTCTCCAGCGACCTGCTCCTGCTGTGATTCTACTGCTGTGATGGAATATACAGATTCTCATTCATTCAAGTAAAGTGATACAGTGAAAGGCGCTATCTTCAGTCCCTTTCTCTGTCTCAAAAAAAAGAGATATGGGGGTCTGCTTAGACTAGCCTTTCTCAACCTTTTCAACACAGAGGAACCCTTGAAATAGTTCTCCGGTCTCAGGGAACCCCTGCTAAAACTCATGATACATTAGTGTGATGGTCAGTGGGAAGAATGGTCCTTACACTTGTAGTCATTGGGAAGAATTACCTCCTTACAGATAGCTAAAAAGATCAATGGTGTCAGTGAGAACTTATCTGAGAGGCAGAAATTGCCCAATGCTGAAGGAACCCCTAGCAACCTCTAGGGTTCCACGTTGAGAATCACTGGCTTAGACCACTGATATCTCACCAAAGACCACCCCTCCCCCCCCAAAAAATAATAAAAAATTACTGTAAAAAAAAAAAAAATTGTAAAAAGTCAATAAAAAAAAGACAGAAACATAGTAAGACCCCCCAGGTCCGCGGTGACGGCCCCCCCCCCCCGCACTCATCCCTCCACGGATACCTCAGCTTCTCCTCCCAGCCAACCAGATCCATCCTGATTGACCAGGAGGAGAAGCCGGAAGACAATAGTGAATATTAATTTGCTATTGTCACAACTCACAAGTGGGTGGGTTTGGGGTGCAATGCTATGCGCCCGAGCCCAACCTTTTTCAAGCCAATTAGAGCCTCAGGCTCTAATAATGTGACTTGAAAAAAAAGAAAATCTCATACAAACGTATGAGCCCGGTGCCCTGCAGGGGGGGCGGCACCCCAGCATCCCTAATGGACCAGCTGCTGCTGGTAAGACCCCTTTCACATGGAGCGGACTCTGAAAAAGCAGATCCGCCTGCTCAGCGGGGGATCTGTCTGCTGATCTCCGCTGAGCAGGCGGATTACAGGTCCTTGTCTGCGCCGCTGATGCAGAGCGTACACAGAAACAGCTTGCTATTCTCTATGGGACAGTCGGATGGAAACAGACCGCTTCTCCATTTCCATCAGATGCCATCCGATCCGATCTGCTAGATGTATGGGGAATGGAATCCCCATCCATCTGTTTTTAGTGGACTGGATCAGATGCAGGCGAGTGTAAACGGACACATGTCCATTTAGATCAGTCTCTCCATAGAGAACAATGGGTGGTCCGATTGGGCATGCCTGAAAAATGGACAGGCAGACGCGATCGGTGAGCTTGTGTGAAAGGGGCCTTGTTCACACAGGGCATACTCAGAGTATCATTACAGGGATGCACAGGTGTTCCGTCATGCATCTCTGTGCAGGCAGTCCCATCAATGTCATTTGGGTGTAGCACCTGCATGAACAGAGCCATTGCTCCCAATTTTACATCCATGTAGGTCCGCATGTATGTCCCTGAGCTCACACTGTCTGCGATCGGGGTCATGTACCCACACGGATGTCAGATTGGGAACAGCAGCTATGCCTGTGCAGCTGTTGCATCCCAATTGACATAAATGGGACTGCCTGTACGGGAATACATGGAACACCTCTGCAACCCTGTGCGGATTAACATGGCCCCCCCATGAGCGTACATTTTAGTGGGCGCAATGTAAAAATGTAAACTTCTTGTTATTTATTAACTCCATACAGGTTAAGTTTTTATATTTAGTAGGGATTTAGCAGGAATTTTGTAAAATTAGCTGTGGTTTTTATCTGCTAATAATGGTTTTAGTGTATTTTTTGCCAATATATTGGTATATTGGTATTTTGCGCAAATACAGTGGGGTCTAAAAAATCAGTAGCGCTTTCTTTTTATTCTAGAGGTCACATGCTTTCAGAAAATATATGGTTTTGGGGGTCTTTCACAAATTCGGAAAGCTGTAAGGGAAAAATGAAAACCTTCAGATATAAGTGAAAAATAAAAAACAAAGGAAAAAACTGCAAAAATGGTCTGGCCACCGGCGTGTACAATATGGAGCACAGGGCCTGGCAGCAAAAGGGTTAAAGGTAAATTTCCCACTTTTGTGGCTTTTTAAATCACGAGTGTCTGTGTATAAATAGTCAATGGGTTTGTTAGCTCTCACATGGATGCACTAAGCAGGCTAGACACTGAGCCATGTGGAGGTAGAAAAGAACAGTCAAACGACCTGCGTAACAAGGTAATGAAACTTTACAAAGATGGAAAAGAATATAAAAAAATATATACAAAGCCTTGAATATGCCTGTCAGTACTATTCAATCACTAATTAGGAAGTGCAAAATTAGGGGCATATTTTCAATATTAATGCCAAAATTTCACAATTTCTGCAAGGGTATGCAAACTTTTGAGCATGACTGTATGTCTAAAGGGACATTTTCACTTTGCCAATTCAACAGTGTCTCTTTAAAGCTGCACTTTAGGTATGGCAATTTTGACATTGTTACCTTGTTCCAGCTTGGAGCAATGTAACTATGCATATATCGTAACTGCGGGATCCCTGTGGAAGCTGGAAATCACTGTAGTAGGTTCCAGTGGTCTCCTCTAGGTTGCCAAGAGGCTGCCTTGCTGCATTGTGAACACAGGAGAAGAATTAGCATTTTTCAATGAATGCAGTGTTCCCTGATTGGATGAGATGGAGATAGTACCCTCATGAACCACCCTCTCTATCTTGTCCAATCAGAGAATGCAGAAATTGTAAAATGTTCCCTGAATGATGCCTGTGCCAAGCAGGCGACCTCATGTGTTCACAATGCAGCAGTGCAATTGCTTGGCACAGGACACAGAAGCTAGTGGAGATGCCCACTAAAGTGATTTACAGCTTACATGGGGATCCCACAGGTTGAGCACATACATACTTACTGTACATTGGTCCAAGCTGGACCAATGTATGCAAAAATTGCCATACCCGAAATTCATCTATAGAGGTCCATTATAGCAAAAAATATTACATTCTGGTAACTATATGGGGTTATTAACCTGAAATAATACTGTTCAGTATGTAGCCACCCTGTATTTCAGGGGTGTCTAGTAATTTTACCTTTCCTGGATTGTAGTTTCCCAGGGACAATTTGTAGCTTTCTCATTTGGCTTCTTCTGGATGTGTTGGAACTGCTGCAGTACCCTATTGCTGCCACTAGGTGTCACTGGCACTTAAGTCCATAGTTTAGGGTTGGTGGTAAATCTATGAGTCTTTATGTCCCTTCTGACTACCACTAGTAGTTTTCTTTGGTGGTGCATGCTGGGGGAAGCTATAAAAACTTGGGGATTGGCCTGGCGAGCTCTTTCCCCTGGGCTTCGGCCTGGGGAGGACGTGCGTGAAGTATTTGTGCTGTGTAGGCCGGAGTCGTATGGGGCCTAGCACAGAATGTTTCAGGCTACCCTGCCTGGTCAAGAGGGTATGCTTTCCAAGTTGGAACAGCTCAATAGATGTCTGCTGGAGGAGGATCGGTGTCTGCCCTCAGAGAATCCTGGCACTTTGAACAAATGAAGTGAGCTCACTCCTCTACCCCATGCAGGGTGGTTGCTACAAGTGTATAAATTCCCTTTTTATTTCACATGCTTTAATTTATCTTCTTCTCTATATTCACTTTGCAGCAACAGTGACAGTTACAGAGGTTGAGACAAACGATGATATCACTTAAAAATACTATTCATAGGCTTAAACCTGTTTTCTAAAAGCTGCCTTGCTTAAATGTTAACTCAAGGGAAATTCCAAACTTCCCCTCGCAGTGGGGTTCCTGCAGCACTGCAAGGCTTAAACGCTACTTTTTGTCTAAGGTACCATTAAAAAGCAGTTTTTACCTTATCCCTCACTCCTCCAGCAACCGGCAATCTTTTTTTCCCTGATACTCCAGGCTGAGGACAGGTCCTCGGCATCCTCACTTACAATGCGGGACGGCTGGTCCCGCATTGTGATGTGCATCAGAGTGTGACCCTCCAGATGGAGCTCTGAAGAAAATAATCTCCCGTTGCATGGAGAGGAGGAGCCTATAGAAACAAGGTATAAGGTATGTACAACTTTCTGCTTTCTGATCAAATCAATCAAATGTTTTTAAGGGCAGAGGAGAGATCTGGGGGTTTAACAGACTCCAGATGTCTCAGTAATGAGAACCTGTCTCTGCCCATGCTATCACAAGGGATATTGTTCATCCCTTGTGATAGCAATAAAGTTGATAAAAAAATTAAAGAAACAGCATTAAAATTAAACATTTTAAATAAAATAAAAAAAAAACACGAGCAAGCACGAACGCATACATAAGTCCTGAGCGCATATGTAAATGGTGCTCACACCTCACATGCGAGGTATTACCGCAAACGTTTAAGTGAGAGCAATATTTCTAGTGCCAGACCTCCTGTGTAACTACACTAGTAACCTGAAAATGCTTTTAAAGCATCACCTATGGAGATTTTAAGGTAATGTAGTTTGGCGCCATTCCACGGGCGTACACAATTTTAAAGCGTGACATGTTAGGTAGCAATTTACTTGGCGTAACATCATCTTTTGTATTTTACCAAAAAAATAGGTATTATATTGTGTTTGTGTGCACTATAATGTCTTTTTTTTTATACCACGTGACATAAAAAAACTGTAACACCCCCCATTTTATTCTCTATGGCCTCTGCTAAAAAAAAATATATAATGTTTGGGGGTTCAAGTAATTTTCTAGCAAAAAAATGTGTTATTTTTACATGTAGGAGGGAAATGTCAGAATTGGCCTGGTAGTGAAGTAGTATTTTTCTGGCAATTTACAGCAATATTAAACAAATATTCAACCCTAACACATACTGTACCATATAAGCCATGTATAAAACAACCACACTTTATCTAGCACATGTACTTTACAATAAATACAACTTTCCCAGTTCGAGTTTAATTGATTCATATATGAAATGATAAAAATTTTCCATATTTCGTCTTATATTTTTCACATCACGGTGAAAAGCGATCAAGGATTTGTCCTCATTACCATCAGAAAATCAAACAAACAATTCTTTCTTTTGAAATTTGAACCGGCCAGCTTCAGATCTCTCCCAGATATGATCATATAAATACCCTCAGCCCCTATCAAGAATTACCCCTTTAGGTTTTAAGATTTTATAATATAAAACTTATTCCATCGCAAAGATGCTATAACAGTAAAAGGACCACCAGCTCAAAAAGATAAAGTGTTTTACACAGTAATCATATTAAGTAAAGTGAACAAAAAATAAAATATAAACGTTCACAAATGAATAAACATCGGCACATCACAGAATCGGACTCTGTACCTATCTTGGAGTGATGCTTCCATACAGCGTCACAGGTTGTGCACTCAGGCGTTAGGTACATGCACAGAATTCCTCATAGTCCAAGGCTTCATACTACAGCCATGTAGTGAAATTGTTACAAAATTGACTACAACTGACAGTCATAATGTCCTGGCACAGGAATCAGCTGTAACAGAGGATTCCTCCCTCTCCCTTCTGGAATACATTCCGTGTCTCTCATGCATGTGACTGGCTTGTATTCTAATATTAATTCATCTGGAAGCCCCTAAGCATAATTAATTCCTTGCAAATATTTAAGTTCTATAAATAGTTTCCAGGACAACACATTTTGTAAGTGCAAATTTGGCAAATGAAATGTGCCACTGGCAAATCCATCTTCTGGGAATGAAGAATTAGATTTCTTATTTCTCTTAGCATTTTTAAAGATTATTTATACCCTGTTATATACAGAACTTGGGTTTTTAAATTGAATATTTTACTGGAGAAGGTCAGTGGAATTAAGTTGCCAAGCTATACATTTAGTACATCTAAAAGGCTTGTACAACATTCTGAACCAGCCTTTCTCAACCTTTTTACCACAGAGGAAATATTTTTTAGGTCTCAGGCTATCCTATCTAAAATTAAGTAATTGGGCTAGAAGATCCCTTACATTGGTGGTCAATGGGAAGATTGTCCCCTACATTGAAGGTCAATAGGAAAAATGTCCCTTACATTGATGGTTAGTGGGAAGAATGTCCCTTACATTGGTGGTCAGTGGGAAGATTGTCCATTACATTGGTGGACAGTGGGAAGAATGTCCCTTACGTTAATGGTCAGTAAGAATAATGCCCCTTACATCGGTGGCCAGTGAGCAGAATGTCACTTACATTGAGGGTGGGTGGGAAGAATGCTCCTTACATTGATGGACAGTGGGAAGAATGTCACTTACATTACTGGTCAGTGGAAAGAATGCTCCTACATTGATGGTCAGTGGGAAGAATGTCCCTTACAATGATGGTCAGTGGGAAGAATGAACCTTACATTGGTGGTCAGTGGGAAGAATGACCCTTACATTGGTGGTCAGTGGGAGGAATGACCCTTAGATTGATGGTCAGTGGGAATAATGTCTCTTACATTGATGGTCAGTGGGAAGAATGACCCTTACATTGGTGGTCAGTGGGAAGAATGATCCTTACATTGATAGACAGTGGGAAGAATATCCCTTACATTGATGGTCAGTGGAAAGAAAGTCCCTTACAATAATGGTCAGTGGAAAGAATGCTCCTTACATTGATGGTCAGTGGGAAGAATGTCCCTTACAATGATGGTCAGTGGGAAGAATGATCCTTACATTGGTGGTCAGTGGGAATAATGACCCTTACATTGGTGGTCAGTGGGAAGAATGACCCTTACATTGATGGTCAATGGGAATAATGTCCCTTACATTGGTGGTCAGTGGAAAGAATGTCCCTTACATTAATGGTCAGTAATAATAATGCCCCTTACATCAGTGGTCAGTGGAAAGAATGTCCCTTACATTGATGGTGAGTGGGAAGAATGTCTCTTACATTGATGGTGAGTGGGAAGAATGTCCCATACATTAATGGTCAGTGGGAAGAATGTTCCTTCCGTTGGTGGACAGTGGGAAGAATGTCCATTACATTGATAGTTAGTGAAAATAATGCCATTTACATTGATAGTTGGTTGGAAGAATGTCCCTTACACTGCTCGTCAGTGGAAAAAGTGTTCCCTACATTGGTGGTCAGTGAAAAAAAAACCCTTGTTAAAATCAATTCATTGATGATGAGTGAAAAAAATGCTCCTCACATTGATGGTCAACCCCTATGAACAGAGTGAAAATATATTACTAAATATAAATTTGCGCTGATGGAAACAACTAAATGGTGATGAAATGCAGCTGCTGTAGACAAGGTGCTAATCACTTGAAAAAATGTGGATAAAGAAATACAGCGCTCGCAACATACAATATAAGTGAAATCAACAAAAAAAGTCCAGATAAAAATAGAAATAAATGTAACTGCAGTGTAAGTCCACAATGAAGTAGGTGCAAAAAATGCTTCACAAACTTGCAGGAGTACAGTGACACCCCTTTTGCATCCCCACTCACCAGAACAGGACGATCCCCAGCTTTGCAGTCCAGGGGTCACTTCAGGCTTGTAAATGGTATCCCACACGTGGATTGGTGTCAAAACATCACATGGTAGATCAGTGTAAATTTCCACTCAGAGGCTCTCAACAGGATATGCAGGCACCCAGAAATGAAAAGAGGATGGACTAATAGTGAAGTACTGTTATAAAAGTTGATTTATTAGGGATCGGTACTTACAGAAAGACGATTAAAAACAGGCATGGATATAGAGCTGTGAATATAGGAAACAGCCGTTCATAGCGTGCATTCCACGGACCGTTCTGGTGAGTGGGGATGCAAAAGGGGTTGTCACTGTACTCCTGCAAGTTTGTGAAGCATTTTTTGCACCTACTTCATTGTGGACTTACACTGCAGTTACATTTGTTTGGATTTTTATCTTTTTTTGTTGATTTCACTTATATTGTATGTTGCGAGCGCTGTATTTCTTTATCCTCAACCCCTACGAACAGCTAAAAGGTCCTTGGCTTCATGCAACTGGGTCTACCAAATAAAAATGGTGTAGACCGGGGGTTAGCAACCCGTAGATCATGATCTATCAGTAGATCACGACCAGGTGACTGGTAGATCACGGTCTGGGCTTGCTGACCCGCCATCCTAGAGCATCAAACAGAGTGCAATGCAGAGGGACTACTTGTAAAGTTGGAGCTTTAGTAGAAAACAAGAGCTGTATATGCTGATGCCTCCTCTGTAGTACTGGCTCCTATCCCATGCGGAGTGATACCAACTGCACTCCACCTCTTATCCCAGTGATATGTTGCCTCCTCACCACCTGATTTAAAACCATGATTGCCCTGCAATGCATGCAATTTCAACACAGCAGTAAGGCAATTAGAGGTTTAAATCAGGTGTGAGGAGGTGACACTGTGCCTGGTGATCTTTCACTTCATCCATGTTGTTCAGGTAGATTTCCACCTCTTTAAGGTTGCCTAGACCTGGTGTAGATCCTGGAACTATGCAGGCACCATCAAATGGGAAGTCAATCGGGCACAGCTTAAGGAATTCCTGGCAACCTCTGGAGGAACCCTGGATGAGAATGGCTGCTATAAACCTTCTTTCATTTAGGCCTCACATGCTCCCCATCCCAGACACTGCAGCTCACAGAGGGAGGGTTTCAGCAACAGAAGAAGTGCTGTCAATTCAAAATCAATGGGTGGGATTATATGTGGCCAGGTGCTGATTGTCAATCTACAGGCTTGTGAATCTGCAGTGACAATGCTGATAGCCACGCCCCCTGCAAGCAGACCTAACCTACATGAGAGTGGCAACACTGCTCTGAATTCAGTTAATTCTAAACTGATAACCTGTAAAGGCTCTTAAAGTGCGTAAGTGTAATTGTGAATTTCCGGTACAAAGTTTTTTTGCAATTTCAGGGAATGCATAATTTTAAGAGATGACATGTTTGGTTTCTTGTAAATAATAATGGGCACGGCGCCAAATAATGAACGTATACTTTTACAAACTGATGCTGCTCCTAAATTAGTTAAATACTAATAAACAATAAACAAACAGTATAGGGCACATCAGGGCTGGACTGGGACACACATGTGGCCCTGGAATTCAACCAGACTGGCCCACTTTAATTTTGAGTGTCCCTATCAGCACCCCCTTACATCAAAGTGTCCCCATCAGCACCCCTTTACATCAAAGTGTCCCCATCAGCACCCCCTTACATCAAAGTGTCCCCATCAGCACCCCCCTTCACATCAGAGTATCCTCAAGAGCACCCCCTTACATCAGAGTGTCCCCATCAGCACCCACTTACATCAGAGTGTCAGCCCCCTCTCATCCCCCTCCCATGTGTACTCACAGTTCTGAAGGCAGCCTCTCGTTCCTCTCTCCAGTCATGTGATAAGTGACAAGTGATAAGGGGAGAGAGGAAGGGAAATCTGCCGGCTGTCTATCTCCCCCTGCAGGCTGGAGGGAGCAGAAAGCCTAATCATCTCTCCAGCAAGTGTAGGCAGCTGCTCCTTGGTGACAGGAGTGAAATCACGATCACTCACTGTCAGTGAGGAGCGGCTCCAGGACTGTGCCTGACTGGCCCACTGAGCCATCGGCCCACCGGGAAACTCCCTGTAGTCCCAATGGCCAGTACATGCCTGGGGCGCATCAGTAATGTACAATTGACACTATTGATGCACCCTATACTGTTTGTTTAATTTTTGATTTCTTACCTTACGCAACTCCATCTCTTCCATCTTACCAAAAAATTGGGTATAATATTGTGTTTGTTTCCACTAAAATTAATCAATTTTATTTTAAAATTATTTTAATGATAAATAGCTGCACATATATTGTGTGACATAAAAAATTGCAACTACCACCATTTTTTTTCTCTCTGTTTTCAGAAAATGTATACATTTTTGGGGTTTTACAGTGATTTCTAGCAAACAATGACAATTTTAATTCCTGTGCAAAAAATAAATAAATAAATAAATGCCCGGGTATGCAAGTGGTTAATGCGAAAACGTTGCCACCAGCCAGGAAATGTGATGGGCTATATCGGACTTAGCTGCAGCTTGTAATGCACATTGTGAGAAGCTGACAGAGTGCAGTGAAATCAGCGTAAGCCATTACAATACAGGGCAAGCCTCAGCCCCGGTTCACACAGGGGCGGCGCGACTTGCAGGTCGCCTCAGCGAGGCGACCTGCAAACGACTTCCGCGGCGACTTGCAAAACGACTTCTGTATAGAAGTCTATGCAAGTCGCCCCAAGTTGCCCCCGAAGTAGTACAGGAACCTTTTTCTAAGTCGCAGCGACTTGCGTCGATCCTATTAGAACAGTTCCATTGTACAGAACTGGAGGCAACTTGTCAGGCGGCTAGGTTCTCACGGTAAAGCTGGAGTTCAGCTTTAAGCCTGAAGAATTCTTCTTTCATTTATTTCTACTGGGTACACCTGTGCAGCAAGCCCCAACATCTAATCAATAATCAGAACAGTGAAAGACTTTACAAACAATTGATAGCATGTACAATATATGAGTAAAATCCTGCGTAAATTAATGGTGCTATATAAGTACCAATAATAGCCTTGATTAACCCTTGTTTGCCCATTGCCTTAAAAAATGTACACCTCAGTCTATCAAAAAAAAAAATCCATCTACTCCGACTCTGGGGACGCAGCCTAACCACCAAGCTGTTCTACTTTAGCCTACAATGAGTCTTCATACCCTGAGTTTAGCTTAAACATGGCTAATTTTCCTGATGGAGCTGTAAAATCATGAAGTTGAAAAAAAAACACAAAAACATGAGCATTTGAAAGTACAGCGGACACATTATATAGAGAGGTATTAGTGTAAAGTAGAGCTAAGCATTAAAATGTAAGAACCTAGTTTACAACTTTATATGTGCAGGCTCAATTTATATACTCGCCTGTGATAAATGGATAATCTTAAGTGACTAGCATCAGTTCTGCAGGCTCAGCTTTCTCTGGCTGGAAGCTGCCATAATTACATTTTTTAATACATGTAGAGACAAGAAAAATCCATGATCATTGAAAATCTGTACTGTAACTATTTATTAAAGGGACGAGCTGCTAAAGAGGACATCTTCTATTTTTTATTTTAGATACTTAAATCTAATCTCTGGGAATGCCATCTCTACCCCCCCATCCCATACCCTAAACGTTAACCCCCCCTCTAACCAATTGCTTAATTTAAAAAAAAGACACTTAAGGCCACTTTCACACTGCTGCGCTGCGGTTTGGCTGCAGTATGGGTGCAGCGCAGTGTACGTACGGTTTTCCTGCAGGTTAGTCTTTCTTTTATGTCTTCTGAGAGCTCACCAAAGATGCAGCATGCTGGATTTTTGGTGCACTTTCAGAAAAAGTGCCCAAAACGCGGTACGTGATAGAAAGCCTATGGGAAACTGGGCAACCCACACGAAAACTATAGGTGCACTGCACGGCACCCGAGCTACCACCAAACTGTGCTGTGGCAGTGTGAACGTGGCCTTTAAAGTACTTTTACCTATCTAAATCCAATATGCTGGGTCCCGAGTCTTCTCTCTTAGTCACTACAGAGTGGGAAGGTTCTTCTTCTGATGCCCACAGGGTCCTCTCAGGCTCCAGAAGATTGTAGCGATAGCATGGCTTTCAAATAAAATAAAAAAAATATGTGCTGCGCTACCAATCCTTGGACACTTAAATTTGTCACAACATTCTAAATAGTTCTGTCATAGGCTATAGATAAGTATTCTTCTTATATCTCAAGCGGCCCCCATCCATGCATCAGGCCTTCTGATCTACATACAGGGCACCAGGCACATGGATTTCAATGGCGGGGGTGTGTTTTTTTTTTGAAGCACGTGATTAGAGCCATATGTTCTAAAAGGAAAAAAAGGGTGCGCTCAAGGCGCAGAGAACTGCGCCCTGATCCCACCCAGTGGTGTGACAATAGAAAATTAATATTAGCTATCGCCACACTGATCCTCCTCCCGGACAATCAGGAAGTGGGTCCTGAGACCCACCCCCCGATTGGCTGAAAGGACAGGCGATCCTATTGGACACCTAGGAGGAGGAGGTAGGAGCCGCACCGCGGAAGCCACCGTGATGCAGAGAAGACACAGGAGCCGCTGCCCATAGGAGCCCCCATCCCGTAGGAGCCCGCAACCTGCCCATAGGAGCCACAACCCGCACGCTGCCCACCACCTGTAGGAGCCTGCAACCGGTTCATAGGAGCCCGCAACCCGCCCACCGCCCGTAGGAGCCCATGGCAGTTCATCAAAAGTGAATAATTGTGACTTTCACATCAAATAAGTTTTCTAAACCACTTCTTTCCTCACTGTAATGGTGTGATATGCACACATGTAAAATCACGTCCAGCTTGCTTCTCTCTAGTCAGTGTTTCATGCCAAGGTCTTCCGTGTACCTGTAGTGTGGCCTCCCACTCACTAGGGTCCTCTTTTTCCAGTTAGATGTTCCTCTGGGGTAATAAGGTTATGGTCCCCTTACCCATGCACTGTGTGATTACTCCCATGCCATGTTGAAACAAAGAGGATGCCCCAATAGTGTAATATTCTGCTAAAACAAATGCTGATTTCTGAATGGTCCCCATGCTGAGCGGCTAACATACAGTGTATAGAATGTAGCAGAGCAGCCACTCAGTACAGGACCCCGAAGCTAGTGGAGATGACTGGAGTAGCGGTGTCTACTTCAGTGATTTCGAACTTCCAGGGGCATCATCCATAGTTACATGGGTCCAAGCTAGACCACTGTAATTATGTGAAAATATACCATACTTGGGATTTTTCTTTAAAGACTTCTGTTCTTTTTCCTCCTCCCCCACTCCTTTACATTTGGCACATTATATTTTTTTGGGTGGAGCGGGTACCTGATTTTGACAGGTACCTGCTCCCTAACTTCCGGTCAGATTGTAAAGGCGATCTGAGAGGAAGTTCGGCCCCCTTCTCCCCCCGCAGCCTTCTGGAACACATCACAGGTCCCAGAAGACTGCAGGAACAATCAGAAAATGCAGTGCGACTTGCGCATGAGCAGTTGGAAGCCAGCTGTGAAGATGCTGGTGCCTGCAACCCGAAGCAGATTGAAAACCGTCTCGTGTGAGGACATCGCTGGATCCAGGGGGCAGGGGAGTGCCCTTATAAGTCATCAGCTACAGTACAATATTTGTAGTTGCTGACTTTACATTCTTTTGGGGAGACTGGAGCTCCTCCTTAAGTTAATTTAACCTCTCCTGTTATGTGTTATCCCTAAGACCTTGCATCATATTTGCTGCCTATTTCTGGACTCGTTCTGACTTCTCAACATCTATTTATAGGTGAGGTTTATCAAAACTGGACCTCTACTCATCTCTAAAAATCCAAGTCCAACCTGGTCCAGCGTAAGCATGTATAAAATGTAAATACCTGGAAATATTCTTTAACAACTAAGATTTCCAACTAAAGCTGGTCATACATGGTAACATTTTTATTCAAATGTTCATAGAAAAAAAATGTTCATCAGAACATTCTTTCTTGCCATTATTAAGTGAACTAATTTAATTTGAAAGCTGTTCAAATTTCATCCAGACCTGCTATTTGAATGGAATCGCAGATGTATTAAACAGGTTTCATTACAGAAAAATTTTTCCTGAACAAAAACCACATTCACAGGAACTGTTCGAGAAATTTTTTCCCTCCTGCTTCTTTTCAAAGCAAGTATCTACGTGGTTGCAATGATTAACAAGAGTACTCCTTCTTTACTCACATTTTTTGCACGCGTTTAAATCAGCATTTTTTGCTGGAAATTAGTGTAACACCCCAAAAAGTATATATATATATATATATATATATATATATATATATATAGAGAGAGAGAGAGAGAGAGAGAGAGAGAGAGAGAGAGAAGGTGCAGGAACTCACCCACCCCCTCCTAGGTCACACCCCTACCCGCCCCTAGAACTGCCCCCTAAAACCACCCCTTGAACCGACCCCCCCCCTAGAACCGCTCCTTTAGAGAACAGGGAACTAAGTACATCAAAGAGACAGCTGAAGCCCAGTCTAGCAAAGAGACAGCCCAGCCCAGTACTTCAAAGGGACAGCCACAGCCCAGTACATCAAAGAGACAGCCGCAGCCCAGTTCAGCAAAGAGACAGCCGCAGCCCAGTTTAGCAAAGAGACAGCCCAGCCCAGCAAAGAGACATCCCAGCCCAGTACATCAAAGAGACAGCCGCAGCCCAGTCCAGCAAAGAGACAGCCCAGTCCAGTCCAGCAGAGACAGCCCAGCCCAGTCCAGCAAAGAAACAGCTCAGCCCAGCAAAGAAACAACCCAGTCCAGTCCAGCAAAGAGACATCCCAGCCCAGTCCACCAAAGAGACAGCCCAGCCCAGTCCACCAAAGAGACAGCCCAGTCCAGTCCAGTGCAGCAGAGACAGCCCAGCTCAGTCCAGCAAAGAAACAGCTCAGCCCAGCAAAGAGACAGCCCAGCCCAGTCCAGCAAACAGACAGCGCAGCCCAGTCCAGTCCAGCAAAGAGACATCCCAGCCCAGTCAAGTCCAGCAAAGAGACAGCCTGGCCCAGTCCAGTCTAGCAAAGAGACAGCCCAGCCCAATCCACCAAAGAGACAGCCCAGCCCAGTCCACCAAAAAGACAACCCAGTCCACCAAAGAGACAGCCCAATCCAGTCCAGCAAAGAGACAGCCAAGCCCAGTCTAGCAAAGAGACAGCCCAGCTCAGTCCACCAAAGAGACAGTCCAGTCTAGCAAAGAGACACAGGCAGCACAGCCCCATTCAGCATCATTGTTATTTTGTTAACAACTATATATATATATATATATATATATATATATATATATATATATATATATATATATATATATATATATATATATATATACATATATATATATATATATATACATATAGATATAGATATAGATATATATATCTATATATATATATATATATATGTAGAGACCCTGGAAAAAAAAAATGGTGGTAGTTGCACTTTTTTTAATGTTGTGCGATATTAGTGCAGCTATTTATCAAACGCACATTTTCAGAAAAAAATACACTTAATGAATTTTAGTGAAAACAAATACAATATTTTACCCATTTTTTTTGGTAAAATATAAAAGATGGGGTTGCGTGAAGTAAATAGATATCAAACAGGTCAAGCCTTAAAATTGCACATGCCTATGGAATTGCATACAATTGTACCCGTATTCTTCATAGGCAATGTTTTAAAAGCCTTTACAGATTATTAGTTTAGAGGTACCCTTGAATTATAACCCTCTAATTATTTTTCTCACTCTGAGGTTTGTGACGATACTTCTTGTGTGGCTCAATTGATGTTTACATACATGTGCTCTGCCTATGCTGCGTTTTTATGTGGGGAGTGTACGAGGGTGACGGGGGTACTTTAAAAATGTTTTAGTTACTTTTACTTGTTTCATATAATTCCTTTAATTTTATTTTACATTTTTATTTTTTTTTTAAACTTTAGTGCTATCACAAGGGGGCTACCAAGCTCCCTATGTGATAGCATGGGTAGGTGACAGGTACTCTTTATAAGACATTAGTGGTCTATTAGACCCGAATATCTCCCCTACCCTCCAATGCAACTATTCAAGCACAGACTGTGCTTGAGTAGTAGTATCTTTGGCTACATTAGCCATGGAATGACAGCTTTGACCCCAGAAGTGACATAATACACGTCGAGGGTCATTAGTAGCAGGAGGAATCAGGGAATGAATGTTTCTCAAGTTCCTCCTGCTCTCACTGTACAAGCAGTTTCCCATGGTCCCGGGCTTTACAGAGGAACTGCTGATTGGGGGAGGGCACACTTTGAGAGCCCCATAAAAGTGATTGGGCGGCTTTAGAGCCACCTGGATCACTTTTAAAGGAAAGCGCTTCGCCAGCTGGTAAAGCTGGTACCAAGTTAAAATCTGCAGGAGCAGTCATGGGCTTGAGTTAACCACTTGCCTATAATGCCGTTTATAAATCTTGGTAGACAAGTGGTTAAAGTGTGCTGTATGTTCTGTTTCTATATAGTTATTGAATTTTTTAGAGTAAATATAACAAGCCTACGGTTTGCCCACACAGGGGCAGAGCTAAACAGTCACATTTAAGAACAAGTACAAAGAGGCAATATATAATATATCAGCAAAGGACTAGCCAAAACTAAGGGGGACCAGTAGGAAAGTCAAAGCAAACATTGCTATTATTGCCAAGCTGTCCTCTAAGGGGTGACAATCCCCAATGACAGGCCTCATCTGGTAAAAGAAAGGAAGAACAAGAATAAGAAAGGAAGGGAGAGGAAAGCAAGAAAGGAAAGAGGAGCAAAAGGGGAAAAAGGTATCACGGACTCGGGACCGGCATGGATAACACCTACAAACCACCATAACTGGTCGGAGGTAATGATGGGGAGCAGTTGCTTATCCAGGGTTCCCAGACTTTGAGAAACTTTGGGTGTGGATCCTTAAGAATGCTGTACATCTTTTCATTGACCATCATAGCGGTCAACTGGGTTTTCACACCCTGGAAGACAACCATAGGAGTCTTCCAGGCCTGAACTATGGTACATTTGGCAGAAATACAAAGGTAGGAAGCCAGTTTCTGCTGAGGTGCGAAAAGGCCCGGTATAGGACAATGTAGGAGAGCCAACATGGAGTTCTTGCATACTGTCACATGACACAATGTCTGCAGCAAGCCAAAAACCCTTGACAAAAAGCCTATCAGTCATGGGCATGACCACCAGATATGCAGAACGTCCCCACGCTGACCGCAATTCTTAAAGCATCTGTCGCTACTACCAGGATAGGCATGAGGAATCCGAGCGGGGACACAGTACCACCGCAGGAGAACTTTATACGTGGCTTCAAGAATTGTGGTATTAAAGGAACATTTCGCCACCATCTTCCAGGCCTTGCTCCAATCCTCCCCCTCAGTGGAGGAACTAAGATCTCACTCCCACTGGGTAACATAGGAAAGGGATGTTAGGGCTGTCCTAAAAGTGTACTGTATGTTCAACCAAAACATTTAATTTTAGTTGAGGATATAATGAGGAAGCATTAGAACATCTGAGGGGTTTTACTGCTGTCTGTGGCTCCATTTGTGTGATTTCCCCTCACTTCCCATGCTAGTGACAACGGTTTTCACAGACAGGAAGTGAGGCAACATCTTCATCAGAAACACAGAAATATATATATATACAGTATATATCTTTTTAAAGAAAAGTTGGAAAGGTGTAGAATCTCTGTCAGCTTGTCATTGATATTTGTTGTAGATTTTCGCTCACTTCTTATCTCGTGAAACAGTCATCACCAGGGCATACGTTATTCACATCTCAACACGCGCTCTGACCTGCGCCCTGAACCGTCTTATAATGCATGCTACAGCTGAGCACAGTGCTGCGGTGCATTGCAATTCAAAGGTAATTGCACCCCAAGGCACATCTGCAGTGTGCTTGAACATGCTAAAGCACATGGCAATGCTAGATATATACGATCTCTGAATTTCAGTGAACTGTGCTTAGAAAAATGAAGCAGGACTTATTGTTTTTTTTTTTTGTATCTTTGTGCATTGAGGTGCGTTGATAACCCATTTATAATGAACTGCTCCTCAAGACACAAAAACGCATTACTTACAGTGCATTGCATTATGGGGTCAACTGACCCAAAGTGAGCGGAAATCTCACTAGGGGCTCGTTCAGACACGCGATTGCCCATGCTGTCCCTCTGAAAAGTGATCTGCGGTGGATGGCTTTTTCAGAGGGCAGTTGGCAGGTGACTGGGAGGCGATATGCCCCCTCTTCGCCACCTGTTTTAACCCTCAAAAGGAAGCACGTCCGTGTCGCAGCCCTACCAACTTAAATATGCCACGTTCGCTAGCAGCACTTCCACCAAATGCATACAAGGGGTTTAACGGCATGTGGCCGTGGCATGTGTACAGCCTTGAGAGGGGGAAGAAAAACAAAAGCTTAACCACCTGCTTTTACTACCTCCTGATTGCACGTTTGAACAAGCCCTAAGATAGCAGTAAGGGCTCGTTCACATGTGCTTTGACCTCTGAAGAGCACTCCACATTTGGATCACTCTTCAGAGAGCATTTAACAGGTGGTGAGGAGGCGTTGTATCACCTCCTCACCGCTTGCTTTAACCACTTGAACCCCGCACTGGCACATCGCAATCACGTGCATTGCACGCCGTTGTGGGGCGCTTGCAGAATGGTCCTATTCAATTGAAGGGGTCACTCTTGGTGGACAATACGCTTGCCGGAGGTGACAGGGGGTATAATTCCTGCTGGGAAGTAAAGCATCACAGCTGTAGCATGTGTGAACCTCTGGCCACTGTCTCTGCAGTTGCGTCCATAGACACACACAGCGTAGCTCAGTCCCACCCACTGTCCTCTGTTTACAGGATTCGATTGACAGCAGCGGGAGCCAATGGCTCCCACTGCTGCCTCTGTGAGAAGAGAGAGAGGAGAGACGGGCACAGCGCTGGATCAAGATTGGGCTCAGGTAAGTATACCGGTGGGTGAATGGACAACACAAATACTGGGATTTTTTTACTTTAATGCACTTAAGTGGTTCTAAAGGTTTGTTTCTTTTTTTTCCCCTTTAAAAAAATAAACACATCATACTTACCTGCTCTGTGCAATGGTTTTGCACAGAGCAGCTCCAATCCTCCTCTTCTTGGGTCCTCTGTATACACTTCTGGCCCCTCCCTCTTGTCGAGTGCCCCCAGAGCAAGCTGCTTGCTCTGGGGGCACTCTTGCGTGCTCACTCCTGAGTCACCTCTGTGTGTCTATGGGACACACAGACCATGGCTCAGTCCCGCCCCCCACTCCCTCTTCACTGGCTGACAGCAGCAGGAGCCCATGGCTGTGTCTCAGCCTATAAGAAGGTAGAGACCCCAGAGAACTGTTGCTCTCACGCACATTGCTGGATCGAGATGGGGATCGGGTAAGTGTGTGTGTGTGTGGGGGGGGGGGGGGGGGGGGCTGCACACAGAAGGCCTTTTTTTTGTATATAGACGCCCTTTACAACCACTTTAAGGTAAGGCAGGCCATACTTTTTTTTTCTTCAACCAGCAGGCTGCACCAAAAAAAAAAAGACCCGTTTCCCCATCTACGCACTGAGTGTGGATGGGGGAATCCTCCCTGCTGTGTCATTGTATTCTGACAACTGAGAGCCTTCTCCACCATCAGAATACAATGATCAATGTATTCTGATCAGCCAGCAGCAGCAACACATAATGAAATCTAATATCCTGAAAATGACTGGCTGAGCTGTGAATCCTGTCTGTATGAACTGAGTGTAGATGGAATTATCTGTGTTTGAAATTGAATTAATAGTGGGTCAAGGATCACAAACTCAGCAAGAACTGCTTCTGATTCCTTTCAATTAGGATTCTCGAACTGGCACCTTGTGGACCTATGCTGGTCATGTGTCAAGAGGCTTACACCCCTCATTTGTAAATCATTCAGCATGGAATAACTGGCAAATTTGAAAAGTATAGTAAAGCATAGTAAATCATGTATTTCGGCTTTGCTGATACATTTTTATCAGAGTGTTTCTAAAGGCAAAACTTTTTTTTTGTTTCGGATAGGACAGCATTTCTCAACCGTTGGGTCATGGCCTAGTACCAGGCAGCAGCCTTCCCCCTGCTTAGCCTTGGCTTCACAGTTGTCACACGGTACCCCAAATACTTCTAGAGCCGGAAGTTTGTTTTTTTTTTTTCTGTGTGTCGGCAATAAAAAATGTTCATCCCCACTAAGCTGTTTCTTAGATGTTACAGTCCCTGCAATGCTGCCACCAAAAACAGGAATTCTCCCCAGCAGGACGGAGGCACCAAAAATGTAAACTGACAAGGGTTTCAGGACCCATTACACTTTAGTAGTCCATTTCTATACATTAATGTTTGTTACTATGCACATTAACGTCCCCCCACCTAGCAGACTCCCACAACCAAAGACCAGGGTTGTGGGGGAGAGGGCCTAGTTCCCATTACCATGGGGACAAGGTGCCTTGCTTGGAGGAGACCCCCCCTGACCAGGTACCCCCCCAATGTGGAGGGCACGTGGCCTTGTATGGTTCAGGAGGGGTACCCATGCTCGCTGTCCATTCCTGGCCAGCCAGGCTGCATGCTCAGATAAGGGTTTGGTATGGAATTTTGGACAGACCCCGTTTTTTATTTTTGTTTTTTGCATGGAGTGCCCCCTTAAAATTCGAATTAGCCCTGAAGTGTCTGGTATGGATTTTGGGGGTGAACCCACGCAGTTTTTTTTTTGTTCTTTTGTATGCAATCCCCCTTAAAATCTATAGCAGACTCTCAACAAGAATACAGGTCTGGTGTGAATTTTGGGGGGAATCCCACACCTTTTTTTTTTTTGTGGGGTCCCACTTACAGTGATTATCAGACCCTCATCTAGGATAAGCTTCTGGTATAGATGTTCAGGGGAGTCCCTGACACTTTGTTTACAAACAGAATAAAGCAGCTATGAAATGTCATTTAGCAGCAATTTAACCAACCAACTCCCGCCCGTGCTATCGCCGAAAGAAGGCTACAGCCCGGGCCTTAATTGCCAGGAGGGCATCCATTTATGTCCTCCTGAGAATGTGCTGCCTGTGCGCTCTGTGATCAGTAAGTCAATGACACTCGGCTGATCACATATCGGAGTCAGGGGCCCCTTACCACATGATCAGCTGTCAGCCAATGATAGCTGATCAGGTGATGTAAACAGAAACTCGTAATCTGCTTTTTTCACCCTCACACTGACAGCGTGAGGAGAAAAAAAAACGGCCAATCACTGGCTTCTATCAGAGGGACATCGGTCCCATACACAGAGAGCCACTGCTACTGTGCAGTGCCCACCAGTGCCACCTACCAGTGCATATCAGTGCTGCCTATCAGTGCCCAGTGCCACCTATCAATGCCAACCAGTACAACCTATCACTGACCATCAGTGCTGCCAATCAGTGCCCATGAGTGCCACCTATCAGTGCTGCCTATTAGTGTCACCTATCAGTGCCACCCATCAGTGCCATCCATCATTGCCACCTCTCATTTCCACCTACCAGTGCCCACCAGTGCCACCTATTAATGCCAACCAGTGCCACCTATCAGTGACCATCAGTGCCACCTATCAGTGCTGCCTATCAGTGTCACCTACCAGTGCCTATCAGTGCCCATCAGTGCCATCCATCACTGCCACCTCTCAGTGCCACCTATCAATGCCACCTATCAGTGCCGCCTTATCAGTGCCCTTCAGTGAAGGAGAAAAATGACCTGTTTGCAAAATGTTATAACAAACTATGAAACATTTTATTTGTTGTTTTTTTTTTTTTTTTCAAAATTGTCGGCTTTTTTGTTTTTTAGCAAAAATATAAAAACCCAGCAGTGATTAAATACCACCAAAAGAAAGCTCTATTTGTGTGCAAAAAATAATAAAAATTTCATATGGGTACAGTGTTGCATGACCGCGCAATTGTCATGCAAATTGTGACAGCGCTGAAAGGTGCCTAGGCAGGAAAGGGATGAAAGTGCCCAGTAAGCAAGCCCTTAAAGTGGTTCTGAAGCCTTAAGGTCTTTCACTTTAATGGATTCATATGCATTAAGGTGAAAAATCTTCTCTGCTGCAGACCCCCCCCCCTTTGCTTACCTGAGCCCATCTGATCCAGCCATGTGCCCGAGCGCAGCAGCTCCCACTGCTGCCTCTCTCCTCATTGGACAGATTGATAGAATTGGGAGCGATTGGCTCCTGCTGCTCTCAATCAAATCCAGTGACCTAGGAGTAGGGGGCGGGGCTGAGTCCCGCTGTCTGTGTCAATGGACGCAGCATCGGGACTCGGAAGCGAGCATGCATGGGTGCCTCCAGGGAAAGCTGCTTTCCCTGGGGGCACCTGATGAAGAGGAGGGGTCTGGAGCGCCGGCGGGGAACCCCAGAAGAAGAGGATTGGGGCTTTTAAAAAACAAAGCTTTACAACAGATGCACCCAGGCAGATTAAAGCATACCCAAGCATTTTATTTAAAGGAATTGTGTATTTTTAGTGCTGTCCTTTAAGCATGAATAAAATCACTACTCCCTGCTGAATGCTATTTTTAGCTCTGATTGCTGTAAAAAATGTCACTGGTCCCAAAAAAGTGTCAAAAGTGTCCGATCTGTCCGCCGCAATGTCGCAGTCCCGCTAAAAATGGCTGATCACTGCCATTACTAGTTAAAAAAAATTAATAATAAAAATGCCATAAATCTATCCCCTATTTTGTAGACGCTATAACTTTTGCGCAAACCAATCAATGTATGCTTATTGCAATTTTTTTACCAAAAATATGTAGAATACATATTGGCCTAAACTGATGAAGAATTTTTCTTTGTATATGTATTATAGAAAAAAGTAAAAAATATTGTTCTTTTTTTCAAAATTGTCTTTTTTTTTTTATAGCGCAAAAAATAAAAACCACAGAGTTGATCAAATACCACCAAAAGAAATCTCTATTTGTGGGAAAAAATAAATCTCAATGTTGTTTGGGTACAATGTCGCACGACCGCGCAAATGTCAGTTAAAGTGATGCAGTGGTGTATCGCAAAAAATGGCCTGGTCATTAAGGGGGCAAATCCTTCCGGGGATGAAGTGGTTAATAAACTTGCCCCAGGCAAATGAGAGATTGTTATTCTATGAGAATTTGTACAATAAAATATTTATAAAGCAATTATGATCTACACGTCATTGTAACAAACCTGCAGGATATAAGTAGAATAGCAATAGCTTCATTTTTAGCTTTTTAGAGTTAGAACCTTAGCAAGCCTTTTATTGCTGCTTCCCAATAGAAACACATTGGGGCTGATTTACTAAAACTGGAGAGTGCAAAATCGGGTGCAGCATCTAAAGTCAGCTTGTTCAATTAAACTTTAACAAAAAAAAAAAAATGGAAGCTGGAAGCTCAGACTGTGATTGGTATGTGAAGGAGCAGCAACAGACTGACAAGGTCATCTTTTTTGCTCTCTCCTCCTTTCAGCCTTATCCCCACATGCCCATGCAGCACATCTAATCATGCCCCTCTCTCTTACAGTCTGAGTGGTGCTGTACATAGAATAAAACTAGGATGATATCCAGACCTATTCAATTATTTATACTAGCTGCTTTTCAAATACATTACACTTTTTTTTTTCTTAGAACCCAGATCTCTCATTTACCTTTAAAAGAAAAAAAAGATGACATTTTGACTTTAAGAAAAAAAAAATCCTATCAATCTGCCCGTGAACTGGAAGTGACGTCAGAGGTCGCTGTGGTCCTCCAAGGGCATAGAGCCATCGGTCGCACCGGATCGGTTCCCGGCTTACCGATGGCTCCAGTAAGCTCGGAAATGGTGGGAGGGCACCTTTCCCGCCGCCTAAAAAAGATAAAACCCGTGGCGAATCCACCGCCGTGGTTGCTTTTATCGGAAAGTCAGCCGCCTAGCAAAAAAAAACCCAAAGTATCGGATTTATGGTAGTTAGCTGCTGCCATAATCCCGTAATTTTATTTATTTTTCTTAAAAAAGGAATTTTATTAAAGGGGTTGTGAAAAAACACCTGGCAGTGAGCGGCCCCCCAGCCCCCCCGTTTTACTTACCTGAGCCCTGGAACTTGACCCGCCGGGGATGCGCTGTCTCTCTGCCCGGGGTTCTCGGCTCTTGATTGGATAGCAGATTGATAGCAGCGCAGCCATTGGCTCCCGCTGCTGTCAATCAAATCCAATGACGTGGGCAACAGGGGGCGGGGACGGGGCCGAGTCATACATTCGTCGGCTATGGACGCCGAATGCTGGACTCGGGAGCGTGCCCGCAAGGTAACCCCCTCAGGAGATCGCTTCTCCTAGGGGGTTATCTGATGTGGGGAGGAGCCGTGAGAGCTGCCGGGGGACCCCCAGAAGAGGATGATCGGGGCCACTCTGTGCAAAACGAGCTGCACAGTAGAGGTAAGTATGACATGTTTGTTATTTAAAAAAAAAAAAACGAACCCTTACAATCACTTTACGATAAAACATCAGAAATACACAAACAGTACATGTTCCAGCTAAAAGGTCACCAGGTAATATTCCCCTCATTTAATTTAAGATTTTTTTCAGCCAGAATTGTAATTTTTGGCCCCCTAGACTGTAAAGTGTCACTAAACCCACATAATAAACCAAATAAACCAAAAAACTATCAATAAAGGGTGTATTACATGCTGTTCATACTCAGTCACTAAGATTCATTTTCTGTATTTCTCAAAAAACCTGGTTGATCCTCCTGCTCTCTATCTCCCCAATCCATGTCCATTCAACTAGGGAGTTTGCAGCTGTGGTGGCAACTCTGCACATGCTCAGTTTTCAGTGAGTTTCTATGCTGAGCATTTCCTCCCTAATACATCTGAGCAGCCCATGTGACTATAGAGTCACACATGCCGGCTTATAACCCTTCCCGCCGAGCGTACGCAGAAGTGCGTACTCGGCTTTCAGGGGTTATACCGGGATGATGCCCGCAGCTGCAGGCATCATCCCGGTACTGTTTTTTAGAGCCGGCGATCGGCTTTCCTGGTATAACAACCGATGCGGCTAAAAGCCGCTCGACTGTTATACGAGAGGAGCGGGAGGGGGCATCCCCCCTCCTGCCGCCTCCTGCCGCTCTTACCGGGCCTCCCAGGGGGCCCGATCACCAATCCGCCGCCTCCGGCGGCTAGTGACAGTCTGGAACTAAGCCGTAAGCGGCTTTGTTCCAGCCTCCTAATAGTAAACAAGGAAGCGACATCATGACGTCACTTCCCATTTACTCGGCTGCCAATGGCGCCGGTTTTAAAAAAATATACAGTATTCTGAATTGCTGAAAACGGCGATCTGAATACTTTGAAGTGCAAACAAGGTGGTGACAGGTACTCTTGATGGAAGGATCGGGGGTCTAAAAGACCCCCGATCCCTCCATCAAGAGTACCTGTCACCACCTATTACTGTCACAAGGGATGTTTACATTCCTTGTGACAGCAATAAAAGTGATCAAAAAAAAATTTTTTTTTTTAAACACAATTTATAAATATAAAATAAATAAAATAAATGAGAATTTTTTTTTTTAAAGCGCTCCCATCCCCGCAAGCTCGCGCGGCAAAGAAAACGTATACGGAAGTTGCGCCCACATATGTAAATGGTGTTCAAATCACACATGTGAGGTATCGCCACGATCGTCAGAGCGAGAGCAATAATTCTAGCACTAGACCTCCTCTGTAACTCTAACCTGTTAACCGTAAAATAAATTTAAAGCGTCGCCTATGGAGATTTTTAGGTACCGTAGTTTGTCGCCATTCCACGAGTGTGTGCAATTATAAAGCATGACATGTTTGGTATCTATTTACTCGGCGTAATATCATCTTTCACATTATACAAAGAAATGGGCTAACTTTACTGTTTGTTTTTTTTTAAATTCATGAAAGTGTCCCGTTTCCCAAAAAGTTGCGATTAAAACACTGCTGCACAAATACTGTGTGATATAAAATATTACAACAATCACCATTTTATTCTCTAGATTCTCTGCTAAAAAAATATATATATATATGATGTTTGGGGTAATTTTCTAGCAAAAAATTAAGTAATTTTCTAGCAAAAAATACAGATTTTAACTTGTAAACACTAAATGTCAAAAATAGGCTTAGTCATGAAAGGGTTAAACACAGCGCTAAATGACAGCTCACTCCCTCCCTCCTCCTCCATGTCCACTAACCAGCTAATCACAATGGGGGGCAGAATATCACATATTGATTGACGGAGGCTTAACCTCCCTCTTTTGTCTAAGACACAGGCTGGAGGGGTGTAACACAGCCTGTGACTGGCAGAAATCCGCCCACATCATGTAATTTCCATAAAATAGAAAAGATTTCATTTCAAATATATGTCAATTTAAAACAGCTTATTGATATCAATTATTTATTTATTTGTTTATTTATTACATTTTTTTTGTTTAAAGATTTGACACAGATACAAATATTGAGACAACTTCGCATTGCATAGAAATGGTAACGAGCGCAATAAGCACAACCATACAAAACAATTGCATGTGAGTGAAGGGAACCCTTCAGTCAGGCTCACACCACCAACTGAAGTCTAATACAGGGTAAATATATGCTTCTGTGCCCATCACTTTTTTTATTTTTTGTTTAAAAGGAGAAATGGAGAAGGGAAAGAAGGAGAAGAAGGAAAAGATGAGAGAGAGAGAGCTGAGAGAAAAAAAAAAGGGGGGGGGGAATAATGCTCATGCAACTTGTCATCTAAAAAAGTCCATGGGTTTCTTTTGGGGTAGAGTCTTTAGATCTGGTTCTTTAGACCCCTCAGCAACTTGATGCTTCACAAAAAATATTTTAACGCTTGACACTAGGATTTTCATTATATTCAGTGGTTGCTGCTTACACCCGAGTGTAGTGTTGCTTGAGGCCCCATTCACACCTGAGCGTTTTGTCGCTTGAGGCCTCATTCAAACCTAAGCATTTTGTTGCATTTCCCAAAGTGTGACAACACTCAGCAGGAAGAATCCCATTGTCTTTAATGGTGCCCATTCCCATCTGAGCATTGTGTCCTTTGAAGCTTGACTCTTGTAACTTGAAAATGTAGATGAACTTTTGTTTAGGCAGAATCATGCATTTATGGCCAAATAGCCCTTAATGGAAGTGCCTGAAAATTACATGAAAAAATGTGTGTTTTTTAGCCAATCCCAAAAGAGAAGCCTATAAGATACGTGATTCTGGCCCAAAGAAGATCCTGTACAGCGCACTGCTTTTAAAAATCGCACAAAAGAAAAAAAAATCTAAATTGCCTGAATATGCTCATGCCGTTCTGAATGGGGCCGAAGCTCATCGCTCAGAAAAGTCCATGAGCTTCATTTGGGGCAGGGTCACAGGTTTTGGACCTAAAAGACTTCATTGGAAGTACCTAAAAATGCGTGACGATGCACAAAACTGGCATCCTTGCCTAGTAACCAGCTTTCCATGGGTTAAAAAGAAAGTGTAAAAAAGATCCCAAAAAAAAGTCCACAAAGCAACCAAAGACGTCACACATTTTGGACCCAATAGACTTCATTGGGGGGGCACCTGAAAAACGCGAGAGAATGCACAAAACTGGCATTATTGTCTGGTAACCAGCGCTCCATGGGTTAAAAAGAAAAAAAGATGCTCAAGCCTGAAATGCATGCAAAAACACACCAAAATAAGTCCAAAAAGCAACCAAAGACGTCACACATTTTGAACCCTTCAGACTTCAATAGGAGCACCTGAAAAACATGTGAAAATGCATGTAACTTGCATTCTAGCCTAGTAAACAGTTTTACTAGGCTAGAATGCAAGCCAGGCCTTCTCGTCCAACATCAGTGCCTGGCCTCACAAATGCACTTCTGGAAGAATGGTCAAACATTCCCATAGAAACACTCCTAAATCTTGTGGACAGCCTTCCCAGAGGAGTTGAAGCTGTTATAGCTGCAAAGGGTGGACAACTCAATATTGAACCCTACGGACTGGGACTGGGATGCCATTAAAGTTCATGTGCATGTAAAGGCAGGTGTCCCAATACTTTTGGTAATATATTGTAATTTGCGTTCTTGCCTAGTAACCAGCCTTTCAAGGGTTAAAAGTAATTAAAAAAAACCCACATAAGCCTGAAATGTATGCAAAAAAATACCAAAAAAAGTCTAAAAAGCAACCAAGAATGCCACACATTTTGGACCCAATAGACTTCAATGGGAACACCTGAAAAAAAAAATGTGAGAACGCATGTAACTTGCATTCTTGCCTAATAGCCAGTTTTTCATTGGTTAAAAATCATAAGGAATGGCCAAACCTGAAATGCGTGCGAAAAAAAACTCCTGTACAAACGCTTACAAAAGAAACCCAAAAGGGGACCAAAGATGCTTAGCTCAAGTGTGAAAGGGGCCTTCTTACACAGTATTCCTCTCTCTAGACTTAACCAGTATTTAACCTCTGCAATGTGGGGGGGATAGCTTTTTTTTCTCTCTGCCTGAAGTGCGTCTCTTTCGCCCGTTCCTTGTTCTTATCATCATATAATTATTTTCCTTCAAGATCTCCGGCATGTAAACTTTCATCCTGCCCTCCCCGGGAGGAGTAGAGGAACATGAGGATCAATAAGATGAAAGTGATGGTAGACGATGACAAAACGCTGCATCTCTGCTGCTTTGGTTTGTGAAGAAGAAGAAGAAGAAAAAAAATGAATTGGAAAAAAAAATCTGCTACTTACAGTGCATGCATGCGTCCGTTCACATCATGACTTCTGCTTTCCATGAACACGGGAACAAGGAGGTAGAAGATTCTCAGCGGAGGAGGATTAGAAGGAGAGAAGATGTCACTGGGGTAGAATGAGGCTCCTCACCATCCGTGATCCTCGGAGATGTGTGACGCCTGAACCTGGCAGCATGTTAGTGACCGGCTCTGAAGGCATCACTGTCCTTTCCTCCACGCCTTCGCTTTCACGCCGACATCCAACCCGAAACAAAATTCCTTTTTCTCCTCGCTGGCTAATGAACTCACCTCCCGAGGAATCCTGTAATAATTTCTGCACCGCGAGGCACACACACACACACACCACTGTGGGCAGCGCCAAAGCGTTAACTATTCATGTCTCTTGCTGATAATGAAGCGAGGTGGACTTCTCCTGACAGTCATTCTTTGCTTGTCTCTTCCATCTTTGCCGATCGGCACTGTAGCTGGCGTATCCACTCTCCGCATCCACCCCTTCACATTATACTTCCATCTACTCTCCTGTACATTAACCTCATCCCTGCCAAAGTGGAGAAGGAGCCATGGGGACCAGCGTCCTAGTCCATGGAGGGGTTAACTGGCAAAGTAGCCTTCAAGCGCCGATAAGGATGTCCAAGACGCAAACCACTTAGCGTAGGTAGTCGGACGGCTGCCAGAGTCCAGTAGGTAAAATGTTGCAAGCGTTGCAAAAGATTCGAGCCGCGCGCATTTGGCGAGTTAGCCGACTCCACCCAAAACTGCTATCAGGTGCTCGCGTGCTGATTTACCCTACCGTGATTTGTGCGTTCACCCCCCTCTTCAACGTGTCCCTTTCAGGGCGCATTCACACCAGCGGCATTGAACTAAGCAAATTGCTTTTATGTTCTGTGGCTTAAAGTGTTACTAAACCCGCAACAGTAAAATTAGTCTGTATATGCAGTAAGCCATGCTTTTTATACTCACTGTGGAACCTAAGGGGATAATCCTCTGCATTGTGTTAAAAGGCTGTTTGATCCTGTGTGCACAGATCCCCCCCTTCTTCCACTGTCCCCAATCCATTTGCTGATAGACAGAGCCCTAGGAAGCACGCTGCACATGCTCAGTTTGTTGTGTTTTGCTAGAGAGGTTTTTTTTTTTTTTTTTTTTTTTGGGGAGAGTGAATGTGATGAGCACAGGGCCAAACAGCACTGTCCAGACATATGCCCTGTACACACAGTCGGACATTGATCGGACATTCCAACAACAAAATCCATCGTTTTTTTCCAACGGATGTTGGTTCAAACTTGTCTTGCATACACACGGTCGCACAAAGTTGACGAAAAATCCGATCGTTCCGAACGCGGTGACGTAAAACACGTACATCCGGACTATAAATGGGGCCATAGCCAATAGCTTTCATCTCTTAATTTATTCTGAGCATGTGTGGCACTTTGTCCGTCGGATTTGTCTACACACGATCGGAATTTAAAGGATCGGATTTTGTTGTCGGAAAATTTTATAGCCTGCTCTCAAACTGTGTGTCGGGAATTCCAATGGAAAAAGTCAGATGGAGCCCACACACGATCGGAATTTCCGACAACAAGCTCCGATCGCACATATTCCGTCGGAAACTCAACCGTGTGTACAGGGCAATAGGGTTAGGGGTCCTGCAGCCTCATATGATACTCAGAGAATGAAAACTCCTCCTACAAGCTTTAACCAGACACTGATAGAAATCAGAAGACTGCTATATACTGCTGATGAGAAAAGGTATTTAGCAGTTTATATTTACTAAAATAATTGCATTTCCATGTTCTGTGTACTGTGGGAGACCACATATAGTGAATGCAGGGTTCTGGGTTTAGTAACACTTTAAGGGCCAGTTCACACATCATGCAGTCCAGTGCGTTTTTTTTTTTGCATCAAAAATGCATGGACAGTAGGTTACATGGATTCACACCATTGCAGTGAGCTCCAGTGCAGTCAACAAAAGTAAAACATGCTGCATTTTGTTCTGCAAGGAACTGCACTGGAACATGGCAAAAATGCATCAGAAACTCACTGCGATGCACCAGAATGCATCAAATCCGAACTGAAATACATCTAAACGTATCAAAGATGCACCAAAATCCATTAAGAAAAAAACAAGAGACTTTAAAATAAGAGGGGGGGAAAAATGCACTGGAGCGCACCATAACACATCTAAATGCATCAAAAACGCACTGGAATGCATTAAAAAAAAAAGAATAATTAGGAAATTTTGGGGGGGGAAATGCACTGAAATGCATTAAAAAATCATCAAAGATGCACTACACATATCAAAGAACGCACCAGAATCTAAATGCATCAAAAACTCACTGGAATGCATTACAGCAAAAAAAAAAACCACAGGAAACTGTGAAAAAATATGGGGGTGGGGGGGTGCACTGGGATGTATCTAAACATGTCAAAGATGTGCCAAAATGCATTTCAGCAGGAAAAAAAAAAAAACAGGAGACTTTAAAAAAAAAAAAGAGGGGGAAAAAATGCACTGGACCGCACAATAAGACATCTAAATGCATCAAAAATGCACTGGATTGCATTACAGAAAAAAAAAACAAAAAAAAAATGAACTTTGGGGGAAAAAAATAGGAGGGGAAAAAGTGCACTGGAATGCATTGAAAAATTATCAAAAATGCACTGGAACACATCTAAATGTATCAAAGACATGCCGAAACATGTTGCAGGGAAAAACCCTGGAAACTGGGGGAAAAAAAACACAAGGAAAAAAATGCACTGGAATGAAAAAGCATCAAAAATGCACTGGAACATGTTACAGCAAAACAAAACAAAACAAACAAAAAAAACAAAACAGGAGACTTTGAAAAAAATAGAACAAGAGGGAAAAAACACACTAAAGTGCATCGCATCCAGAAAAAACAAAAACACATCCGGAACATATTCAGACTGCCTTTCTGTGGTGTGGACCGGCCCATAGTTGACACCAGTGTGTTGGTGTGCACTGAAAAAAAAGCCAATGTTGCATTTTTGCGCAGTACATTTTGACCAGCTGTATCGCATTAAATTACATTGAGAAAAATAAAAGGAAATACTGTAATGAGGTTTAACAACATATTGCAATGTGCAATTACACGTCACGTGCAATGTGTGCACTATAGGGGCTCATTCACACAGACAAAGAAAAGGTGCGTTTAGAGTCAAACAATTTAAAGACTTGTACGCACTTTAGTAATCAATGAGGTCATACACATAGCTGCATTTTTAGGCAAAAATGTGTGGTGCGCTTAGCTCCGCACAAGAAACGTAGGATGTAGCCGCATCCGGGGCTGCACAGATCTGCAGATTTTATGTGCATAAACATGTCTAAACATGCATAAAACGCAAACTCGTGTACACATGTAGTCATTTCAACTCTGCTTTTACTCTCAGTTGCCACATATAGAGGTTTTCCCAGATGGGCTGAGAACACTGATGTGAATGGATGAGGGCTGAGAACTCTGATGTGAAGGGATGGGGGCTGAGAACTCTGATGTGAAGGGATGGGGGCTGAGAAATCTGATGTGAAGGGATTGGGGCTGAGAACTCTAAAGTGAAGGGGTGGGGGCTCAGAAATCTGATGTGAAGTTGTAGGGGCTGAGAACTCTGATGTGAAGGGATGGGTGTTGAGAACTATGATGTCAAGGTATGGGTGCTGAGAACTCTGATGTGAATGAATGAGGGCTGAGAACACTGATGTGAATGGATGAGGGCTGAGAACTATGATGTGAAGGGATGGGGGCTGAGAACTCTGATGTGAAGGGGTGGGGGCTGAGAACTCTGATGTGAATGGATGGGTGCTGAGAACTCGGATGTGAAGGGGTGGGGGCTGAGAACTCTGATGTGAATGGATGGGTGCTGAGAACTTGGATGTGAAGGGGTGAGGGCTGAGAACTATGATGTGAAGGGATGGGGGCTAAGAACTATGATGTGAAGGGTTAGGGGCTGAGAACTCTGATGTGAAGGGGTGGGGGCTGAGAACTCTGATGTGAAGGGATGGGGGCTAAGAACTATGATGTGAAGGGTTAGGGCCTGAGAACTCTGATGTGAAGGGGTGGGGGCTGAGAACTCTGATGTGAAGGGATGTGGGCTGAAAACTCTGATGTGAAGGGGTGGGGGTTGAGAACTCTGATGTGAAGGAGTGGGGGCTGAGAACTCTGTGAATGGATGGGGGCTGAGAACTCTGGGGGCTGAGAACTCTGATGTGAATAGATTGGCGCTGATAACTATGATGTGAAGGGGTGGGGGCTCAGAAATCTGATGTGAAGTTGTAGGGGCTGAGAACTCTGATGTGAAGGGATGGGTGCTGAGAACTCTGATGTGAAGGGGTGGGGGCTGAGAACTCTGATGTGAAGGGATGTCGGCTGAGAACTCTGATGTGAAGGGATGGGGGCTGAGAACTATGATGTGATGCGGTGGGGGCTGAGAACACTGATGTGAAGGGGTGGGGGCTGAGAACTCTGATGTGAATGGATGGGGGCTGAGAACTCTGATGTGAATGGATTGGGGCTGAGAACTATGATGTGAAGGGGTGGGGGCTCAAAAATCTGATGTGAAGTTGTAGGGGCTGAGAACTCTGATGTGAAGGGATGGGTGCTGAGAACTCTGATGTGAAGGGATGGGTGCTGAGAACTCTGATGTGAAGGGATGGGGTCTGAGAACTCTGATGTGAAGGGATGGGGTCTGAGAACTCTGATGTGAATGGATGGGGGCTGAGAACTCTGATGTGAAGGGATGGGTGCTGAGAACTCTGATGTGAAGGGGTGAGGGCTGAGAACTCTGATGTGAAGAGATGGGTGCTGAGAACTCTGATGTGAAGTGGTGGGGGCTCAGAAATCTGATGTGAAGTGGTATGGGCTGAGAACTCGGATGTGAAATGGTGGGGGCTGGGAACTCTGATGTGAAGGGGTGGGGGCTGAGAACTCTGATGTGATGTGGTGGGGGCTGAGAACTCTGATATGATATGGGGGGGGGGGGCAGAACTCTGATGTGAAGGGATGGGGGCTGAGAACTCTGATGTGAAAGGATGAGGGGTGAGGACTCTGATGTGAAGGGATGAAGGTTGAGAACTCTGATGTGAAGAGAGGGAGGCTGAGAACTCTGATGTGAAGGGATATAAGCCAAGTACTCTGATGTAAAGGGGTAGGGCTCAGCTCAGAACTCTGATATAAAGGGGTAGGGCTCAGCTCAGAACTCTAATGTGAAGAGATGAGTGCTGAGAAATCTGATGTGAAGGGGTGGGGGCTCAGAAATCTGATGTGAAGTTGTAAGGGCTGAGAACTCGGATGTGAAATGGTGGGGGCTGGGAACTCTGATGTGAAGGGGTGGGGGCTGAGAACTCTGATGTGATGTGGTGGGGGCTGAGAACTCTGATATGATATGGGGGGGGGGGGGGGGGGCAGAACTCTGATGTGAAGGGATGGGGGCTGAGAACTCTGATGTGAAAGGATGAGGGGTGAGGACTCTGATGTGAAGGGATGAAGGTTGAGAACTCTGATGTGAAGAGAGGGAGGCTGAGAACTCTGATGTGAAGGGATATAAGCCAAGTACTCTGATGTAAAGGGGTAGGGCTCAGCTCAGAACTCTGATATAAAGGGGTAGGGCTCAGCTCAGAACTCTAATGTGAACAGATGAGTGCTGAGAAATCTGATGTGAAGGGGTGGGGGCTCAGAAATCTGATGTGAAGTTGTAAGGGCTGAGAACTCTGATGTGAAGGGATGGGTGCTGAGAACTCTGAAGTGAAGGGATGGGGACTGAGAACTCTGATGTGAAGGGGTATAAGCCAAGAACTCTGATGTAAAGGAGTAGGGCTCAGCTCAGAACTCTGATGTGCAGGAGCAGGGGCTGAGAACTTCCCCTTTCAGCTCTAAAAAGGATGAGAGTGCCACAACCTTAGTGACAGTCGAGAAAAGGCCATTATGCCTGATAAAAAGTCAGAAGATAAATCTACGTTTCGGGGGCTCAGAACTCCCCTTTATCAGGGCTTGGAAGCTGGTAGAATAGAAACGGCTGTGCAGTCACCAGGTGATGGTTGTGCAGGTTCCAGCTTTGGTCAGCTGCTGATTGCCCACCCGTCATAATGACTTTCATTGCCTTGCATTTGTGTGCCCAACATAAGCATCTGTTTCAGCCAGATCCCCTGCCCTGATGAAGAGGCAGTTCTGAGCCCCCAAAACATGTTGGATTTGTCTTATAAAACATAATTAACTTCTACTGGACTGGTACTGATCTCATCATTTTACACTTTGCTCAAACCAACAGAGCTGGAAGGGGAAGTTCTGAGCCCCCTGAAACACGTTGGAATTCTCTTTTGACCTCTTGTCTCGTTCAATAAAAATTTACAGGACTCAAGTTGGATCTGTGGTGCTCTCGAAATTTATTTTATATATTTATTTTGAATGAAAAAAACCTCAGCTATTGCCTGTTATACAAACAACCTCCTTTCCTGGCTGCAGCTTTAAACTTTTTTTTCTAACTCTGGCTCAGTGAAAGGATGGCTCCATTTACTGGGCTGTTCCCCGTTTTTTCAAATAGTCATGTCCTATAATAAAAAATAATAATGATACATGTGAGAGCCCACATTGCTGACTGATTTGTAGAGGTTCTGGGTACAGATCTGTCATTGTCATCCTTGCTTCACTACCTAGAGAGTCTCTGACCCTGAAGAAGTCGAAGCTCAGACTAAAATCTGAACTTCTACCCTACCTACATGTTTCAGGTGAGTAAAGGTGGCCATACACAAACTAAGTTCTTGATGCTCCAACCAAAATTTGAGCTGTGGATAATCCTGTTCACCCCCTTCCACCTGACATTTTTTGATCTGAAAGTCAAGGGAGCTGGGCAGAAGTTCTCGGGCCAAACAACAACCAGTCAGGTGCAGCTAATGTTGCGGTAATCTGAGCACATGGCGGCTGTCAGAAACCAATAGCTGGCAGGGGAGATTGCCCTATCCAAGCTGTTTAGTGTGGATGGTGGAATTGATAGATTTCTCTTGGGTTGAACAGGAAAAAGCTTACAGTGTATGGCCATGTAGTCATAAATTGTTGACAGCCTTGAGGCCTCCCTAGTGACCATACTTTTGAGGTGAAACCTCAAAAAGTGTATTGGTGCAGCGATGGATGCCGATAAATGGAAGGTTGGTTAGGTGTAAGGTAGAACCTCAGAAAGCATACTGGTGGAGAGATGGGCCCCGATAAATGGAAGGTTGGTTAGGTGTAAGGTGAGGTGGAACCTCAGAAAGCATATTGGTGGCGTGATGGATCTCCGATAGGTGGAAGGTTGGTTAGGTGGAAGGTGAGCTGGAATCTCAGAAAGCAAATTGGTGGAGCAATGGACCCCGATAAATAAAAGGCTGGTTAGGTGTACGGTGAGGTGGAACCTAACATGCTTCTATCCCTACCAGGTCCCATTGTAAGACTTATAATATGTGACCAATGTAAGTCTATCTAGCAATGATCTGGCAGGGTAGAGGTTAATGAACAAGCAGCAGCAAAACATTGTCAGTAATAGAGATTTCTCAGGCCAACACGTCAAACAAATAAGCTCCCAAAGCTGGGTATAGGCATGTGGCAACAAGAACACACAAGCTCGGGACTGAAAATTTGCCCGTCTATGGCCAGCAGGACCTCCAATCAACTCAACCCTTTAAAAGATTTCTGCCAATGCCAATGATATAGGCATGGAAACGGTCTCAAGTAGTTAAAACCTTTCTCTCCAACCAAACACTTGTTGTAATCCTTAGACTTCCCAATGGTAGCCAGAGATACGTAAAGCTGAATTTTAGGTATGTCCAGCTTAGACCAAGGTAAGTTTGTATGTGCCATGCCTGTGGGCTCCCCACGGAAGCTGGAAATCAATGGACACATGCGTTACAATACGAATCATTTTTCAGGCTAAAATTTCATTGTCGGAGATTCGGATGTATGTGAATCTCTGATCAGACGTAATGCCGAATGTCAACAAATCAATGAAAAGTAAAAAAAATTAACCAATGCATTGATTTCTTTTCGGATTATGTCACATGTGAGAGTAGTTGGGGCCCATGGGGAGATTGATAAAATGTTTGAATTTGTTCAATAATTTGGATTCGGATTATGAATGGATTCGAATTTCATTCCATTTGTTCATTTGGATACAAATGACCCCAGTCAATATTTTCCAATCAGCTCATGCTATTTCCCTTGGTGGGTTGGACTAGCATCTGCAAATATCCAATACGGAACGATTTGATAATATATCAAATATATAGCAATCTTCCGGAAAATTTTTCAAATTCACCCGGACCAACAAAATATACCAAATGAATCCCGAAAACGAATCAGTTCAACATAATGAGTATGATGAAATTAAATTCTTCAATAAAACGAATGCCTCTGAAACGAAAGGAACATTTCCAGCGTATACATGTCTAGAACTCCCAGTAATATCTGAGTTTATAATGGATTTATATCCTTAGGCTGGGTTCACACTATTGTAAATTGGATGTGAGTTTCACCGCATCCAATTCGCATGTCAGGAGATTGTGACCGACTCTCAATGGAGGCCTGTGCGTCTTTTGGCCATTTCCGGTCCTAATTCAGCCCAAAAATTCAGACCAAAATCGGACCTGAAATGGTTAACAGGAACGCACCGGACCCCTGCTGTGAGCCTCTCCATACGGCAGTGTGAACCTAGCCTAATATGGCTATTAAAGGAATATACTTCAATAAAGTTTTTTTGTGGTCGGAGTTTTAAAAAAAATGTATACGATAAGACACAATGCCAAATCTATTGGGCCTTCATACACTTTTACGCTGACTCTACACTATACAATCTGATTGTACAATTTCCAAACGATCTCCTTTAGATTCACCATAATTAAGTAAAATGAAAACTTACCTAAACTTTAATTAGTATCAAATCAGACAGGCCCTTTTACGACAAAGCTAATAATAGCTCTAAAGGAGATTGTACAAGCAGGTTGTATAATGTATGGTCAGCCTAATAGTGGCTGATCTGATTGTATAATCATACTTTACCAAAGCTATGAGGTCAAACCTTAACAATCCATTTAATTAGAACAAAATCAGGCAGGCTCTTGCGCTACATAGTTGATGGTAGATCTAAAGGAGATTGTACAATGAGATTTCATAGTGTATAGTCACTATACATACTGTATATCTGTAGATATATATATATATATATATATATATATATATATATATATATATATATATATATATATATATATATGTGTAGTGCTGGTAGATTTTTAATCTACTGCTGATAGGTAAATTTAGAGGGTTTTCTGTTCATACATAGTCAGATTTGCCACTGTTCCAGCTCGGCTGAGTTGCATGTAGTTCCACATTGTGCCGGTGGGTGTCGTTGTTACTATGAGCCAGTGTTGGAAAGGCAACACGTTGAAGTGTATGAGTGCTCCTCTGTCCCGGAGATAACTCGGTGGAGGTGGTCTGGGAGAGGGTATTTATGGGAGTGACGCCATGTTTCAGGGTTCGTTTTCGTTCCACCTGCTGGCCCTCCTGGCCGACAGGTATGTGCTAAGAGTACCACCTCGTGGTCCTCCAATCGGGAGGCCCACGGCGATGCGGCGTGTGGGTGGGCCCAGAGGCTTGTCTGGGGCCTACCACAGCGGCAGAGGAATGGTCCTGAGCTGGCTGTCCTAGAGGGAAGAAGCTGGACAACCAAGGAGATCCCAGGGGAGGACCCGTCATGGAAGGATCATGCAGAGTGCTGGTCTGGAAAGGGGCCTGGTGACTCAGTTATCCTAAAGTAATCTTACCGCATAGAACTGCTGGGTTGGCTTAAAGGTCCTAGTGCTGTGTTCGTTGTTCACCGAGAACCAATACATCCTGTGTTAGAGGATCGTACGGGTTTTGTTTCAATCAAGTCTGTGGCAGAGACTTTTGTTTGTGCTACGTACTGGCTGCTAGGTCAGTGAGAGAAACCTATCCAAGCGGGCAAAGATTCAACTCTACAGAGAGAGTATATTCAGCTACAAGTTTCAATCCCCAATGCTACACAAAGAACATTAAGAAAAGGTATTTGAGCTTCCCTGCAACTTTCCTTTTACCTCTTTCCTGCTACTTCCTTCAATTTACGTTTATTAAAGCATTGGAAAAGATACTCAAGTGTCCGGTGCCTACAGTGTATATGGTAAACTCAACTGGACCCTAGACCTGGTTCCGGTGAAATAGAGGTAAAGAAGGTGACGGTAACAGCCCACTTAAACCAGCAGCTCCACCAAGAGTTATTGCTACATATATATATATAGTATCTCACAAAAGTGAGTACACCCCTCACATTTTTGTAAATATTTTATTATAACTTTTCATGTGACAACACTGAAGAAATCACACTTTCTACAATGTAAAGTAGTGAGTGTACAGTTTGTATAACAGTGTAAATTTGCTGTCCCCTCAAAATAACTCAACACACAGTCATTAATGTCTAAACCACTGGCAACAAAAGTGAGTACACCCCTAAGTGAAAATGTCCACATTGGGCCCAATTAGCCATTTTCTCTCCCCGGTGTCATGTGACTCGTTAGTGTTACAAGTTCTCAGGTGTGAATGGGGATCAGGTGTGTTAAATTTGGTGTTATCGCTCTCACTCTCTAATACTGGTCACTGGAAGTTCAACATAGAACCTCATGGTACCTCATGGCAAAGAGCTTTCTGAGGATCTGAAAAAAAGAATTTATGCTCTACATAAAGATGGCCTAGGCTATAAGATTGCCAAGACCCTGAAACTGAGCTGCAGCACAGTGGCCAAGACCATACAGCGGTTTAAGAGGACAGGTTCCACTCAGAACAGGCCTCACTATGGTCGATCAAAGAAGTTGAGTGCACGTGCTCAGCATCATATCCAGAGGTTGTCTTTGGGAAATAGACATATGAGTGCTGCCAGCATTGCTGCAGAGGTTGAAGGGGGGGGGGGGGGGTGGGTCAGCCTGTCAGTGTTCAGACCATACGCCGCACACTGCATCAGATTGGTCTGCATGGCTGTCATCCCAGAAGGAAGCCTCTTCTAAAGATGATGCACTAGAAAGCCCACAAACAGTTTGATGAAGACAAGCAGACCAAGGACATTCATTACTGGAACAATGTTTAGATAGCAGAAAATCAAGCACTCCTGCGCACAAGTGAGTTGCCAGGTGAACTAAAGTTCATGCTGGAAGATGCCTCAGGCCTTGCTGCCCTCAAGGATAGGGAGATCCTACTAGTCAGAGAGGAAAGAAGAAAGAAAAAGTATAATGCACAAGGCTGGTGCGCCCTCTTTTTCTTCTGCCCGCTTATTCCTGGAACCATGTCCTGTGGTCTGATGAGACCAAAATAAACTTTTTTGGTTCAGATGGTGTTAAGTGTGTGTGGCGGCAACCAGGTGAGGAGTACAAAGATAAGTGTGTCTTGCCTACAGTCAAGCATGGTGGTGGGAGTGTCATGGTCTCGGGCTGCATGAGTGCTGCCGGCACTGGGGAGCTACAGTTCATTGAGGGAACCATGAATGTCAACATGTACTGTGACATACTGAAGCAGAGCATGATCCCCTCCCTTCAGAGACTGGGCCGCAGGGCAGTATTCCAACATAACGATCCCAAACACACCTCCAAGACGACCACTGCCTTGCAAAAGAAGCTGAGGGGTGATGGACTGGCCAAGCATGTCTCCAGACCTAAACCCTATGGAGCATCTGTGGGGCATCCTCAAAGGGAAGGTGGAGGAGCGCAAGGTCTCTATAATAAAATATTTACAAAAATGTGAGGGGTGTACTCACTTTTGTGAGATACTGTATATCTATAGATTGTATATATAGATATACGGTGTATGGTCACTGTATGAATTATTTCCTAATTCATACAGTGAATGCTTCTTACATGCTTCAATTTTAAGAATCCAATCAATGTCTAATTCAATCAAAATGATCAAATCTGCAAACAATCGAATAACCATAACTTCCCTTCTGAATGATTTAGATTGGATTCAATCAAACCGAGTCTCTCCTCCATTGCAGAATAATATTAATGGTGTTGCATTAATACTTTCATTGCCCCCGTACAGTTGAAGAGTAACCTCACTTTTGTTGAGAAAAAAAACATTCCCCTCTGGGTGATCTATGTACATTACAAGGATTTTAACAAACTTTGTTGCAGATTGCAACCTTTTGTTATTCTGCTTCTCTGTGTTCATGTGGAAAGTGAATGTGAATGGGAGTGACTTTATAATTATCAATCACCTGCTGCACTTGAAGGGTTCTACTGAGGAAAGTGGCATTTCCCTGTGGGAGTATCTCACCAAACTTGAATGTGTTTGTAAACTGTTACAGTACATATACCCAGTGAAGTGACTGGCCTGAGGTGATACACAGAAACAAAACCTCCTACACAAGTTGTACTTGTTTATCTACAGTCTTCTCTTCTCTACATCCAATCAAAGTGCTGAATTTTTAAAGCTTGTTGGAGTTCAGAAAAAAGGGGGGCAGAGAGTTGAAGTTACACTCTGCAGAGCTCAGTGAGGAGAGCTCTGAGAGCTGATTGGAGGGAAGGGACACACCCCTCCCTCTTCACAAAGCACACAGGAACAGAGCTAAGGCTGTCAATCAGCTGCAGCCCCCTGTGAACATTTTTCTCTTGGTGTCAGGAAAACTTGTCAGCAGTGACTCATGCTGATAGCAGAGGAATGGGACAGTGGACAGAAATTACACTTAGTGCTCTGGATTGAGACAAGTATACACTATGCAGGGACATGCTTTGTTCATATTTCATGTCTGATGTTTACAACCACTTTAAGTTTTTGTTTCAGGGGATTATCAAAATCTCACTTGTATCTTACTGCAGCCTTCTGGAAATATCAGTGAGCCAATCAGACAAGCAGGAAATGACACTTCTTGGGGGGGCGTTCTGTATACCATCTGTGTACAGAATGCCTCCAGGTTGCCATATTTAATTTCATAGAAAGTTACAGAGCTGCAGATAGAAAAGGAAAGGTCATTTCAATAACATTCAATTACAATATGACTTGTGTAGCAATTGTATTGCTATATTATTATTTTTTCATTTGATATTTTTTTTTCCCCACACATGTGGAGTTGCCCTTTAGGCTAGGTTCACAACTATGTGGGTTGTTGTCTGTTGTCTTGCAGGAGAAACCAGCAGAAACACAGCAGAAATGCATCAATAACGCAAGCACTGTGTTTTTGATGCTTTTCTGCTGCATTTCCATTAAAGTCTATAAAGTCCAATAACGCAACCTGGTTCAGGCAAAAAAAATCCCTGATCCTTTACAAAAAACACCCCAGTTAAAAACGCACAGATGTGAAAGTGACCCATAGGAAATCATTTCAAATGGACTGTAGTGCGTTTCTGCAAAACTAAAAAGGCACTGCAAAATGCATAGGTGTGAACCAGGCCTTAAAGTGGATGTAAACCCTCGCATATACCCAGTGAAGTGACGGCCTCAGGTGATACACAGAGATGAAACAAACACTCCTACAATAGTCTTTCTATCTTTCTTTCTTTCCTTCCTTCCTTCCTTCCTTCCTTCCTTCCTTCCTTCCTTCCTTCCTTCCTTCCTTCCTTTCTTTCTTTCTTTCTTTCTTTCTTTCTTTCTTTCTTTCTTTCTTTCTTTCTTTCTTTCTTTCTTTCTCTCTCCCCCTGTTTATCTACAGGTATCTTTCCCCTACATCCATTCAAAGTGTAGAATTTACACAGGATCTCTCAGCTCTGAAAAACAGGGGGCAGAGAGCTGAAGTTACATCAATGAGGAGAGCTCTGAGAGCTTATTGGAGGGAAGGGACACACCCCTCTTCAGCCACTTTAAAGGGAGCTCATACAATCATAATATATAGTGTATGGCCAGCTTAAAGCATTTTTTACCCCAACACTTCAAATTCCGGAAATATATCTGCTGTACCATGCACTTATATTAGAAAGTATTCTGTTCCCTGTGTATTGTTTCCTTTATGTGAAATAGCTGGTGTTCCTGCCTGTCCCCTTCTTGTCCCCTGGTGTTCCTGCCAGTCCACTTCTCGTCCCCTGGTGTTTCCCTGCCAATCCCCTTCCCGCCCCCTGGTTTTCCTGCCTGTCCCCCTTCCCGCCCCCTGGTGTTCCTACCAGTCCCCTTCCCGTCCAGTGGTGTTCCTACCAGTCCCCTTCCCGTCTCCTGGTGTTCCCACCAGTCCGTTTCCCGTCCCCTGGTGTTCCTACCAGTCCCCTTCCGTCCCCTGGTGTTTTTTGCCAGTCCCCTTCCTGTCCCCTGGTGTTCCCACCAGTCCCTTTCCCGCCCCCTGGTGTTCCTGCCAGTCCCCTTCCCGACCCCTGGTGTTCCTGTCAGTCCCATTCCCATCCCCTGGTGTTTCTGCCAGTCCCCTTCCAGCCCCCATGGTATTCCTACCAGTCCCCTTTCCACCCCTGGTGTTCCTGCAAGTCACCTTCTCGCCCCCCTGGTGTTCCTGCCAGTCCCCTTCCCGTCCCCTGATGTTCCTGCCAGTCCCCTTCCTGTCCCCTGGTGTTCCTGCCAGTCCCCTTCCCGTCCCCTGATGTTCCTACCAGTCCCTTCCTGTCCCCTGGTGTTTCTGCCAGTCCTCTTCCCGCCCCCTGGTATTCCTGCGGGTCCCCTTCCCACCACTTGGTGTTCCTACCAGTCACCTTCCCGCCTCCTGGGGTTCCTGCCAGTCCCCTTCCTTTCCCTGGTGTTCTCACCAGTCCGTTTCCCGTCCCCTGGTGTTCCTACCAGTCCCCTTCCCGTCCCCTGGTGTCTTGCCAGTCCCCTTCCTGTCCCCTGGTGTTCCCACCAGTCCCTTTCCCGCCCCCTGG